>NC_064864.1:47108036-47475536 GCF_024139225.1 Suncus etruscus
CTCTCCCCTAAAGAAAAGGGAACCAGGGCTATCAGACCACAGCAGCTCCCAACTCCTAGAAACAGGAAGTAGTGACTAACACGTGGGGTAATCCTGGTCAGGAAAGTCGTTTTGTTTGGTTTGGGTTTTTTTTTCTCCTTTTGTTTAGTTCTAGCAAGATCATTTTCAATCTTATGTCATTTAAGCCACTTGGAAAGAAATGAATAATGCATAACACAACATGCAGCATAGATCTACAAGGCAAATTGTTTGATATGGCAATTTGAACCACATATTCTTTTTTTTTTTTTTTTTTTTTTTTTGGTTTTTGGGTCACACCCGGCGGTGCTCAGGGGTTACTCCTGGCTGGCTGCTCAGAAATAGCTCCTGGCAGGCACGGGGGACCATATGGGACACCGGGATTTGAACCAACCACCTTTGGTCGTGAATCGGCTGCTTGCAAGGCAAATGCCACTGTGCTATCTCTCTGGGCCCCACATATTCATTTTTAATGGTGTGTCAATACAGGAAAGGTAATATTATCATCTATGTAACAAATAAGTAATGGTAACAGTAAGTATAAGTACTCTGTACTTTACTAAGCCTCACTGGAATTTTTTTTGGGGGGCCACAACCAGTGACGTGGGTTACTCCTGGCTATGCGCTCAGAAATCGCTCCTGGCTTGGGGGACCATATGGGACTCCAGGGAATCTGTTCTAGGTTAGAGTGTGCAAGGCAGATGTCCTACCACTTGCGCCACCACTCCGGCCCCATCACTGGAATTTTTTTGTGTTTTCAATATAAAACTTAAGGCAATAGAGGGGCCAGAGTGATAGTACAGCAAGTAAGGTGCTTGCCTTGAGGCAGTCCACCCAGCTTCAATCCCCTGCATCCTATATATGGTGCTCCGAGCACAGCCAGTAGTGCAGAACCCTGAGTAATCTCTGAGCACCACTTGGCCTAAAAACTATATTAAAGGGGCCAGAGAGATAGCATGGAGGTAGGGCGCTTGCCTTGCATGAAGGATGGTGGTTCAAATCCTGGCATCCCATATAGTCCCCTGAGCCTGCCAGGAGCGATTTCTGAGCATAGAGGCAGGAGTAACCCCTGACACCGCTGGGTGTGACCCAAAAAAAAAATTAAAAAACAAACAAAAAAAACTATATTAAAAAACAATACAACCCACAACCTTAAGGTGGCAAAGTAAATTGTTGGCTCATTCTCATGGCAGCTAGCAGTGCACTGAGCCTCACCAGGAGTAAGCCCTGAGCATAGTTCCATGTGAACAACAACAACAAAAGAAATTATATGCATTATGAAGCTGGAGTGGTGGTGCAAGCAGTAGGGCATTTGCCTTGCAAGCGCTAACCTAGCTAGGATGGACCATGGTCCCACCGAGTCCCATATGCTCCCCCAAGTCAGGAGCAATTTCTGAGCGCATAGGCAGGAGTAACCCATGAGAGTCACCGGGTGTGGCCCAAAAAGCAAAAAAGCAAAAAAAAAAAAAAAAAGGAAATTATATGCTTTATAATCAACCATACTTATTTTAAGAATATTGAACACAGCTGTGAAGTTAAAAAGGAAAGAATACTTTGGTTTTTTTGTTGCCTTTTTTTTTTTTATATTGAGTCACACCCTGCACTCAGCCTTTGTTAGATCACCAGAACCACATGGTCCCCTGAATATCACTAGGATGGCCTTTCAGGTCCCCTGAGCATTCTCGGCCTGGTTCTGATGGAGCCTGTCAACAAGGTTCTGGCAACAACACAATTTTTGGCCCTCATATTTAACTACCAGACTGGCTGGCCAAGAATTTCCAGGGGTCCCATGGGTCTCCTAAGCAGTACGTGAGGATCCCCAAAAAGGAAAGACAATGTCAAGTTAGTTTGGCCATCAAGTTCTCTCAAGAATCCCTCTGTAATACAACCAAGAAACTAGTGTATAGTGGGGCCAGAGAGATAGCATGAAGATAAAGCATTTGCCTTGCATGCAGAAGGTCGGTGGTTCAAATCCTGGCATTCCATATGGTCCCCCGAGCCTGCCAGCGGCGATTTCTGAGCATAGAGCCAGGAGTAACCCCTGAGCACTGCCGGGTGTGAACCAAAAACCAAAAACCAAAAAGAAAAGAAAAGAAGAGAAACTAGTATATTTACAAATAATTCTCCTGAAGACAAAACAAACAAAAAAAATAGAAATAAACAAATAAAATATTTTAGATGGGCTAAAGCAATAGTACAGAAGTTAGGGCATTTGCTTTACACACAGCTGATACACATTTGTTTGGTTTTACTTTGTTGTTTTCTGTTTTGGAGTCATATCTGGCAGTGCTCAGGGGTTACTCCTATCTCTCCACTCAGAAATTGCTCCTGGCAGAGTAGGGAGACTATATGGGCTGCTAGGTATCAAACCCGAGTCCAGGGGGCCGGGCGGTGGCGCTGGAGGTAAGGTGCCTGCCTTACCTGCGCTAGCCTAGGAGACGGACCGCGGTTCGATTCCCCAGCGTCCCATATGGTCCCCCAAGCCAGGAGCGACTTCTGAGCGCATAGCCAGGAGTAACCCCTGAGCGTCACCGGGTGTGGCCCAAAAACCAAACCCGAGTCCATCCAAGGTCAGCAGCATGTAAGACAAATGCCCTACCACAGTGGTATTGCTCAGCATCCTGAGCTAAGTTTGACCCAGCATCCCATATGGTCCCCCCCACAAGCACCATCAGGGGTAATTCCCAAGTGCAGAGCCAAGAGTAACCGCTGCCTACTACCAGGTATGGCCCCCAAACCCAAAATAAATAAAATAAATTTAAGGGCTAGACAGATAGTACTCAAGGTACTAGCCTTTCAAGAGGCCAACCCTACCTTGGACCATAGTAACCCCTAATCACAGAGCCAGCTATAGTCCCTAAACAGTGACAACAGTGACTCAAAAATGTTTAAATGCAAATTTTTTTAAATGAAGAAATGTCAATTCCTTGAGATCGGAATGATAGTACAGTAGGTAGAGCGCTTACTTTGCATAAGACCAACCCAGACTTGATTACCAGACTTGATCTCCATCCTATATGATCCCACACACACTGCCAGGAGTAATTCCTGAGTATAGAGCCAGGAGTGACCCTTGAGCACTGCCAGGTATGACCAAAAAAAAAAGGGGGGGGGAAATAACAATGCCCCACTTCTATCCCTCACCCCCTAAAAAAAAAAAAAAAAAAAAAAAAAAAAAACTTTTTAAAACTGTTGTGTGCAAGACCAAAGGCTGTAGTTTAGTGGTAAGTGCATGCTTCCCAAGTTTGAGTCCTGTATTCAATCACCAGCAAAAAGACAAAATTTGTGTTTAAATAGTTATATTTTTTGAGCCAAAGATATCCCAGCAGGTGAGATGCTTGTCTTGTATGCCAGCCAACCCAGGTTCAATCCCCAATACCCATGTGGTCCCCCAGTCCCCTCCAGAGTGCAGAGCTGGGAGTAACCAGCACCACCAGATATAGCCCAAAACCAAAAGAAAAATGCTTAATAATTAAATGGCTCATTACTTTATCTTTCAAGTAGCTCATGATAAAGTATTCATTTATTTTTTATTTCATTATTTTCATTCAAAGTTCTCATCTGTCCCAAACTTTACTCTTATTTTTCTGTCAACACTGCTTTCACAAGGACTATAGGCTACTAATAAATTCCCACTAATCATACTCGCTTCCCCACACATACCACTTGCTATCCCCTCACCTTGTTTTATTTTTTCCCCACATTCACAGGTCTATCTGGCAACTAGCATACTGTCAGTCCCTTTCTCTAAAATCTATATCCCCTAAGAGTTATACTTGTTTACCACCTGCTCCTTAAATAAATTTACCTACAGAAGAAAAAAAAAAAAAGCTCTTATTAGAAGCTAATTCCTATGCAAGAAAGTTACACAACTCTTCTGTCCTAAACCTGTTTCTCAACCATTTTCTGACCCTGCCCCCCTTCCTGTAGTGCCCCATTTACAGGATTTTCACCTATGCCCCCTTCGCTGGACTATTCCATGGGAACAGGGAGGGGGCATATGGCCCCAGTTGAGAAATACTGCTCTAAACCAACCTTTGTGAAACCTTGTGCATTGTTCAGAAACATGCAGATTCTTCAGTTAATATTTTCCTAGATTTCAACATAAGGCCTTAGAACAAAAGGTTCCTTGTTCTCGTGAAATATAATAAAATTGAAAAGACATTGTCAAATGAAAAAAGCATTGCCCTGACAATCTCTCCTCTTCAAGCAACATTCTCCAATATCTAGAAAGAAGCTATAACTAGACTATATAATAAACGTATCTAATATATTTTGTAAAGATTCAAAAATATACCGAAACCTTGAATCTTGTTTTGAACTATGCCTACAATTTCATGACTTCTGCCATCTTAGAGAATTCCCTAATCTAATCAATCTAATCTAATCAAATCAATTAGATTGATTCTGTATCAGTATATTCAGGTAACTTCTCAGTGATTTGTTTTTGTTTCTGTTTTTGAAACACCCCGAGATCAATCCCTGGGACTAATTAAAGTCTGGTGATACCAAAGTTCCAACAATAACACTGATGTTATTAGCCAAAAAGGAGCAAGACACCAAGGAGATGTCTCAAAGTGCTAAAGCACATGCTCTGAACACAGGAAATCCAGGTTTGGGCCCCAAGCACCACATCCCTCTCCACTTTCCCCATCCCCTCTTTCTTCTTTCTCCTCTCTCTCTTCTTCCTCCTTTATCCCGTCCCCCCTATATATATAAATTGGGAGTGATCACCAAACAGAGGAGAGACCCGCCCCAATCACTGATGGCTACAGCCCAAATACCAGAGAAGAAATAAGAACACATGAAGAAAAATATCAATTTATTATGTTGCACTCGAATTTACTGTATCCTACTTCATTGTTGGTGCTATTACATACCTATCTGTAAATTAAAAGTGGGAAAGTGTAGAGACAGTAGAGAAGGCATAAGGCCTTGCACAAAGTCCACCAGGGTTCAATTCCTGGAACCCCTTGTGGTCCCCTGAATACTGCCAGGAGAGATTCCTGTTTAAAAGAATATGGCTCCTCTGATTAAACCTGGGACCAAGGGGCCAGAGTGTTAGCACAGTGGTAGGGCATTTGTCTTGCACATGGCTGACCCAGGATAGATGTAGATTGAGCCCCAGCATCTCATACAGTCTCCCGAGCCAGGAGTAGTTTCTGTGCGCAAAGCCAGGAGTAATCCCTAAGTGCAGCTGGGTATGCCCCCCCCCCCACCAAAAAAAATAACCAAAACTTGGGACCAAGGCCGGGCATGAAAAACAGTTCTAAAGCTCAATGCGAGGGGGACAGGAAATGGTACAGTGTTTAGGACTCATGCCTAGTATGAACCCAACCTGGGTTCAATTGCATGTTCCTCATGGGTCCCTCAAGCATTGCCAGGTATGGCCCTGGAGGACCCCAAACCAGCCAGCATGTGACCCAGTATCACAAGCACCACAGTATCCAACAATGTGCTACCTAGAGCATCACACCCTTGGACCACAGGGTGGTGTGTGAGTGTGGTCCAGTGAGTGGTGTGTGTGTATGTGTGTGTGATCCAGTATATGTGTGTGTGTGTGCATTCGCAGATCCAGTGGGGGGGGGTGTGTGTGCGCGCTCGCAGGTCCAGTGGGGGGTGGGGGGGGTCCAGTGTGTGTGTGTGTGTGTGTGTGTGTGTGTGTGTGTGTGCAGATCCAGTGGGCAGAAAGTTGCAGAAAGGTATTGGGTTCAATCTGAGGCACCACCAAAAAAGATCAAGGCCATTAGTGGAACAATTGAGAAAAATTTCAGATGCACCCAATATTAGATGTTTCCTCCATGTTCAATGTAATAATCAGACGCAATTTTCTTCTACATTTTTTGGGGGCGGTTTGGGTTTCACACCCGGTGACGCTCAGAGTTTATTCCTGGCTATGCGCTCAGAAGTCGCTCCTGGCTTGGGGGACCATATGGGACGCTGGGGGATGGAACCACGGTCCTTCCTAGGCTAGCGCTGGCAAGGCAGACACCTTACCTCTAGCGCCACCTTGCCGGGCCCCTACATCTTATTCTTTGGATATCCAAGTACCCCTCTGTTGAAGTGAGACACATCACAGAGGTTTAAACAGTTAGGAAGAAATTTCGTACATGCAAGAGCTGGAGAGAGCTGACAGGCTCAGTGAAAGGAGAATATTTGAAAAGGTATTGAGAAGTGGAGCCAAAGCGATGGCACAAGTGATAGGGCGCTCGCCTTGCACGCAGTAACCTAGGACGGATTCCAGTTCGATCCCCCAGCATCCCATATGGTCCCCCCAAGCCAGGAGCGATTTCTTAGTGCATAGCCAGGAGTAACCCCTGAGCATCACCGGGCATGGCCCAAAAAGCAAAAAAAAAAAAAAAAAAAAGGTATTGAGAAGTGTACTTCTGCACACCCTAGCTAAGAGAAATAGTAGTATTAAGTATACTGATTAGATTATTTTTCTTCTTTTTTCTTTTTTTTCTTTTTCTTTTTTTTGGTTTTTTGGGTCACACCCGGTCACGCTCAGAAGTTGCTCCTGGCTTGGGGGACCATACGGGACGCCGGGGATCGAACCGTGTGGTCCATCCTAGGCTAGCGCTGGCAAGGCAGACACCTTACCTCTAGTGCCACCGCGCCGGCCCCTAGATTAGATTATTATATAACTATAACCTAATGATTGAAAAGCAAACAAGCCAACAGAATAAGAATAAAGAATATAAATTGTAACTAAAAGAAAAAAAAGAAACTTTGGAACTCCAGTGATAGTAGAGCAAACAGGGTGCTTGCCCTACACATGACCAAACAGGAGTCAATCCCCAGTAGCACATATGATCTCCTCCAGAATTGATGGCTGAGTGCAGAGACAGGAGAGTCCTGAGCACCAGTGGTGTGGCCCAAAACAAACAAAAAAGAAATGTTATAATAAATGGGTGTTAAGTTCAACCTATGATCTGGGAAAAGCAAATTAACATTTAAACCTTTAATTCTGACAGTATTCACTGGACGTTCAGTGGTGAACTCAATGGTGATTAATAATGATGCATACCTGGAGTCCAAACACTAGTACAGGATGTAGGACACTTGCCTTGCACAAAGTTCAGGTTCAATCCCCAGCATCCCATATGGCCCCAAACCAAGAGTGATCCCTCAATGCAGAGCCGGGAGTAAGCCCGAAGCACTGCCAGGTGGGGAACCCATAAAAGTTATAATTATAAAGGGCCGGAGTGATGGCACAGCGGTAGAGTGTTGGCCTTACAGGAGGCTGACCATGATTCAATCCCCCAGCGTCCCATATGGTTCCCCAAGCCAGGAGTGATTTCTGAGCGCATAGCCAGGAACAACCTCTGAGCATCATGGGGTGTGGCCCAAAAGCGAAAAAAAAATTTTAATAACCATATGTTCCATAAAGATATAAATTTACTAGCATTGGGCAATCAAACTCAGGGCCTCACACATTAATACAAGTGCCCTAACAGTGATATCTCTATCTTCCTCCCAAAAAGTTTAAGATAAATTCAAGCATGGGGAGTGGAGAAATGTAGAGACAGTATAGCATTAGCCTTGCAAGCAGCTAATCCCAGTGCCATCCTGGGCACTATATGTCCCCCAAGCTCTATCAGGAGCAAACCTGTTCCCAGCACAGAACCAGAGTATGCTTTGAGCACCCCCAAAGAAAGAGAAAAAAAAAACATAGCTGCAGGGGCCAGAGAGATAGCACAGTGGTAGGGTGTTTAACTTGCACACCACCAATCCAGAATGGACAGTGGTTCGAATCCCAGACATCCCATATGGTCCCCAGAGCCTGCCAGAAGCTATTTGTGAGCACAAAGCCTGGAGTAACTCCTGAGTGCCTCTGGGTATGACCCAAAAATACAAAAAAAAAACAAACAAACAAAGCAGCAGCAGCCAGAAAGAGCACTTGATGGGCTGAGCACATGTTTTATATATAGGAGGCCCAACTTTGATTCCCCATGAGGAGCATCCCTGCAAAATGAGTTAGATATAGCCCCCAGCACTTCCAGGTGTGGCTAGAAAGCAAAAGAAAAGGGGAAATAAGGAAGGTTAAGTATTAGGGCCACGGAGAGATAGCACAGCCGATCCAGGACCTAAGGTGGCCGGTTCGAATCCCAGTGTCCCATATGGTCCCTTGTGCCTGCCAGGAGCTATATCTGAGCAGATAGCCAGGAGTAACCCCTGAGCACTGCTGGGTGTGGCCCAAAAACCAAAAAAAAAAAAAAAGTATTAGGGCCACACCTGGAGGTGCCTCAGGGGTTACTCCTGGCTATGCACTCAGGAATTAAGCCTGGTGGTACTTAGGGGACCCTATGGATGCTGGGAATTAAACATGGGTCACTTGCATGCAAGGCAAGATTCCTAACCACTACATCTATCACTCCAGCCCCAAAAAGGGAAAATTCAGGGTTGAGTATATACCTCAATGGTAGAGGGTTTGATCCCAGTATTGTAAATAAATAGATTTTTAAGTCTACCGATACCAGCTGGAACACATACTTGCATGTAGAAGCCCCAGATTAGATCCCAGGTACTTCATGGTCACCCCAAGCAAAACAGCAACTTTAAAGCAGCAAACAGAAACAGACAAGAGAATAGATATACATATTAGTAGAAGTGTCCCAGTACAGGGTGGGGAGACACAAGGACATGGCTCAATGGTAAATGGGTCATCGTATGTCAGGTCCCTGGGCTCTAACCCAGCAGCACGCATGCACTGTCTATATAAAGGAATGACTCATTAGTGTTCAACCTAAGAGCAGGCAAGAGAGATATGTAAGATCATCAAGGTTTCAGAAAGACCTCAAATACATGTATAATGTTATCATGGGCTGGAGCAAACACACATCATGGAGGACATTTGCCTTGCACACAGCCAACCTAGGTTCTATCTCTGGTATCCCATATGGTCCCACAAACACCACAAAGGTGTTCAGGACCCCTGAACACAGCTGGTGGCCCCAAACCCAAAATATATGTACATATGTATTTATGTATATAGTATATGTATGTATGTATGTATGTATGTCATCCCTTTCAAATACTCATAAAGGAGACAGAATGATAGTACAGCGAGGAGGATATTTGCCTTAAATGCAGCAGACCTAGGTTCAATCCTCAATACCCTGTATTATCTCTGTATTATCTCCCAAGCTCCACCCTGAGTGATCACTAAACATAGAGACAGGAATAAGCCCTATGCACTGGTGAGTGTGGCCAAAAAAAACCCAAAATGAAAACAAATCTATATGTACATATTGATATTTAGGGAGCTAGTATGCTGGAACCCTGGTTCAAACCACAACACCATAGGATTCCCTTATGCAACCCCCAACCACTGTACAATATGTGACTTTTTTTTGGAGGAGGGTCACACCCGCCAGCGCTCAGGGGTTACTCCTGGCTCTACGCTCAGAAATCGCTCCTGGCAGGTTCAGGGGACCCTATGGGATGCTGGGATTCAAACCACCATTCTTCTGCATGCAAGGCAAACACCTTACCTCCATGCTATTTCTCCGGCCCCACAAAATGTGACTTCTAAGCACTGGTGGGTGTGATTCCCCCCCCCAGAAAAAAAATGAATATGCATATTAAACACAGAGGTACCAGAGACAGTACAGCAGTTAGGGCACTTGCCTTGCACAAGGCCAAACTATAATCAATCCCCATCATCCCATATAGTTCTCTGAGCTCCTCCAGGTGGCACAAATCTCCCCACCAAAAAAAAAAAGACAAAATTAGGGATGGAAAGGGGCTGGAGTAATACTACAGCAGGTAGGGCGTTTTCCTTGCACACACCTGACCCAGGTTCAATACCCAACATCCCAAAGATGTCCCCAGGAGTAATTTCTGAGCACACAGCCCCAAATAACCTGGGCCACTGGGCATGACCCAAAAACCAAAAAAGTAAATAAGGGGGCAAATCTGCGGCTCTACTGAGAACTTTGCTATTTTTATTGGTTTGCTGCCAGTCACTTTCTTTTTTGGGAGTGAGTTTTGGGTTTTGAGTCGCACCCAGTGGCGCTCAGGAGTTGCGACCCCTGGGGACCCCGGCCCGAAGGGTGGATGAGGGTCACGAAGTTATTCGTGAGTCACGAAGAGGATTCGACCTGAAAAATAAAATAGGGCTGGGAAAATTGATGGACTCAAGACGAGATCCTGATCAAGAGTCAGTTTATTAAAAGGGAGCTAGTTTTTTTTTGTTGTTTGTTTTTTTTTTTGGTTTTTGGGCCACACCCGGTAACGCTCAGGGGTTACTCCTGGCTATGCACTCAGAAGTTGCTCCTGGCTTGGGGGACCGGGAGCTAGTTTTTATAGCAAGCATGAGCACGTTTTCAGACAAAAGAAGGGAAGGGGTGGTTCAGTACTTTTCCACCGTAACATTCCCATACATCAAATATGTCAGGGGGGTTTTTAGCGAGTTATACATTTACTATAAGTGGTCCTGGGGTGCTCTGTTCTGTTAACAATGCTACAGATCTTTTTTTTTTTGTGTTTTTTTTTTTGGGCCACACCCGTTAGATGCTCAGAGGTTACTCCTGGCTACGCGCTCAGAAATTGCCCCTGGCTTGGGGGGACCATATGGGACGCCGGGGGATCAAACCGTGGTCCTTTCCTTGGCTAGCGCTTGCAAGGCAGACACACCTTACCTCTAGCGCCACCTTGCTGGCCCCAATGCT
Organism: Suncus etruscus; assembly: GCF_024139225.1. Classification (NCBI taxonomy): domain Eukaryota; kingdom Metazoa; phylum Chordata; class Mammalia; order Eulipotyphla; family Soricidae; genus Suncus; species Suncus etruscus. The sequence goes on from NC_064864.1 coordinate 47,118,728, forward strand.
ACAGATCTAATCTTAACTTGTAGCCTTTACATAGCATGTTTGTTCTTTATCCATTTACCTCTGGTAATGGCTCTTTTTTATGGTCAGCTCTTTTCTTTTTAGGTTCATGGGGAAGCGCCACCAGCAACCTGTCACGTACACAGACCTTTGACTTCTCAGGCATCAGAGACTCCATATTGCTCTCTAGTTAAAGGGTCTCCAACAAAGAGTTACTCCTGGCTCTGGCTCTGCATTCAGAAATGGCCCCTGGCAGGCTCGGTGGACTATATGGGTTGCCAGGAATTGAACCAAGGTCCGTCCAGGTTGGCTGCATGTAAGGCAAACACACTATTGCTGTGCTATCGCTCTGGCCCCGCCAAAGTCATTTTCTATCAAAAGAGAGAAATCGGCTACTGCCCACCTCCTGTACAAGACTCAATCAAACTTCAACTGCTTAAAATGTTCTCAGAGCCACTGTGTGGTGCTGGGAAAGATCTCAAGATGCTGGCCAAAAATAAATAAAAGGCTTAGCAGTTCCAATGGCAAGGACCTTAGAACGCCATTAATATTTGCTAACAACTAGCCAAAAGTAAATAATTTGAGAGCTAAAAAAAAAAAAAAAAAAAAACACTCTTCATTTAAAAAGAAAAACTTTTTTTGTTTGTTTGTTTTTGGGTCACACCCAACAGTGCTCAGAGGTTGCTCCTGGCTCTATGCTCAGAAATCGGTCCTGGCAGGCTCGGGGGACCATATGGAATGCTGGGATTCGAACCACCGTCCTTCATCATGCAAGGCAAACACCCTACCTCCATGCTATCTCTCCAGCCCCCAAAGAAAAATCTTTTGAATGATTTAATTCTCTAATTCTGTTCTCTCTGCAAAAAATCCAAGTTCACCAAAATCACTCTTAACATTTTTTTGTTTCGGTTTGGGTTTTTCTTGTTTTTATCGCATCTGGCTCTGCACTGAAGAATTAAGCCTAGTCGTGCTTGGGGAACCATGAGATGCTGGGGATTGAACACTGGCCAGCCATGTGCTCTTAGGAAGAACCCTTACCCTCTGTACTACTTCTCAGTCTTATCTCAGGCTACTGCTCTACCAATTTTTTGTTTCAATGAAAGCAATCTAATCACTAAACCCTCAAAGTGTCCACTTTTGCATCTTCTCCTGACTCTCAAGTATCACGCTGCTTTCCTTGACCCCAACCAACCTATATTAGTCTTCACTATGAACCAAAAAGAAAAATTAATAACACTGATAGAGAATTTATACCAATATACCAGTATAACAATACTGCTTCAAAAGAATGATCCCATTTAGTTATGACCTGTAAAATTTGTTCTATTTTCTCCTTTTTCATAGTGAAAGTCAAAGAAAGCCCACTAAAGTGCTCCAAAGTTTGATGGATGACAAGTCAGATCTAAATCCCAGACTCCAAGGTCTTTGAACAAACACACATAACGTTATCTCCAGCTCATACATAACTTACCAGGTGTTCTTAGTCACACACACTAAGCTGACACTTAGGACTACTCCAGGCAAGAGCGATAGTACAGCAGTAGAAATTTGCTGTGTATACAACTAACCTGGGTTCGATACCCAGCATCCCAGATGGTCCTCCAAGCCTGGAGTAACTCCTGAGGGCCATCAGGTGTGGCCCAACCCTCACAAAAACTAAGTTTAAGGGACTACTGAGCACTAGATATAAATGCATGTGACAAGAGCCTCTACAAATATAAAACGGATAAATTCTCTAGAAATATGGGCGTTCCATGCATTTGACAAGTACACAGCAATTACAAGTGCATAAAAAATGGTTTCTGTAACAGCTGGAAAGGAGCGTAGTCATAAGTATGATAAAAGTGGGGTTTTGTTTGTTCTATTCTATGCAACTATTTTTGCTGCATTGCTTTTGGTAAGAATCAAGCAACAAGGGCCCGGAGAGATAGCACACCGGTGTTTGCCTTGCAAGCAGCCGATCCAGGACCTAAGGTGGTTGGTTCGAATCCCGGTGTCCCATATGGTCCCCCGTGCCTGCCAGGAGCTATTTCTGAGCAGACAGCCAGGAGTGACCCCTGAGCACCGCCGGGTGTGGCCCAAAAACCAAAAAAAAAAAAAAAAAGAATCAAGCAACAAGACATTTTGAGTCTTTGCAGCATACTCATAAAACAGCAAAAACAGCCTAAAAACAAATCCTCCACAGCCCATTGTAATATTTTTTATTGTAATATATATATATTTTTTGTATTTCTTTATGTAATATATTTTTTTAGGCAGACAGCTTGGATCTTTCTTTCAGGAAGATATTCTAATACCATCACTGAGGCGGACCTAAGGAACCATCTCCCTACCTCTCCCTGCAATTATAAACTTTTAGAACCGGGATCATATTAACTGTAATTTTCTGGGATATTAGCAAATCCTAGACCTGCATGGAAATCTTCTGGAAAAACGTCATGCAGGCTAGGCTTCTCTTTTTACAATATGTGTGACTCAGATTTCAATGACTAAGGAGAGGCGACTCCTTCAACTTCTCTTCAGGCCCGAGAGCCTTGATCTGAACGGTCTAACGGTTGTGCAAGGTGTCCTGGTCTATATATTTAAATGACTTCCATGGCGAGGAGAGTAACTGGCACGGTTTCAACACGCACCCTTGGCGCATTCCAGTTAGCCGAGTAGGGCCCATCCCGCTCCCTTCGAGAGGCAAAAAATCAAAATGCACGGGGCCCGGGCCAGACAAGGTGGAACAGGGAGGGGACTTTGCTAGGAACCTGAACCCGTCCGCAGCCAGACCCGCAGCCTCGCGCGCGCGCACGTCGCGCCTAGTTGCAGAGTTCTCACTTGACAAAGCACCCCGAAACCCCAACAGCCAGAAGGAACCGTCGGGGGCGGGCAAGTTACCCTAACAACTCTGAAAAGCTGAGGCCTAGCAGAGTCAAATCTGCCACCACCCAGGCCCCCAAAGATTAAAATTAAAAAACGGGGCATGCTACTAGGAACTCAGATCTCGGGGCTGCAGGTTCCTCTCGGGGAGACCCCGGGAAAAGCCGGTATCCGCGCGCAGACCCCCTCTGGGGAGACCGGGTCTTGTTTCCCGGGCCGGGCGGCGGCGATTCGGCTCGGACAGCCCAGGCTGCGGCGCCAAGTGGGGGACAGCATTCGTCCCAGCGAACGAGGCGAGTCGGCCGTGCCCGGGTGCCCGCCCAGCGCGGCCCAGAGCTGCCCGGGGGGCCGGCGAGGAGAAGCCCTTGGGGTGCCTACGCGAGGGAACCCTCAAGCGGCCCGGAAGAAAGAAAGTCCAACTCCGAATGGAACCGGGCGGCCGTGCAAGGGCTGAAAGGAAGCCGAGGGGAAGCGCCCGAGACCCGGCGCGGCGGGCACGGACGAGGCGCAGGGGCCAGGCCGGTCCCAGCCCAGCCCAGCCCGGCCCGGCCCGGCGGCGGCGGCAGCCGGGCAGACAATGGCGCGAGTGTGACGTGGAGCCGGGGACGTCGCCGAGGCCCCGAGGATGGGTCCGCTCGGAGCCGGGCCGGGGACACCTAGGGCCGGGCGGGTGGGGAGGTGGGGACGCTCCAGGCGTCTGGGCGCTCGGACCCCAGAAACGGGCCGGAGGGGCGCCGCCACCGAGGGGCCCGGGGAGGCGGCCGGGCCGGGAGCAGGCAGGCAGGCAGGCAACGGGCGGGGGTCGCGCGCACCCGGCCGCACGCGCACCCGCCCCGCCGCCCCCGCCCGGCCGGTCCGCCCGCCGCACTCCTCCCTCCCTCTCTCCTCCCTCCCTCCGGTCCCGCCACACTCACCGTCGCCGCCGCACCGCCGCGATCCCAGCGCGCAACTACCGCAGCCGCCCGGCGCCCGCCCGCCCCGCCCCCCCCGCCCCCGCCGCGAGGCCACGCCCCCAATTCTTGTGGGCACGCCCCCGCTCGCGCCCGATCTAGGGACCGGCGCGATGTTCCCATACCCGGCTCCGCCCGCAGAACCATTGCGCCGCGATGCTCCCTGGCGGGCACTGCGGCTGCGGAGTCACGATTCGGACCTTCGCCCCGGTCCCTCGCGCGAACCTGGGATTTCAACTAACTGAACAGGACTTACAGGCAGCTGAGTTGGTGTTGGGGGGGGGGTGGTATGCCAGGTGACAACTCGCCAGGGCATCAGCCCCCTGGCCACTCTGCAAGGCCCCCACGCTACCCCTCTATACCTCTCGGCTTTTTTTTTTTTAATACGTTTTGCTTTCTTCCTAAATTAGGGTTGATGGGCTTCTCTTTCCCTGTCCCAGAATTTTGGGGAAATTTGGGGCCCCACCAGAACGGAATGGGATCCCAGGGACTTAACCTTGCTCTACCCAGTTTTCTCCTCTGTACGTCAGACTAGAGAACCGTGGTACCCAACAGTGTCGCAGCGGAGGATAAAATAACAGAGGGGTCAGCATAGTACCGGCCCATAGTTAACATTCAGAAATTTTTTATCTTATTAACTCACTCTCCTACCAATGACAGAGCGCACTATTTTCAAAGCCCTGAAGGCCTCTTCCTTGTCCTCTTAAGTGTTGGCTTATTAGAAAGTACTTGAAGGGGCAGAAGAGATAGTACAGCGGGTTTCCTTGCACACCCGGAACGAGGTTGGATCACCAGAATCCCATATATTTATTCCCTTGAGCATTGCCAGGAGTAGTTCCCGAGTGCAGAGCCAGGAGTATCCTCTGAGCACTGCCAGGTGTGACTCCAAAACAAAACAAAAGTATTTGTAAAGCTTCCACTCAGTTCAAGTTCTGTAGTCTTAGAGAATAAAGAAATCTAATTTCTCTTGGGCCTTGTACTTTAAAGACACTTGAAGGCTTCTGACCAAATTTTTCTCTATTTGAAGATCAGAATCTTAGAATGAAACTATTGCTGCAAGCACTTGTCTTCCATATGTAAGGGCCTGGGTTCCATTGCCAGTAGTGCAAAAAAGGCTTTAATGAGAGAGAGAGAGAGAGAGAGAGAGAGAGAGAGAGAGAGAGAGAGAGAGAGAGAGAGAGAGAGAGAGAGAGAGAGAGAGAGAGAGAGAGAGAGAGAGAAGAGAGAGAGAAGAGAGAATAGAGAAGGGAGGAGAGAGGAGAGGGAGGAGAGAGAGAGGGGAGGGAGGAGAGAGAGGGGAGTGAGGAGAGAGAGGGGAGGGAGGACAGAGGGGAGGGAGGACAGAGGAGAGGGAGAGGGGGGAGAGGGAGAGGGGGAGAGAGGAGAGAGAGAGGAGGGGGAGAGAAGAGGAGAGAGGGGGAGAGAGAGGGAAGAGGGGAAGAGAGGAGAGAAAGAGGAGAGAGGGGAGAGAGAGGGGAAGAGAGGGGGAGAGAGAGGGGAGAGGGGGGGAGAAGAGAGAGAGAGGAGAGAGGGGGAGAGAGAGGGGGAGAGAGGGAGAGAGAGAGGGAAGAGGGGAGAGAGGGGAGAGAGGAGAGAAAGGAGAGAGAGAGGAGAGAGGGGGAGAGAGGGAGAGAGGGAAGAGGGGAGAGAGGGGAGAGAGGAGAGAAAGGAGAGAGAAGGAGAGAGAGGGAGAGAGAGAGGGAGAGAGAGAGAGAGGGAGAGAGAGGAAAGAAATGAAGACCAGAGTCACCATGCACTCCATTGTTTCCCTTGGTTTTTGTCCTCATTCTTGCTGGTTGTAGCTCCGTTAGAATAGTTCTCTAAGACTGAACTAAATAAAGATGTGTGATACTATCAGAACAAAGCAGACCTATACCTGCTTCCTTGTAGGCTTACTGCCTTCCACTCACACAATAGAGTTCTTGGCACCCACATTACTGACTCCATGAACGAAACCCGACAAGACTTCAGTAACTGCTATCCTGGAACATTTCTACTTCTTCTCGTGTTCCTGGGCCAACTCAAAAGGTTAAGTAAGGATAGGACTGGGTCACCTACAAGATTGTTCAGGATATATGAAAAAGAAATAATAGCTGGAAGCTCTAATACAATTTTATTTTTGGAGAGTTGCAATTAAGCACATTGCAGTGCTCAAGATTTACTCCAACTCTCTGTGCTAGAGGATCACTCCCTGTGGTGCTCTAGGTGCTCTAGGGGATATGAGAAACCAAGTACTGAACTTGGGTTGGGTCCATGCAAGGCAAACACCTTTTCTACCATATTAGCTGGCACTCTAATGCCACCTCTAAACCAAGTACAATTGAGAAAAGGTCCAAAATTGTGTCTGAAAAACTGACACTGAGTCAATGGCACATATGTGTAGTGTTGCATGCAGCATGTGTGCACACATCCAAAAGACTAGAAGGAAAAACATGATCGGACATGTCAATTATAGCCTCTTTTGAGTGATAATACATGGGTTGTCTCTAATACATTTTCATACATTTCCAGGTTTTCCACATTGCTTTTTTGTTTGTTTTTGTTTTGGGGCCACACCCAGCGTTGCTCAGGGGTTACTCCTGGCTGTCTGCTCAGAAATAGCTCCTGGCAGGCACGGGGGACCATATGGGACACCGGGATTTGAACCAACCACCTTTGGTCCTGGATCGGCTGCTTGCAAGGCAAACGCCGCTGTGCTATCTCTCCAGGCCCTCAAGAATGCTTTTTAAGAAATAAAATTATAAAAACTATAAATCAAAGCTGTAGGATAAAGGAAAGATAAAAACTAGAGGGCCAGAAAAATAGCTTAACAGGCTGAGTGCAAGCTTTGTATGTAGAAAAGAGGCCTGGGTTAATGACTAGCACCACCTGATCCCAAGAGCACCATCCAGCTGAGTAGCATCATTGAGTATAATCCAAAAACAAACAAAACAAAGGACTTTGTGCCTTTGATAGAAGAGAGCCAAAAGAGCTCTGAAGTCCTTTTCCCCAAGAAGAATGAAACTTCAGGAAACCTAAGCTAGAAGCATACAGGTCTTCACCTCTCTCTGTTGGTGCCTTGCTCTTTGATGGCCAACCTCAAGAACTGGAAGAAATATATTCCTAATGCTTACAAATCACCCAGTCCACTGTATTCTGTTATGCCTAACAATGCAATAGTGCATTTAGTTTGTGAAAAGTTTACTAAGGCTACATACCAATCTCATGTAAAGATGACCTCAGCTAGAGAGAGCTCAACAGGCAGGAGTACAGGTTTTGCATGCAGGAGGCCTGCATTTGATCCCTGACACCTTAAGCACGAAAACAAAACAAAAGATGATCTAAAATGACCCTAGTAAGGCCCTGTCATCGGAGGTAACTTTCAAGGGGAGTATTAGTTTCCATTTGTTTGTTTGGGCAGCCTCCCAAAAGATGCTCATGGGGCCCAGGGCTGTCTCCCTCTTATCCGACCATGCCAGGTCAATGCCAAGCTCAATGGATGAATAACTGTTCAGGCCCTGTGGTGCCAGAGATTATCTAGGGTTACTTCAGTTGTACATTTTGGACCACACCCTGCAGTGCTTAGAGGCCTCCAAGGTCACACATGGTAATGCTCAGGGGAGCATGTGGTACCAGAGATCAAATCCAGGGACAGCCCTATTCAAAGTTGGACAACCTTGATTCCTGTTCTGCCTCTTCAGCCCTAACCTTCAGTTTTAATACTTTAAAAGAAAAAAACTCTTGAAATTTACCTCCAAAAATGTTTAATACAGAAAAGTTAAAAAAAAAAAAACCAGGAAATTTGGCCTTTAAGGCCTGGGTAGCCTGAGTTGCCAATGAGGAGCTGTAGGTAGCTAATCTGGGGCTGTAATTTGATGTTAACAGAACTTCCCAGGCACTGCTTAACAAGAAAAGCCATTCTATAATGGCCTTGGATGGTGGCCTTTGACCAAACTTCCTGCACAAGATTCCAAGTGGCAATCCTCCCTCCTCTAATCCACACTGTTTTTTCCCCAGAATGCCATCATCAGAATGCAGTTGAGTCACCCCAACTGCGAGCAGCACTCACAGGTCACTCATCAGTTTTCTGCTGCTTGGCAGAAGCTCTCGGAGAAACACAAGCATTGCTCAACATCCTGGCTCAGGGCCTAGGAACAGTCTTCCACAGGCCAAATATGTTTCTCCCAGAAAGTGCTTGTCTCAGTTCCGACCCAAAGCCTCAGAGGTCTCCTCTTCTCCTCCTGCTTCTTCTCACAGGACAGGTTCAGCAGTGAGCATGACATTGGCCCCAGTACAATGTTTAGGAAACTGGCAGAAAACACTTAGTCTAGTTAGACATTTTTAGTTCATACCCAGAGACAAGACAGTGAAGGAAGACTCAGAAACAGCCATGCCTCATCTTCAAAAATCCACAGTGAAGTCCAGCCTTTATGAAAAACAATATGGAGATTCCTCAAAAAACTGGAAATTGGGCCTGGAGAGATAGCACAGTGGCGTTTGCCTTGCAAGCAGCCGATCCAGGACCAAAGATGGTTGGTTCGAATCCTGGTGTCCCATATGGTCCCCCGTGCCTGCCAGGAGCCATTTCTGAGTAGACAGCCAGAAGTAACCCCTGAGCAACGCCAGATGTGGCCCAAAAACAAACAAAAAAAAAGTGCTGCCTTACTTGTGACAGACTCCAGTTCCATCCTCAGCACTGCCCATTTCCCTCTAGCACCCAGTTCTCCTGAGCACTGTCAAGTTTGGCATCGAACCCTCCTCTATCAGCTCCGCATAAACTAAAAAGTAATTTTACTACAATACTGATAAGTATTATGCAAGAAACCTTAAAAATACTCTGATGAAAAAAGACAGGAAGGGTTAAGTTTGAGCATTAGGGTTAAGTTAGAAACACAACGACATTTTAGGGGGCTGGAGAGATAGCATAGCGGTACAGCATTTGCCTTAGACGCAGGACGGTGGTTCGAATTCTGGCATTCCATATGGTCCCCCGAGCCTGCCGGGAGCGATTTCTGAGCACAGAGCCAGGAGTAACCTCTGAGCGCTGCCAGGTGTGACCCAAAAAACAAACAAACAAACAAACAAGCAAACAAACAAAAGAAATGACATTATAGGGGCCGAAGAGATAGCACAGCGGTAGGGCTTTAGCCTTGCAAGCAACCAACTCAGGACAGATAGTGGTTAGAATCCGGCATTCCATATGGTCCCCCAAGCCTGCCAGGAGTGATTTCTGAGCACAGGGCCTTAAAAAACATCTGAGCACTGCTGGGTGTGACCCAAAACAAACAAAAAAGACATTTCAGTAGAAACCAAAAATGAGTAAGACTTAGGCAAAATCAGAAAAGTGGGGTTGACTTAAAGGAGTGGAGAATTCCTAATAGAGGAACAATATGTGTTACCCCACCTCCCATTCCTCCTTTGTAACCTTACCTACAAAAATGACCTGCCCATTTCTGGGCAGGTCTTTAAAGGTTTGGCCTCAGGGGCAAAGGGGGATTTGCATGGTTGGAGGATGGAGAAGTAGCAGGAGAGGAGATGGCTGAAAGACAAGTCAGAATGCAGGGCTGAATAAGGATCCAGCGTAAATGGTTATGGTAGGCCACACATATTGGCCAGGGCCTGAATAAAGCTGGTATTTCTTGGAACCTGTCTGTGGATGATTTCCTCACCCCTACCTAAAGCTGCTGACCCGCAGGTTGGAGTGGGGGTCGGATACACATGGTCCTGGGCTGGAGGAGAAAGGCCTCCATCACCATCCACCACCATCCAAGCCCTTTCAAAGGGCTTAATGCAACAGTATGTACAAAAGCCTTCAAGTAAGAATGAGCATAGCTGTTTAAGGTCAGAGAGGAAGTGACAACAATGGTCCTGGGGGGAAGGACATAGGACTGGACCTTAAGGGGACAGACCATGTACGTGAGCTGGGGCCTTCAGTTCAATGGAAAGTATTTGAGGGCATAGAGCAGAGGGAGCAGGATCAGACCTGCTGCTTCAGTGAATCCCATGTAGCCAACCAATGACCTCACACATTCTTGTAGTCAGCTAATTGTAAGCCAGCTAAAATGTCTCAGGTGTGGTTGCTAACATGCACTGTGTGTTTGCAATGTGAGACAGACAAAATCTTTAACCTTTATTATCAGTGGATGCCTTTCATCTGCAGATACTGAAGAGCCAAACTCATCCTCCTCCCACACTTTGTCCCAGTGTTGGTCAGTAGCTATTAGACTCTGGGATACTAGATGAGGGCACTTCATTATCAGTCCCATGACAGATTAGTGACCCCCAAAGAATTTTCAGAGTTTCAGGAAACAGATTACTGAGGAAACAGCAAAGTCAGAAGAAAATTATAGGACTTTACTTCACATTTACATAGATTGATATAATTTTTTTAAAGAGAGGGCTACAGAAAATACAATGGTTAGGATGCTTGCCTTTCATGCAGCTGACCCATGTTTGATATCCAGAACTATGGTTCCCCCAAGACTGCCAGAAGTGATTCCTAACTTCAGAGTCAGGAGTAAGCCCTAAGCACCATCAGCTGTGGCCCCAAGACAAACAAAAAAAAATTTTAAAAGGGTCAAAGTGGGACCAAAGTAGCATTGCAGCACATAGGGTATTTGTCTTCCAGGCAGCTGATCCAGGTTCAGTCACCATTATGAGTCCTCCACCCCACTCAGAGTGATCCCTGAGCTTAGAAATAGGGGTATAAGGGACCCGGAGAGATAGCACAGTGGCGTTTGCCTTGCAAGCAGCCGATCCAGGACCAAAGGTGGTTGGTTCGAATCCCGGTGTCCCATATGGTCCCCCGTGCCTGCCAGGAGCTATTTCTGAGCAGACAGCCAGGAGTAACCCCTGAGCACTGCCGGGTGTGACCCAAAAACCAAAAACCAAAAAAAAAAAAAGAAATAGGGGTATAAGCCCTAAACATATGAATGTAGTTTCCAAAAATTTAAAACAAAAAATTAATAAAAGAGGGTTAAAGGGGACAAAGTGGTAGCGCTAGAGGTAGCCTTGCAAGCACTAGCCTAGGACAGACCACAGTTGATTCCCCAGCATTCCCTATGGTCCCCCCAAGCTAGGAGCGATTTCTAAGTGCATAGCCAGGAGTAACCCCTGAGCATCAATGATGTGGCCCCAAAACAAAAACAAACAGAAAACAAACCAAAAAAATGAGGGTTAGAGAGGGTGGTGCAAGTGGATATGGCATCTGCCTTGCATGTGCTAACCTAGGATGGAGAATGGTTCAAACCCCCCGACCCCAGTGTCCCATATGGTCCCCCAAGCCAGGAGCAATTTCTGAGTGCATAACCCTGAGCGTCAACAGGTGAGGCCTAAAAACAAACAAACAAAAAATAAAGGGTTAGAGAGAGCTAAAAGGGCTAAAGCTGTATTTCCCAAATAGGTAATACTCACCTCTGGGGGCCACTGGAATGATGGAGAAGAGAAGGGGGAGGAACATAGTATTAGCTTTAGATGCAAGTTTTCATTATCTGCTTAAAAATGTTGGGGGGCTCTCAGTGATTTTAGTTTTAATTTCTTTAAAGGGGGCTATAGGCTGAATAAGTTTGGCAACTGACCCACTCTTGCACTGGGTGGAGGGAGGTTGTGACTTCCCTGGGAAAAGTTCTGGCACAGAACTAACTCTCTGATCCGCCAGTTCCATTTCTGGGGTAGAAACGCAAAAGACTGAAAACAGGGACTCAGACAGAAATTTGTGTGCCAGTAATCACTGACACCCAAGTCACAGTCATCAGGGAACAGCAGCCTGGTGTCACTGACACAGAAACAGATAAACAAAGTATGGTAAAGACACTCGAGGACTAGCATTCGGCCATCAAAAATGGTCAGAGCATAGCTCAGCAGAGGACACAATACATACGTGAGGCTGAACACATGATTCCCTGCACTGATACTGTGATCCCAGTGCCACCACAGTGCAGGAGTATCCCCCCCAGTCCAGTGTCCCCCCTAATGTCTCTTCTCCCACCCCCACCCCGCTGCACAGCACAGCCAAGTATGGGAGCACCAGTGTATACCCACTGGACGTGACAATTGCCACCACGATGGAGGAAGTGAAGGGGGTGAGTGAAATTCTGCACTTCTGTAATTTGAAAACGCTGGGCAAATGGCCCCAAGGGCAGTGGCTTGCGAGAGTGTGGTCACAAGTTCAAACCCCCAGTGTACCACATGTGCTGACTGTGAGCCTGGAAGCTCTGATGTCTCCAATTCCTGGTACCATAAGCAATTTCAGGCCACAGCACAGCAAAGTGCATTCAAGTACCACTAAAAGGGATGTCAACCGCAAGCAGAGAAACAAAAATGTGCGAGATTTCAGTTAATAGGTGTGTAGTTGCTGCAGTGACCCTGGTCAAGCACCACAACTTTATGTTTTAAACAAAGAGTATCAGTGAGTTGGAGAGAGATGACTGTGCATAGGTCTTGCTTTGCATTCATCAGACCCAACTTTGATTTCCAGTACCCCATAAGGTTCCTGAAGACCATCAAGTGATCCCTGAGTGCAGAGCCAGGCGTGCTCATACCTGAGCACCACTGGGTGTGAATCAAAAAGAAAAAAAGGTATGTTTTGTTGTTCTTTTGGGCGCTCAGGGGTTATTCCAGGCTCTGCACTCAGAAATCGCTTCTGGCATGCTTGGGGGAACATGGGAAGTCAGGGATAGAACCCAGGTTGATCCCAGGTCAGCCACATGCAAGGCAAATGCCCTGCTGCTATGCTATCACTCCAGCCCCTAAAAAAGCCTTTTTGTTTTGTTTTGTTTCGTTTTGTTTTGGGGCCAGACCCAGCTATGCAAAGGCTCTGCTCTTCTGGCAGGACCCAGGGGACCATATGAATGTCAGGGATTGAACCTGAGTTGGCTACATGCCAGGCAAATGCCCAACCCGCTGTACTATCACTCAGGTTTCCCAAAATTAAAAAAAAAATGTTTTGGGGCAGGCGAGATAGCATGGAGGTAAGGCGTTTGCCTTCCATGCAGAAGGACGGTGGTTCAAATCCCGGCATCCCATATGGTCCCCCGTGCCTGCCAGGGGCGATTTCTGAGTGTAGAGCCAGGAGTAACCCCTGAGTGCTGCCGGGTGTGACCCAAAAACCAAAAAAAAAAATGTTTTTAATCAAGAGTATGACCCCTATAAATATATTATCAAATACCATAACTAACAAGGTACAAATACAAATACAAATCTGGGGAGTAGAGTCATTGAGTGTGAAAGCAATACAACCAGAAGATCCCCCATGAGCACCACAACTAAAAATGGGGGAGCACTACAACCAGGCCTGTGTGCACCCCTCAATTCCTGCAACAGCATCCACCTCAACAAATGGGGGAAAGAATAGTAAAAGACAATCAGTAAAAATAACCAGATCCAAAGGGACAGATATTATGATTTGAGTCTATGGGAAATAACAGGCAGAGGCAAAGGCAGAGACAGAGGCAGAGGCAAAAAGCAGACTGAGGCTCCCAGGGGCTGGCAAGGAAAAGGAATGAGGCGGTTGTTGCTTCATGCTCTGAGTTTCTGTTTGGAGTGATGAAAAGTTTTGAAAGCAAAAAGTGGTTATGATTGCACAACATTGTGAATGCAATTAACACCACTAACTGTACATCTAAAGATGGTTAAAATAGAAAATTTCATGTTAATAGGTAAAATACTTATAAACAAAACATGTATAAGGGGCTGGAACGATAGTACAGCAAGCAGGTTGCTTGCTTTGCACATGGCCAACTTGGGTTCAATCTCCAGCACCCCATTTGGTTCCCCTGAGCCTACCAGGAGTGATCCCTGAGTGCAGAGCCAGGAGTAACTCCTGAGCACTGCTGGGTGTGGTCTAAAATCCAAAATAAATAAAAAATTTTAAATGCAAGACCTTTTAAAAGTCTTTGGGGAAGTGACTTGCACAGTGGTAAACTGCCTGCCTAGTAGGTGACAGGTGCAGAGTTCAGCACAACAACTCTCCATATACCACGTACAATCCTGGGGCATTGCCACTATAATCCCTGGCTTCACCATGAGTATGCAACTTCTGCACATACCAGGCGGGTGTTCCAGCACCAGAGACTACAACAGCATCAACAAAAGGATGAAAGAAGGGGCCGGAGAGATAGCACAGTGGAGTTTGCCTTGTAAGCAGCTGATCCAGGACCTAAGGTGGTTGGTTCGAATCCCGGCGTCCCGTATGGGGCCAGGAGCTATTTCTGAGCAGATAGCCAGGAGTAACCCCTGAGCACTGCTTGGTGTGGCCCAAAAACCAAAAGGAAGGAAGAATATATTTGTTTTTGCCATACCTTGTAGCCCTCAGGCTCAAAGGACCATATGAAATGCTGGGATCAAACCCTGGTCATCTGCATGCAAGGCAAAGACCAAACCACTGTGCTTCGGCCCCTAAGAATACATTTTTTAAAAGGACTCTACAGGGGCCGGGCGGTGGCGCTGGAGGTAAGGTGCCTGCCTTGCCTGCGCTAGCCTAGGACGGACCGCGGTTCGATCCCCCGGCGTCCCATATGGTCCCCCAAGAAGCCAGGAGCAACTTCTGAGCGCATAGCCAGGAGTAACCCCTGAGCGTCACAGGGTGTGGCCCAAAAACCAAAAAAAAAAAAAAAACCCAAAAATAAATAAATAAATAAATAAAAGGACTCTACAAGCAGAGAACTGCAGTAGGTCCATGTATTAAATCATCTGACCCAAGTAATGATATGTCACCAAGAGCAGCCACCCTGGTCTAGTCCCATGAGTCCTTCTTGGGAGTCCACCCTCTCCCTCAAATAAAGCAAAAAGAAAAAAGAATCAAGTACACAAACAGAACCACTTCCTCCATCTTCACTGGACGCCTACAATTGCCACTCTCAATCTCTGACTCCCAGACCACTACAGATACTGTGCTCTTAGCCCAAAAAGTTCTTTCACTTTATTTATTTATTTATTTATTTATTTATTTATTTATTTATTTATTTATTTATTTATTTTCTTTGTTTTGAAGTGACACCAGGCAGTGCTTAGGGATTATTACTAGTGGGACTTGGGGGACCTAATGCTGGGGATAGAACCTGAGTCAGCCATATGCAATTCAAGTGCTCTACAAGCTGTTACTATCTCTCCAGCCCTTTTTTTCATCTTTCTGGTTTTTGGGGTCACACTGGGTGGTCTCAGGGATCAATCACTCCTAGTAGGACTCCTGGCATGACGCCAGTACTGTCCAGAATAATCCTGGTGGCCCTAGTACCACATCACAGGCTCAAGTACCTAATCTTCAGGTCCTCACAGGGAAATAAGAAGCAGCAGAACCAGTTCTACCCAAGAACTATAGGAAGTGTAGATTCCCCCACCAAAAAAAAATAAACCAGATCATGTTTCATACTCTAGCCCTTTGCCCCACAGCAGTCTCTTGCAGCAGGAAGCTGAGCCATACAATAGTAAAGTTTGCTTCCAGAGAGATGTGAAGTCATCAGTCACTCCAACCTCCATTGCTAAATGCCCTTCTAATTAGCAATCCATTGTTAAGCTTAATAGCAGAAATCTCTTCCCAGTAGTGCCAGAACTGATGCCTCCTCAAGAGCACTCAGCACAGTCTAGAGCTCAGCAGCACACTAATTTGAACTAAGGAGGACTAAGGAGTACTCACGCATGTTACAAGGAGAAAAAAAAATTCATTGGGTTTTGTTTGTGGTAGGTATGGAGGGATGGGGGGGTATGTTTGGGGACGTTAGCAACAACTTCCTGTGATGTTCATGGGTTCCTCTGGCATCGTGCTATGGTGGTCAATTCCACAGTTCTCAAAGATTGAACAGGTTTGGCAAGGCCTTACCCATCACCCCCCTTACTATCTCTCTGGCCCGGTTTGTGGGTTTTGCATGTGTTTTGCAGTACCAGGCATCAAACTCATGGCCTTAAACATAACAGACGGGGGCCGGAGAGCTAGCATGGAGGTAAGGCGTTTGCCTTTTATGCAGAAGGTCATTGGTTCAAATCCCAGCAGTCCATATGGTCCCCCGTGCCTGCCAGGAGTGATTTCTGAGTGTGGAGTCAGGAGTAACCCCTGAGCACTGCTGGGTGTGACCCAAAAACCAAAAAAGAAAACATAACAGACCAAGTGTTCTACCGCTGAGCTATATCTCTGGCCCAAGAACATTCTTTGGCTTTTATTTTGCAGTCACACCTGCTGATGCTCAGGGATTATTTCTGACTCTGCACTCAAGAATTGCTCCTGTTGGGGATCAGGAGAGAACCTGGTGTACTGAGGATCAAATGTGGATTGGCTGTGTGCAAGGCAAGCAACCAACCTATCTGTTGTACTATCTCTCCAGTCCCTCAAGAACATTCTTTGGGAAAGCAGCACTGTGGATGGTCAGGAAGTGTATCTTCCTACCACAGGTCATAACAACAGCCCCTGACTAAACCTGGTCTTCCACATCCACCCCAGAAAACCATTTTCTGTAACATCTAACGATTTCTGGACAGAGATACAAATAGAAAGTCAATGGAAGGAGGAGAGTCCCCTGTGGGCTCAGTGAAAGGCACCTCCCCACAGGAGGAAGCACCTGGTTCTCTCACTGCCACATTTCACCCACAGGCTGCTGCTTCTCCCAGGCCACAGCCCGCAGTCTACTTTCTTCATCCTTTGGGTTGTACTTATAAGACAAACAGCCGAGGATGCAAAGTAAACAAGAGGCCATGAATATTACTTGTGACTATAAGTTAACAGGAAACACAATTGAATGACAGAGGCAGGAGACAGCTTATGAACTGAGCTCATGTCTTGCACACAGGTCAGGGTTCAATCCTGACTCCTCAAGTCTCTCCCCAGCATTCCTTCCTCCAACACCAAACCAGAAATAGCTCCTTAGAACTGTTAGGTGGAGACCCCAAATAAAAAAAAAAATAAGAGGGGATTTTAGAGAGGGTGTCAGGGGAGAGGGAAGGGCTGGGTTATTATACCTGGTGGTGTTCAGGGCTTACACCTGGATTTGTGCTCAGGGATCATTCCTCATGTTACTCAGGGTAACCATATGGGGGTGTTAGGGTGGAACATGTAAGACAAGTGCCTTAATTCCTGTACTGTCTCTCCAACCTAAGAAATAAGAGGTTTCAAAAGAAAGCCCAGAGGTATGAAAGTCTCAAGGCATATTAATCAGTCTGCCATAAGGAACAGGTTTCATTTTCTCTGAAGTTTTGGAGATTTCTGGGGTTCTTTTTGTTTGTTTGGTTGGTTTTTTTTTTATTTTTGTTTTTGGGTCACACCCAGCAGTGCTCAGGGGTTACTCCTGACTCTACGCTCAGAAATCGTTCCTGGCAGGCTCAGGGGACCATATGGGATCCCAGGATTTGAACCACCATCCTTCTGCATGCAAGGCAAATGCCCTACCTCCATGCTATCTCTTCGGCCCCAGCTTTGGAGATTTCTGTAACAGACCCTCTTCATGATTATAGGATGACCCAAGTTTCTTGGTTCAAAGGCATCCATCTTCACCACCACCAGTTCTTATGTCCCTCCATTCAACCTAACAGGAATGAATTAGAAGCCAGGCAAACTTGCTGGGTTTGTAATTGTTGAAATGGAAGATGCTGCATTTGTATTTTCTCTCATCAATGAATCTCTCACTTGAGTTACCTGGGGAGCTTTCTAAAAGGCAAATTCCAGATTCAAGCCAGTCTCTGGTCATGTGGCCCGGAAATTCACCATTTAAACAAGCTCCCCAGGTAATTCTGCTGTAGGTGGTCCAAGGTTCTCTGACAATGCTAACTGTCTACCTCATGCCTGTGTTCGACAGTAATCGATGTTGCCATGGCAGCAGCCAATCCGAGCCACCTCCTGCTGCCTCTGCCTGCTGCCCAGGCAACAACTGGCTTCTTGAGTTTCTTCCTTGTTTGCAAGCCCAAGGCATCATTTGCACAATAGTCTTTTGAGTATTGCAGGAATGATTCAATTGACCCATACAAAGACACTTGACTCATGCCTACAGGATCAGGAGTTAAACATTCAGACGTCACCTCACCTTCAGGGCATGAGTCTCTTAATTCCTTTTCTTGACTTCCCGAGATGTAGATACTAGATAAGGCCCTACAGACTGCACTGCATTAACCAGTGCTCTAAGCCTGCCACTGATTGGGGCTCTGCCTGATCTTCCTACCTATCTTTCTGAACAAATGATCTCTGCAATGAAAATAAGCAAAATTTCCAACTAAGGAATGTATTGTTGAATAGACTGATTTTACTCTTCTTTTCTCATTATTATTATTATTTTTTGGACTTTGAGGGCACACCCTGGTGGTGGTTTAAGGAGCTATTAGGAGTCAAGGATCAACCCTGAGTCTCCTGCAATGCAACCATGCTCCAGCCCTCTCAGCTGTTCCCCAACTCTTTTTCCTTAAGGAAAACTTAAGCCTTCTTTTCAACTAATCCTTCGATAATATGTAAAATATATTTAAAAGAAATATGTAAAATAAAATCCTTACTAATAAGGATCTAATCTCAAAGGTATGGGCAACAATGTGGAAGATGAGGGCCCGGAGAAATAGCACAGCGGCGTTTGCCTTGCAAGCAGCTGATCCAGGACCAAAGGTGGTTGGTTTGAATCCCGGTGTCCCATATGGTCCCCCATGCCTGCCAGGAGCTATTTCTGAGCAGCCAGCCAGGAGTAACCCCTGAGCAACGCTGGGTGTGGCCCAAAAACCAAAAGAAAACAAAAAACAAACAAACAAAAAAAAAACAATGTGGAAGATGTGACAAGGGTATAGTTAGACGTGCAGAAGAGTAAGGAAGCAGGTGGAAGTGGATTTACTAATCAGTTATCCTCCTATAGGCAAGGAAGGAGCTTCATTTCTTTAGGTGAAGCCAATTTGGTGGGAGGACGCCCACACCAGGCTGTACTTACTCCTGGCTCTATGCCTAGGGATCACTCCTAATTCTGTGTTCAAATTACCAGGGGTCAAACCTGGGATCAGCCGCATGTGCTATCTCTTCAGCCCCTGGATTCTTGGGTTACAGTTAAGGCCATAACTGCCATAAAAGGGGTTTGTCCCTTTAAAATGGGTTCTGTGAGTGCCCCCCTCTCTCTATGCCCATGGTTCTTGGGTTACAGTGCCATAACTGCCATAAGAGGGGTTTGTCCCTTTAAAATGGCTTGGTGGAGGAGCTGGGCCATTTTTCTGCTGGAAAGATGGAAGCAGTAGGTGTGGGATGATTTGATCATTTATTTATTTATTTATTTATTTATTTATTTATTTGTGGTTTTTGGGTCACACCCGGCAGTGCTCAGGGGTTATTCCTGGCTCCATGCTCAGAAATTGCTCCTGGCAGGCACGGGGGACCATATGGGACGCCGGGATTCGAACCGATGACCTTCTGCATGAAAGGCAAACGCCTTACCTCCATGCTATCTCTCCGGCCCCTGATTTGATCATTTAAACTGACTCAATACCAAGTCAATTAAAGATAATTAAAGTGGACTGAAACTAAAAACTAAAATGGACTCTTCCATTCAGAAGACCTGGGTTCATGTTGGCCAGGAAGCATTCACTAGGAAACAAGAATGTGAAGAAACATGCACCTCTGAGTGTCAAATTTCAAAAATTTTAGGTGGTGGACCCAGAGAGATAGCACAGCGGTGTTTGCCTTGCAAGCAGCTGATCCAGGACCAAAGGTGATTGGGTTCAAATCCCGGTGTCCCACATGGTTCCCCGTACCTGCCAGGAGCTATTTCTGAGCAGCCAGCCAGGAGTAACCCCTGAGCACCGCCGGGTGTGACCCAAAAACCAAAAGCAAACAAAAAAAAATTTTAGGTGGTACTTCAGACAAGGAATGAACTTTTCTTTTTTTTCTTTTTTTCTGTTTTTGGGTCACACCCAGCAGTGCTCAGGGGTTACTCCTGGCTCTATGCTCAGAAATTGCTCCTTGGCAGGCTCGGAGGACCATATGGGATGCCAGGATTTGAACCACTGACCTGCATGAGAGGCAAACGCCTTACCTCCATGCTATCTCTCCGGCCCCGGAATGAGTTTTTCTTATGACTGAAATCCAACTACAATCATGCTTGTAATAATGGTGCTTAAATATTTTATATATTAAAAAAAGGCATAAAAGAAAAGAATGAGTGTTTCTATTATTAAGACTTCAGTGAGTCAAGAGAGGGGCATTTGCCTTACTTATGCAGCCAATCTGGGTTCAGTTCTGGGCATCCCATATGGTCACCTGAGCACCTCCAGGAGTGATCCCTGAACACCACTGGGTATAGCCTAAAAACAAAAACAAAACATAAAACAGAGTCAGGAGGGACCAGGAAAGAGTTGGGTTCCAGACAGAACAGAAACCTTCATGAAGTACAACACAGGGTGAAAGGGAAATTAGAAAACAGAATGGAAGTTAGAGCAGAGGGACTTAGAAAGGAAAGTGAGATGGGTTTGGAGGGGCGTGGGCACCCTCCACTGTGAAACCCTGTGACTTTTGTTTTGTTTTGATTTTTAGGTCACACCTGGCAGCCCTCAGGGGTCACTCCTGGCTCTACGCTCAGAAATCGCTCCTGGCAGGCTCGGAGGACCATATGGGATGCTGGAATTTGAACCACCATCCTTCTGCATGCAAGGCAAATGCCTTACCTCCAGGCTATCTCTCCAGCCCTGAAACCCTGTAACTTTTCTGTGCTTTGTGATCCCGAAAGTCCTATATAACCAAAGCCACAGGCTCAGGGCTCAGTTGCTTAGGTGATGGAGTATTTGATAGATAGAGTTCCTTTTTTTTGGGGGGGGGGGGGCGTGTCACACTCAGCGGCACTCAGAGGTTACTCCTGGCTCTGCGCTCAGAAATTGCTCTTGGCAGGCTCTGTGGACCATATGGGATGCTGGGAATCGAACCGGGATCTGTTCCAGGTTGGCCACATGCACGGCAAATGCCCTACTGCTGTACTATTGTTCTGGCCCCTAAACTGAGTTCTTGATGGCAATATTTCTTGAGCTTAGGCTCAGTGATGCTCAGTTGTGATCCCACCCCCCTATTCCTGGAGGTGTTGGGGATTTTCTTCCTTTTTGTTATTTACCTGACAATAACATCTTTTTGGACCTTCTGGCTCCTCTCTGTTTTTTTTTTGTTTGTTTTTTTGTTTTTGTTTTTGGGCCACACCCGGCGGTGCTCAGGAGTTACTCCTGGCTGTCTGCTCAGAAACAGCTCCTGGCAGGCACGGGGGACCATATGGGACACCGGGATTCGAACCAAGCACCTTAGGTCCTGGATCGGCTGCTTGCAAGGCAAACGCCGCTGTGCTATCTCTCCGGCCCCTGGCTCCTCTCTTAAGTTCTCTATTTCCTGTCCTTTATAGTCCTTGGAGAAATATAAGGAAACTACTTTTTGAGCACCTGCTATGCATAGTCCATGCAGTGGTCCTCAAACTATGGCCCTTGGGCCACATATTGTATTTGTATCTGTTTTGTTTCTTCATTGCAAAATAAGATATATGCAGTGTGCATAAGAATTCGTTCATAAGTTTTGTTTTTACTATAGTCAGACCCTCTAATGGTCTGAGGGACAGTGAACTGGCCCCCTGTTTAAGAAGTTTGAGGACCCCTGAAGTGCCAGATACCAACACACCAGAGATGCAGAAACTTCCCCAAAGCATTAGATCACAAAACTTTTTTTTAATAGAACTCTCTGAGACCAGTATTTTGTAGAACATGCTCAAGAAACCTGGATCTGGAGGCAGAGTGAGAGCACAGCAAATAGGGCATTTGCCTTTCATGCTGCAGACCTGGGTTCCATCCCCAGCATCCCATATGGTCCCCTGATATTTCCAGAAGTGATTCCTGAGCACTGTTGGGTGTGGCCCCCCAAAAAAAACCTGGGTCTGGAGTTATGACATTTAAACCTTGTGCCTCAAAAACTAGATATTGACTCTATAATGCAGAAATAAAGATAACCAAATCAATTAAATTCTCAATTTTACTTGAACTCTGCTTGTTTTGAGTTTTTTTTGCTTGGGTTTATTTTGGGGGTTTTATGGGGGGGGGCTTTATTTGTAGGTTGGACCACATGTGGCAGTACTTAGGGGATTATTCCTGACTCTGTGCTCAGGAGACCATGTGGAAATGAACCGGAGTCAGACTATATCCATGTAAGTACTTTACCTCCTGTTCTTTCTCTCTCTCTCTCTCTTTTATTTTTTATTTTGGGGGATTCAGAGGTTACAACTGGCATGCTCAGGGGTTATTCCTGGCTTTGAGTTCAGGAGTGACCCTTGGCAGTTCTTGGAGGACCGTACTCTGAGAGTATTGAACCAGGCATATGCTGTGTGTGTGCTTGTGTGTTTGTATGGTTTTGTGTGCATGTATATGTGTGCAGGCACACTTGAGATGCTTTATAGGCCTAAAAGACAGCACAGGAGGTAAGTAAATTGCCTTGAACATGACCAAACCCAGTCTAAATCATGGCACTACATCTGGGCCCATTAGCACTACCAGGAATAACCCCTGAGCACCACTAGGTGTGACCCAAACCTGCCCCAAAATGTGATTGAAAATCACCTCTCTAGGTGACTCCCAGAGGAACTTGGACAATCTTATGCCAAATATCCAGCTTTGCTCTATTTATTTACCAGGCTCTGTCCAAGGCTTGCCTGCCCTGCCAGTCTCCCAGTGGTGGTGTGGAAAGGGTCCAAAAGAGATGATTGAGAGCAGCTCAACACAGACCAGGCAGTTAAACTCATAGGCAGTCTCAGTGCCTGAAACCAGAGGTTGAAAATAGACCATGACATGTCACATAGTCTTAAATTGCTTCTAACTAGGCAGCATGGTAAGGGATTAAGAGCATGGACTCCAGAGCCAAACTCCCTGGCTTTAACTTCTGGCTCTGCTGCTAATTAGTTGTGACCTTGGGCGAGTTTCTTCATGCCCTCATGTCTTCATTGCCTCATCTTTCAAATGAAGGTAAGAATAATACACCTACCCCATAGGTTTAGTGAGGATTAAATGAGATCATATTTGTTTCCTGCTTAGCCTTTGAAGAAAACAAAGAAGTAAATGACTCAAGGACATTTGAAGAATACAAAGTTGAGCAAAAACCAACTGATGCCAAACAACAGAGCTGCTGGACCAGTGCTCAGCACATATAGTGGCACCAGGACTGAATTCAAACCTCATGGCCTTGGGCTCACAGGCAGACACTTCTGCCACTGACGTATCTGTGGCTCCAGAATCTTCATTCTTTCACTATTTAACATTTTGCCACTATTCCTTTTTTAGGGGAGGAGCACATCCAGTAGTGCTCAGAATCTACTTCTGGCTCCATGCTTGAGAGGGATCACTCCTGGGAGTACTCAAGCAACCAGGCCATGCCAGGGATTAAATCCAGGCCTCCTGCATTGAACTCTCTTTGGTTCATTTACCACTGTTTCTTTAATTGTTTTTGTTTGTTTATTGTTTTGTTTTGGGACCACACCTGTTGATATTCAGTGTTACTCCTGGTTCTGCACTCAGGAATTACTCCTGGCAGTGCTCAGAAGACCATTTGGGGTGCCAGAGATAGAACCTGGCTCAGCCACATAAAAGGCAAATGCCTTAACCGCTGTACTATATCTCTCTGACCCTGTCATTTCCCATTGTTCTTCAGGGGAGACTCACTCTGGTCCCCACACACTTCTGAGGAATTGAGCAACACTCCAGCACCATAGGAAGTTACCAGACCTACCATTCCTTATGCCACTCCCACTCCAAAAGCAATTCTGGGGTTCACATAGGATGACATGTTTTAAACTATGCCATTTGGGTCATTAAAATACACTGCCATCTACTAGTACTGCTATTTCATGAAAAGAAATTCTTACACCAGAGGAAAAAAAGTAGTGGAACCTTTTATCAGCATAAAAGAGAGGGCTTTCAATTAAGCTTAATTAAATCAATGAAAATTGAGTTTTCCTTTTCATGTTGGGACAATAACCAATGGCTATGACCCAGCAACTGGAAAACACTGTTTCATGGGATCCCTTGAGTGTCTTAGGGCAATATAATCAACTCCCTGGATGTCCGAGCCATAAAGCCAGTCCTGAGTACCCCAAGTTTTGCGAAACTGAAGGCATTTTCCAGTTATCCTCGCAAGTAACACTAGACTCAGAGGTAGATGTGCCAGAGAAGAATTGAGAGGAGTTGAATGGCGCTTGCTGAGCCAAGAACTCAGAGTTCTTCCAGTGCTTTAGAATAAACTTCCAGAGGCCGGAGAGATAGCACAGCGGCGTTTGCCTTGCAAGCAGCCGATCCAGGACCTAAGGTGGTTGGTTCAAATCCCGGCATCCCATATGGTCCCCCATGCCTGCCAGGAGCGATTTCTGAGCAGATAGCCAGGAGTAACCTCTGAGCACTGCTGGGTGTGGCCCAAAAACCAAAAAAAAAAAAAAAAAATAGAATAAACTTCCAGATTTTTCCACCTGTCTTCTCTTTATTCACACTACCACATTTCTTTAGTGTTTTTTGTTTGTTTGTTTGTTTGTTTTGGTTTTTGGGTCACACCTGGCAGTGCTCAGGGGTTACTCCTGGCTCCACGCTCCTGACATGCTCAGGGGACCATATGGGATGCCGGGATTCGAACCGATGACCTTCTACATGAAAGGCAAACACCTTACCTCCATGCTACCTCTTCGGCCCCTCTTTAGTGTTTTTTTTATTATTATTTTATTTTCTGTGAAGCAAGGTAGTTTTTATTAAACTTACTGAGAAAGTTTATGTGAAGGGAGAGAGAGAGAAACAAGAACATGTTTGAGAGAGAACACAGAATTCTTCAGAGAAGAACTAGGCAAATAAAGAAACAGGCAGGCAAGCAAGATACATGCTCAAAAGAGAATATGGGCTTAAAGAACCTTTTGGTTTATTTAAGTAAATAAATTTTATTAGGGGCTGGAGACATAGCACAATGGGTAAAGCGCTTGCCTGCACGCAACTGACCAAAGTTCAATCCCTGATGCCTTATAGTCATCCCCTTGCACTGTCAAGGGTGATCCCTAAGCACAGAGCCAGAAATAAGCTCTGAGCACTACTATTAAATGTGCCCCCTCCCCAAAACTAAACATAATACATTTTATTAGAGTACCATTATAATCTTATTACTTAAAGTATAATAAAATTTTATTATAAATAAATTTTTATTATTTTCTTTTTAGTTTTTTTGTTTGTTTGTTTTGGGCCACACCCTGCGGTGCTCAGGGGTTACTCCTGGCTGTCTGCTCAGAAATAGCTCCTGGCAGGCATGGGGGACCATGTGGGACACCGGGATTCGAACCAACCACCTTTTGGTCCTGGATCGGCTGCTTGCAAGGCAAACGCCACTGTGCTATCTTTCCGGGCCCCAATTTTTATTATTTTAATGTTATAAAATTCAACTTTTAAAAAAATTTTATTGAGGGGGCCGGGCAGTGGCGCAAGAGGTAAGGTGCCTGCCTTGCCTGCACTAGCCTTGGACAAACCACAGTTCGATCCCCCGGCGTCCCATATGGTCCCCCAAGCCAGGAGCAACTTCTGAGCGCATAGCCAGGAGTAACCCCTGAGCGTTACCGGGTGTGGCCCAAAAACCAAAAAAAAAAAAAAAAAAAAAATTTATTGTAACCAATGTGAATTACAAGTCTTTCACAGTTATATTTAAGATACATAGTGACGGGGCCGGGCGGTGGCGCTGGAGGTAAGGTGCCTGCCTTGCCTGCGCTAGCCTAGGACGGACCGCGGTTCGATCCCCCGGCGTCCCATATGGTCCCCCAAGAAGCCAGGAGCAACTTCTGAGCACATAGCCAGGAGTAACCCCTGAGCGTCACAGGGTGTGGCCCAAAAACCAAAAAAAAAAAAAAAAAAAAAAAAGATACATAGTGACAGTGAATTAGGGCCAATCCCACCACCAATGTTGTCCTCCCTTCTCCCCTGTTTCCAGCATGCATCCCATGCATTGGTTTTTGGGCCTCACTTCGTGGTACTAAGGGGTTACTCCTGGGTCCATGCTCAGAAATCAATCCTAGCAGGCTCAGGGGACCATACAGGATGCCAGGGATTGAACCTGGGCTGGACACATGCAAGGCAAACATCCTACCCACTGTGCTTCAGCCCCAAAATTCAACATTTTTAAGATAAATTCTATTAAGAGGATAGCAAAGGTAACACATCAAAAAAAGTGTTCTCCACATGAAATAAAAGAGGTTTTTCCATTCGTTAAGACACTTGTGAGTTATGAGTGAGTTATGAGGGGTTTTCTTCTTTTTTTGTTTTTGTTTTTGTTTTGGGGCCACACCAGGTGGTGCTCAGGGGTTACTCCTGGCCGGCTGCTCAGAAATAGCTCCTGGCAGGCACGGGGGACCATATGGGACACCGGGATTTGAACCAACCACCTTAGGTCCTGGATCGGCTGCTTGCAAGGCAAACGCCGCTGTGCTATCTCTCCAGGCGGTTTTCTTCTTTACAATTAATTCTGTGACACCAGCTGGTGTCTGATCTCTATTGTTTTGGCTTGGGGGCTACACTTAGTAGTGCTCAGGGCTTTGCACTCAGGGATCACTCCTGACAGAGGACTCTGGGGGCCAAAGGGTAAGGGGGATTAAATCCAAATCAGCACTCTACCTGCTATACTATCTCTTCAGCCCTGGGGTTGACCCTTGACTCAATTCTGATGCTATCTCTCTGGACAGACCATCAGATCCCATAAGTGAGCATTCATTCCACCAAACTGCCCCTCCCCACAGATAACCAGTCTCCAGTTCCCCACACTTAACTGTCTCACTCAAGGTTACCATGACTTCATCCTCCTTGCATTGGACAATGATTTGCTGGAGTGACTCATTGAACTCAGATATTTACTTAAGCTGATGAAAGAATATGATAAAGGATACAGATGAGCAGTCATATCACATGAAAAGTGGGGGAAGGAGTCCATTCTGGGGTTTCAGATGTTCCCCCCACCCACCCCACACACACATCCCTTCCCTGTCTGTGCAGATGCTCAGCCACCTGGAAGAGTCCTGACCCATGCTTTGGAAATTCTCATCACAAGCGTGACTGATCATTAACTCTATGTCTAGCCTTTTTCTTTCCTCCACAGGACAGGGGTAGAGCAGCAAATACCAAGCTTCTATTTGAGACTTGGTCTTTGAGCGCACCCCACGCTCTCTCACTATATCAAAATATAGCCCTATCATCCTGAAAAGAGAAAGGACTTCAGGACTGGTGGGACAGTACAGTGGAGTGGCCATTTGCCTTTCATGAAGCCGACTCAGGCTCAATTCCTGGCATGTCATATAGTCCCCTAAGCATCACCAGGAAAACACACACACACACACACACACACACACACACACACACTTCCAGAGCTTGGGGTGAGGAACAGGAACATTGGACAGAAACCAGAACATTGTTACTTCACATTGAGTGGTGGTGGTGGTGAAGCATGAGGGATTTGGGGTCCTGGCACACGACTCCCTCTTCTCCCCCAACAAGGATCCATCCCATGGAGAGCATCAAAGAATGACCCATTCATTTTATTATTTTTGATTTTTGATTTTGGGTCACACCCAGCAGTGCTCAGGGGTTACTCCTGGCTCTGCACTCAGAAGTCACTCCTGGAAGGCACAGAGGACCATATGGGATGCTGGGAATCAAACAACTGTCCATTTTGGGTTGACCGCGTGCAAGGCAAATGCCCTACTGCTGTGCTATCTCTCTGGCCCCATGAACCATTCATTTTAAAGGTAGATGAGAAAAATGAAGGGAGCTGGTACCCAGCTGGAGTAAAGTGTTTACTGAAGGAAAAGAAAAAATAGCAAAGGTATTCTGGCAAGTGCAGGGAGTGGGGGTCCATGGAGATCACCACATTTATCTTTCTTGCACCTCTTTTTATGGTTTCAGGCTTCCCACCTTCACTTTTCTCTCAAATACCCAGGACTGTGGTCCTGTCTGTATTTGCCCATATTTGGTTGCCATAGTAACAAAACTGACATTGTTAACATATTATAGTGATCCAATGCAGAGTTTCTCAGAGTCACCTAGGACTGTTTGTAGTTCTGGTTCTAGCAAAAGGAAAGCTTTTTATTTTTAAATTTCTGGTTCACACTAGCAATGCTCAGGGGTTACTCCTGGCTCTATGCTCAGGAATTAATGCTGGCAGTGCTTAAGGGACAATATGGAGTGGACTATGTGGACTATATGGGAATCGAATCCAGGTCAGCTGCTTGTTGCACAATGCAAATACCCAGCCACAAAAGGAGCATTCTTGCAGGGGGACAAAAAAACTGGGTAGGTCTTTCTGCTCACAGTAAATCTGACCTTGGTGTCTCTCTTGCCAGACATTTAAGTACTGGGGCCCCACATTGCTTCTCACTGGCACTGCTCAGCTATGGACTCACCCAAGCCATTTGCCATCTGCCTCACTAACAGGGGCAGAGTTTTTCTCATCACACACAGCAAGCCAGGAAGATAGGATACTGCATGAACCTGCTGGATTGTTCTGGAAATCAGTTCCTCTTGTGCAAAATGGAAGCAGTAATAAATAAAGCTTCTGCATTTAAAATAGTCTGGTGAGAGGCCGGAGAGATAGCATGGAGATAGAGCATTTGCCTTGCATGCAGAAGCTCAATGGTTTGAATCCCGGCATCCCATATGGTCCCCCGAGCCTGCCAAGAGCGATTTCTGAGCATGGAACCAGGAGTAACCCCTGAGCACTGCCAGGTGTGACCCAAAAACCAAAATAAATAAATAAAATAGTTTGGTGAATTAAATAAATAATAAGTGTTAAGTTATGTGGATTTGGAGAATTACTTTTTTTTTTTTTATTTGGGTCATGCCTGGCAGTACTCAGGGGTTACTCCTGGCAGGCACAAGGGACCATATGAGATGCCAGGAATCAAACTCAGATTGGCCCTGTGTAAGGCAAATGCCCAACCTACTGAGCTATTGTTTTGGCCTTGAAAGAAATTACTTTTATTTCTCACTTCCTTTGAGTCAGGGTTCCAGGTTTGAGGGCCAAGTTTAAACTAAGGATCCATCTCCTACCTGCTCCAAGACTCTAATACAATATGCCATATCATCTAAATCCTGGGCCTTGGGTGAAAGCCGTTGGGAACCCAGTGTTTCTCCACAAGCCTGGTCCCCCAGATATCTCCAAGATGGAGTGACCTGCTAAGTATTAAACACTCAGGCATCTACAAATCCTCTTGAGAATTCCAGCCACCTGAGCTTGCACAAAGATGCTTCCTGCTCAACCAACAAAGGGTGAAGAGAAGAATTCTGGGAAACATTCCATTCCCTACCTCCAGGCAGCTCAGCTTACTCCAGTGTTAGAGCTGGAAGAAACTTTAGATCAGGGCCTCTTGGTCAGTGCTTTTGGCTGAATGTTAGAATCACTAAGGAAGCTTTTCAAAAATAGCCTGACCAGGCTGTATCTTGAACCAATGAAAACAGGAGTGGCTGGGGCAGGACTTAGACATCAGTATTTTTAAGTATTTTAAAGCTCCACCCACCTGCAGCCAGGTTGGAAAATCACTGCAGGGGTGTCAAACATTTCACTTTCACTGAAGTGAAAACTGAAAACTTGGAGGTTAATGAATGTTATTCAAAGACACACAACTGACTGGATTTAAGGCATCAATTCAACAAGTTGACGAGCCTCACAGCTCTTTTTGAATAGCACTTATTCTGGTACAGAATAAATGCCAAACATCTCATAAAAGATTCTGATAATATGAGAAGAGTAAACTCATGTGCTCAAGGTCAAAGCAACTAATCTGGGCAGAGGTCCACATTCAACCCTGCTATTCAATCTGAGAAGGATGCAGATAACTAGCTAAAGATAGTAAGGAATCCTCTCTGATGTAAGGATTTCATAGATAGCTGGAGCGACAGAAGCAGCTGTGACAATAGTTAAAATAATCTGAAGGAAGTTGGAGTAATAGCACAGTCAGTAGGGCATTTGTCTTGCACACAGCATCCCATATGGTTTCTGGAACACCACTATAAGTAATTCCTGAGTGCAGAGTAGGAGTAAGCCCTGAGCACCACCAGGTGTGAATCCCACCCCCTAAAAAAAAAGCAACTGGGGAGAGAGGCGGAGAAATAAGGAGATTTCTGCAAGTTGGCCTTGAATATAAAAGAAAGTCTCTGTTATGTCCCTACTGTTATGAGTGCAGGAGAAAGTCATCCAGGTTAAACAACCTGTCTAGGCTAATAGTGCCACAAGCATTGCAACCATTATCTTTACATGCTTCCTGATTTACTGATGCCATGGGCATTGCTACGCTATCTTTGCATATCATCTAAATCAATGATGCCATGCACCTTGTGACTGTTGTCTCTGTATACCATCTTGTTGCTGTAATGTCTAAACTGTATTACCCACATTCTGTTTCCCGCCTAAAGTTTACTCTTAAAAACCTTTCCCTACCTTCAATAAACGAAATCCATTGCTCTGACAATGCTTCCCTGTGAGCGGTCTGTGGTTCACAATCTTCCCTCTCTTTCCCGAGTCCAGCCTCGAGGCCATGGGCTGGAAGAGACCCTAACCAACCCTTGCATCAGCCTCGTTGGAGGAAGCAACAGAACCCTACACATGATGCCAACTGGAATTGGATTCCCCGGCATCATATATTCCTTGCCAGGAATAATTGCACAGCACAGAGCCAGGAGTAACCTCTGAGTACCAGCAGTTGTGACCCAAAAACAAACAAACAAAAAAATTAAGACTTTAGGGCCACAGAGATAGTTCAGTGGATAGAGCACTTACCACATATATGGCTAATCCAGGTTTGACATCCCATATGGTTGCCAGAGCCTGCCAGGTGTAATTTCTAAATATAGAGCCAGGAATAGCCCCTAAGCACAATCAGGAATACCCTAAAACTCCCAAAAATTAATTAATTGAATAAAATAAAGAACTTTAGGGATCAGAGAGTTAACACTGAGGATAAATATTTGTCTTGTACATGGCCAATTCAGGTTTAATCCCCTGGCACTGTATTTGGTCCTCCAAACCCTCCCAGGAGTGCTCTCTGAACACAGAGCCAAGAGTAAGCCCTGAGCACTATCAGGTGTGGCCTCCAAACAAAACAAAACAAGAAAGCTGGAAGCTACCTATAGGCAAACAGGGTGGTGTTTAAGTCAAAAGCAGAGCAGCTGAGGGCACAGAAACATCTGCCTTTGGCAAAATTAAACAAACCAGCCCCTCCCCACAGCTGGGCTCTGACAGTGGCAATGGGAAAGCTGGCTGTGACCCTCAATCTGAATTGATCTGGGTTCCCTCCCTGCAGTCAAGGCAGCTACATCAGTCCATACAGCAGCCAGAGATGGCTATACTGAACACTGGGTGGAATCCCAGATCCCATCAAACTCAAGGTAGGACCACAGGATGTCCTGAGGGCTGATATGAGATTGGTAATACAGATCTGCAAACCCTAATTCATTCCTGGTCTGCTTGGGTTACAGATGCTGCAGTAATGGTCAACCTGACCTTAGGGAAAAAGCTGGGGCAGTAACTCGTGACTGCAAATGTCAGCTGCATTGTAGCTACTAAAGTGACCCCAAATCTTCAATGGGCATCCAGGCCACCACGATCTATGCCAGAGGCACATACTCTGTCTGGCAAACAAGAGCCCTAATACTCTTGCAGCACCAGGTAAAATGAAGACACAGAATTCACTCTCACCAATCAATGGGGACAATGATGGTGAAGGAAGGGACTCAACCATACCAGAACTTTCTAAACTGTCAGAGGAATACTTCTGAGCAGTAATGCTATCAATGCTCAACAAAATCAATAAAACAGTGAGAGTCAATAGCCGTGGAGAAAGCTTGAAAGAGGGTATTTAAAAAAACTCATCCAAGGGGCCAGAGAGATAGCATGAAGATAAGCATTTGCCTTGCATGCAGAAGGGCCGTGGTTCAAATCCTGGCATCCTATATGGTCCCTCGAGTCTGCTAGGAGCAATTTCTGAGCATAGAGCCAGGAGGAACTCCTGGGCGCTGCCAGTGTGACCAAAAACAAAAACAAAAACAAAAAAAAACTCATCCAAATAGAAATGAGTTAACTGAAAAACTCATTGGCAGGACTTAGTAGTAAAATAGAAGAAGCTGAAATTCTTGAAGACAAAGTATAAGAGGACATCATCAGGATAGAAGAGAAAAATAGGGGTTGAGTTAAAAATATGAAGATTACACAGAGATATAGAGGACAGCATTAAAAGAAACATTTGCTTCAAAGAGATAACAAAAAGAGAACATGGGGAAAAAAGCTGTGTTAAGAAATAAGAGCCAGGAATCTCTCCATTCTGGGAAGGAAGAGAGAGACACTAATCCAGGAAGCCCAGAGTTCCAAACAAAATAAACCCAAACAGAAATCACTAGGACACACTCTAACAAAAATAGCAAGGACTCAGGGGAGAAAGACATCTCAAGGCATCAAAGAGTAAAAACTCACATATAAAGGACCCTCCATAGATACACACCAGATTTTTCAAATAAAACCTTTGGAACAAGTTGGACAGCTGAAGGTTCGGGGATTTTAAATGAGGATTTCCTTGTTGTGAGTAGAATTTCCCTTTGTGTCTTGTCACAGTTTAAAACCTCACAACTTGTATAATATATATACATATATGCATGTATGTATGCATGTATGTATGTACGTATGTGTGTATATATATATTAGTTTTTGGGTCACACCCAGCGCTCAGGGTTACTCCTGGCTCTACGCTCAGAATTGCTCCTGGCAGGCTCAGGGGACCATATGGGATGTTGGTATTCGAACCACCATCCTTCTGCATGCAAGGCAAGCACCCTACTTCCATGCTATCTCTCCAGCCACTGTATAATATTTTGTAATCAAGCTTTTAGCTTGGACTAGCCATTAGTTCATGCATTAAACTGAAAAGTGGGGGCTGGAGCGATAGCAAAATGGTAGGGCATTTGTCTTGCACACAGCCAATCTAGGAGAAATGGTGGTTCAATTCCCAGCATCCCATATGGTCCCTGGAGCCTGCCAGGAGAAATTTCTGAGCGCAGAGCCAGGAGTAACCACTGAGCGCTGCCGGGTGTACCCCCCCAAAAAAAAATCCTGAAAAGTGACATGTCAAACAACAATAACCCTAAAAATAAGTATATACTTAGTCTTCATCCCTGCTTCTGGCACAGAGCTCCTAAACTATGGAATTTGCTTAAGTGAAGAGCAATAGAAAATGTCTTTTGTTATGTCACTGGGTGACATTTTCACAACTGGTAAGGACGTGGACTAGCTGCCCAGCAGACTAACCCTCAATTGAGGGCTGAAACTTTTTTTTGTTTTGGGGCCACTCCTGGCTAAGCTCAGGACTTACTTTGGGTGGAGCTGGGGGCGATGGAAGGTAACCAGTCCTCTGTCACTTAGTCCTGAATATTTGGATGGGGTAAAGGTCGGGGGTAGGGAGGGCTGGCCTCCAAGATCCAAGCAATTGCCAGTGGCTAGTGACCTACTCATGAGTGAACCTTCTTCCACCAGGTCAGGGGACCTTCCAGGTTGGAGAGTATGGAGACCAGCCAAGTGGAGACTCTGGTTGCAAGGGCAACAAGCTATGAGGGCATTGAAGCTCGTTCACTCCTCTTGCTTAGCCTAAAATCACTCAGTGACTCAGGCCATTCCATCCATGTGCAGTGAACCAGTCATCAGTGACTGCCTAACTTCTCTGAGTTCTGACCAAACTGGCTGGAAGAGGATGCCATGCCCCCGAGTCTGCAGCTGGCTGGTGGAAGACAGGTTAGCCTGGGTCGCAGGTGGAGGCTAGCTTTGTGGACACTCTGTGGAATCTGACACTCACTCTAGGCAGGCAGTGAATGAAGACAGATGCAGTGTAGCCAGCTGGCATCTGGGCATTGCCGGCTGACATGGGGGAAATGCACACTCATCACAGTTGGTCCCACAGCCCTAACTGGACACCAGCAGGTGGGAGGACCTGTCAAGATGAACGGAGCTGGTCCTGTTTATGTGTGGAAGGGAAAGAGCCACAAGCGAGGCAGGAGATGGAAGAAGGCAAAAGCACCATGGCTGGGCTCTGCAGGTGTGAGCAGGTGCACCCCCTGGGAAGGGGCAGGAAGAAGAGCCCTCTGGGGTGAGGGTCAATCAGTGCAGTGGAGGTGTGGGAAGCCAACTGTCAGGTGTGAGGAGCTGGCCAGTGACCCATGTCTCTGAGCTTAGTCAGTTGTGACCAGTTCAGGCTGAGGTGGAAGCTACGTCACCAGAGCTGAAAGGTCGGTACAAAGAAGATGCAGCTGGAAGATACCAAATGGGGCGGAGCTAAACAGGACTGTGCTCCTGGGTGAGTCGGGAGAGACTCTGGCATATGTGCAGTAGGAAGAAACAATGTGAGGGAGCAGAAACACAAGTCACTTGAACATAAGGTCCCTCACCAGAGACCCAGGTCATCTCAGAATGCTGGTACTTGGGCGGTGGGCATGATAGTGACAAACACCGTGAAGAAGAGTAAAATGACACCTTTATAATCTGGACAGTTCTCAAAACCAATGTTACCTCAATAACAATTAAAAATAAAAGCTCAGGGGCTGGAGTGGTGGTGAAGCGGTAAGGTGTCTGCCTTGCCAGCGCTAGCCTAGGACAGAACGTGGTTTGATCCCCGGCAACCTATATGGTCCTCCAAGTCAGAAGTGATTTCTGAGCGACACTGGGTGTGGCCCAACCCCCCCAAAATAAAATAAATAAATAAAAAGCTCAGGGGCTGGAGAGATAGCATGGAGGCAGGGCGTTTGCCTTATATGCAGAAGGATGGTGGTTCAAATCCCGGCATCCCATATAATCCCCTGAGCCTGCCAGGAGTGATTTTTGAAAGTAGAGCCAGGAGGAACCCCTGAGCATTGCCAGGTGTGACCCAAAAACTAACTAACTAACTAACTAACTAACTAAATAAATAAATAAATAAATAAAAGCTCAAAGGCCAGAAAGATAGTACAGTGGATAGGACACTTCCCTTGCACAAAGCAAACCCAAGTTTGATCTGAGGACCATATATAAGTCCCACCTGAGAACTGCAGGTTCCCACCAAAACAAAAACCCAAAAGCTCAACTTTAAGCGCATAATTTTTTTTTTTTTTGGTTTTTGGTTTTTGGATCACACTCAGCAGTGCTTAGGGGTTACTCCTGGCTCTATGCTCAGAAAGCGCTGCTGGCAGGCTCGGGGGACCATATGGGATGCCGGGATTTGAACCACCATCCTTCTGATTGCAAGGAAAACTCTTTGCCTCCATGCTATCTTTCCAGCTCAACATAATTTTTTTTGTTTTGTTTCTTTTTGGCCACACCCAACGGTGCTCAGGGGTTACTCCTGGCTCTGTACTCAGAAATAGCTCCTGGCTCGGGGGATCATATGGGATGCCAAGGATCTGTCCTGGTCAGCCATGTACAATGCAAACACCCTACCACTGTGCTATCACTCCCAGGGGTCCTCAAACTTTTTTTTTCCTTTTTGGGCCACACCCGGCAGTGCTCAGGGGTTACTCCTGGCTGTCTACTCAAAAATAGCTCCTGGCAGGCACAGGAGACCATATGGGACAACGGGATTCGAACCAACCACCTTTGGTCCTGGATCAGCTGCTTGCAAGGCAAACGCTGCTGTGCTATCTCTCCGGGCCCGATCCTCAAACTTTTTAAACAGTGGGCCAGTTCACTGTCCTTCAGACTGTTGGAGGGCCAGATAATAGTAAAAACAAAAATTTTGAACAAATTTCTATGCACACTGCATATATCTTATTTAGAAGTGAAGAAACAAAATGGGAATAAATACAATATGTGGCCCACGGGCCGTAGTTTGAAGACCCCCAGCCCATAAACGCATAAATATTTTTATGTTTCTTTAGGTAACATGGCTAGTGTGAATGCTCATGGTTTTTCCCACATTCACCATCACCAAAGTGCTCTAGACCTTCCCACTCTCCTCACATCACTCTTAACCCGCCTGTTCTTCAACCCCCAGGCACCCTTCCAGCACTGTTAGGTAATCTCATTTCAGTTCAAAGTCCAAGATTTTCCATCATTCAATGCAGTCTATTACTTTGTTTTGTTTCCCTGTAAACCACAGATGAGTGATATCTTCCAATATTTATTCTTCTCCCACTGATTTGTTTTGTTTAATATTAAACCCTCCAGTTCTATCCAAGTTACTGTGAATTGCAAATTTCATCTTTTCTTACAGTTGCATGGTATTCCGTTGTGTGTAAATACAATAACTTTTTTCTTCTGGAGGATAGGAGTGTTTGGGTTGGTTGGTTGTAGTTAATATTTTGAACACATCCAGCGATGCCCAGGGTTTATTTCTAGCTCTGCCTGTGGGATCACTTCTGGCAATGCTCGGGGACTATATGGTATGCTGGGGATGGAACTCAGGTCAGCTGGCTATGTGAAGGGAATGCCCTACCCTCTGTACTATCACTCCTGCCATTAAAGAGGGTATTCTGGGAGTAGAGGTGCTCAATGGCTGCTCCTGGCTCTGTGATAACTCCTGGTGGTAGTCTGAGGATCCATGTCATATCCGAGATTGATGCAGAGTAGGCTGAATGTAAGGCATGCACCTTTCGCCCTATACTATCTCTCTTCCCTGTCCTTAACAGTCCTTTTGTTATATACCATTCTCATTCGTATGAGATCATACCTCACAGTCATTTTAATATACATTTCCTTGATAATCAGTGGTGATGTACACTTTTTCATATGTCTACTAGCCATCCATATGTCTTTTTTGGGAAAGTGTGGGTTCATCACCCATCTTTTTTTTTTTTTTTTTTTTGGGCCACACTCAGCAGTGCACAGGGGTTACTCCTGGCTGTCTGCTCAGAAATAGCTCCTGGCAGGCATGGGGGACCATATGGGACACCGGGATTCGAACCAACCACCTTTGGTCCAGGATCGGCTGCTTGCAAGGCAAACGCCGCTGTGCTATCTCTCCAGGCCCCATCACCCATCTTTTGATATGGTTGCTTTTTAGTTGATGTTGAGTTTTATGAGTGCTTTATATTTATATTGGATAGTAGCCACTTATCTGATGTATGATGTATAGATATTTCCCCCACTCAGTAGGGTGTCTTAATTTTAGCCTGAGTTTCACCACACAAAAACATTTTAGTTTGATGACATTAAAAAAGAATTATGACTGGGGCCGGAGAGATAGCATGGAAGTAGCGCATTTGCCTTGCATGCTGAAAGATGGTGGTTTGAATCCCGGCATCCCATATGGTCCACTGAGCCTGCCAGGAGCGATTTCTGAGCATAGAACCAGGAGTAACCCCTGAGCACGGCCCGGTGTGACCCCCCAAAAAAACAAAACAAAACAAACAAGAAAAACACTAAAAAAAAAAAAAAAAAAAAAGAATCATGAGGGGCGGGAGAGATAGCAAGGAGGTAAGGTGTTTGCCTTGCATGCAAAAAAAGACAGTGATTTGAATCCTGGCATCCCATATGGTCCCCCGAGCCTGCCACGAGCGATTTCTGAGTGTAGAGCCACGAGTAACCCCTGAGTGCTGCCAGGTGTGACCCAAAAACAAAATAAAACAAAACAAAAAAAGAATCATGAAATGAATAATTAGGAACAGAGATGAAGACAAGTCTGGTAAGGTATTTCCTCAAAGAAATAACAAGAAAGCAGTTTTGGGACTAGGGTGATAGTACTGTGGGTAAGGCACTTGCCTTGCATGCAGCCAGCCCAATCCCCAGTATCCAATGTGGTTCCATGAGCACTATAAGGAATGATCCCTAAACAGAGAACCAAAGAGTACTGCCAGCATACCAAAAGTTTCTTAATTTACCACAGAATCACATTTTGGTTTGGAATGCTCCCTAGTGGTGCTCAGAGAATAACAGGACTTACCTGAGGTGTGAGATAGTACCAGGAATCCAATTTAGGGCATCATACATGCCAGGCATATGCTCCATCCCTTTGAGACATATCCTCAGCCAACATTTGGGGATTCTTTTTGTTTTTGTTTTTTGTTTTGGGGCCACAACTGTTGATGCTCAGGAGTTACTCCTGGCTATATGCTCAGAAATCACTCCTGGCTTGGGGAGACCATATGGGATGCTGAGGGATCAAACCACGGTCCGTCCTAGGCTAGCACTTGCAAGGCAAATCCCTTACCTCTAGCACCACTGCTCTTGCCCCACACATTTGGTGATTTAAAAAATAATTTAGGGCCAGAAATGTCCAGAAATGTAAGGAATCTGCCTTACATGCAGCTGACCCAGTTCAATCCCCACCACTGCATAGGATCCCCTCCCCAAGAACTTCCAGGAGTTACTTCCAGAAGTAACTCCTGAGTTCTCCAAATAAAAGCCCCTCCCTCCAAATAAAAGATAAAACTTAAATACTAATAGAACAACCCTAAATAGTTCTTGCTAAAATGTAAAAATGTAGCTTGCTCAAAGGTACACCAAACATTTAGTCAAGGACTAGACTGGAAGGGTGAGGCAGGACCCCCTAAATCCTGCCTCTGACACCTAGAGCTGCTGTCTCCACTCACTTCTTCCTGCCAACTACTGGGTGAGGTGCTCAGATTCAAACACAAGTAACTTGTGGTCTTGGTGAAGTTAGGAAACAAGCCCAAATGCCAACCCTGGAACCTCAACAATGCGGCCATACAGGCTTCTTTGCTTTTCTTTTTATAGGGGACACACCTAGTGGTGTTGGTGGGGGCCATGCATTGACAGGGACTGAGTCAGAGCCAAATATGCTCCAGGCATGTTCTCTAGGCATGCATTCTACCAACAAAGCTTATCTCCCCAGGCCTAGAGCAGCCATTTTGTTTTGGAGAGGCACACTTGGCATTGCTCAGGGGTTACTCCTGGCTCTATATTCAGGAATTATTCCTAGCAGTACTCAGAGGACCATATGGGATGCCAGGAATTGAACCTGGGTCGGCCACACGCAAGGCAAATGCCCTACCTGCTGTGCTATCACTCTGGCCCAGAGCAGCCATTCTTAAAGGATGTTCTGCCCAAGAGTCAGCTTTAGTAAAGCGCCCTTCTCAAGCCAAACTGAATCAGAAGGTCTAGGATGTGCATTTTATTGGGGGTGGGGAGAGAAGAGAGAACCATGGATTTTCAAACTAATATTAGTAAGGTTCATACATGAACTACCCAGCACCATACCCTCCACTCAGGTGTCAGCCTCCCTCTATCATCATCCCAGGGTCCCTCACCCCTTGGTGGTAAGTGACTAATGACAAGTTCTCTGTTTTTGGAGATGAGATGTGTATTTGAAACAAGAGTCCTTGGACCAGGATGCATTTTAAAATGAGTCCTGGGCCCGGAGAGATAGTACAGCGGCGTTTGCCTTGCAAGCAGCTGATCCAGGACCAAAGGTGGTTGGTTCAAATCCCGGTGTCCCATATGGTCCCCCGTGCCTGCCAGGAACTATTTCTGAGCAGACAGCCAGAAGTAACCCCTGAGCACCGCTGGGTGTGGCCCAAAAACAAAACAAAAAAAATGAGAGTCCTATGACCACTTCTCATGCTTTGCACATAGAAGACTCAGGTTCCATCATAGGTCACATTGCATTTGGTTCCCTGAGTACCAAGCAACATCAATGGGACCCAAAATTAAAAAAAAAAAAAAAAAAAAGACTGGCAAAGATTCTGAATTTGCCCACAGATGACCCTGAGAAACCCAGGGTGAGAGGAGAGGGGCTGGGAAGAGGCAGAAGTTTTGCGCTGGACGGGGCAAGAGCAATAGTACAGGATACAGTGTTTGTCTTGCATGCGGCTGACGCGGGTTTGATTCCCCACCATCCTATATAGTCTCCTGAGCCCACCAGGAGTGATTCCTCAATGTAGAACCAGGAAAATCCCTGAACACCACTAGATGTAGCCTCAAAATAGAAACGAACAAACAGACATTCACCCAGGACCAGGAAGGAGGGCCCCCTCTCAGGGTGTGGTGCATCTTATAAATCCAGCAGGAGGTGACATTGAGCAGGTCCCTGCCTGTTCAGCACAGGTGAGGGTCACTTATCAAATCAAAGTGCACTTGAATCACTCCCCACTTCTGTGTTGGTGAGTGGAGAGGTGTGTGTGCCAGGGTATCCTTGAGCCTTTGGAATACCAAATCTCCACATGGCAGTGTCGGATGCCACAGACCTGGTGCACAGGATCCTATGCAAAATCAGGCCCAGGCTGGGGCACTCCCCAGGTGCGAGGCTGCAATGATCTCACAGGACGCCTCTTGCCTCACCAGCTCACTTACAAGTGGCTGCCTCACTTCCCAGCTTCATATTGCAAAAGAAAAAAGAATAAATATTAACTAAAGGTGCTTCCAGGCAGGCTGCCTACTGCTCCGTCTTTATTTATTCATTTTTATCATACTTGGCTGTATTAGGGCTTTCTTCTGGCTCTGTGCCTGATCAGAGATTACTTGGGAGACCCTATAATAGGGTATCAGAAATCAAACCTGCATTTCTCACACAAGGCAAGCACCTTACTTTGGCCTTCTCTCTTTGGCAAGCTCTCCCAGTTTCTTGATCTCTCCAGAGTGGGTAAGTACCACTGTTATCGAACTCTACATATAAGGCTCAGAGGAGCAGCACCTATGGAGGCTCAGGTCATAAGCTCATAAGTTCAAGTTCAAAGCCCTGGCTCCCCTCATGTGCACACTAACCCTGACAACTATGTTGTGGTGTGGACAGTGAGATGGCAGCCAGTGATGGAAACACCACAGAGGAAGGATGTGACACCTAGTAGCAACACCAGGTGAGGGCTCGAGTGTGACCTCTGAGGTGAGCACCACAGCAACACTTTCCTCTATCCCCTGTGTGCCTAGTTAGTATGATCCACAGTGAAAGGAGCACAGAGTTGGTCGAGCACAACTGGCAAGCATCAGAGCCAGGTGGTCCCTGCAACAACAATAACAAAAGAAAAGGGAGAAGGAGGCAAAAACAAAAGACAGGGGCTGGAGAGATAGCATGGAGGTAAAGCGTTTGCCTTTCATGCAAGAGGTCATTGGTTCGAATCCCAGCGTCCCATATGGTCCCCTGTGCCTGCCAGGAGCAATTTCTGAGCATAGAGCCAGGAGTAACCCCTGAGCACTGCCGGGTGTGACCCAAAAACCACAAAAAAAAAAAAACAAACAAAAAAAAAAAAAACAAAAAAAACAAAAGACAATCCCCAAACAGGAAATACCGAGACTGATGTGCCCAGGAACACTGGGCAGGCAAAGCCTAGAGCCTGAACTGTCCCAGGGCTTGGCACCAAATAGGGAGGAAGACTAGTGCTCCCATGGGTCCAGGGAAATAGCATGGAAGCAAGGCATTTGCCTTGCATGCAGAAGGATGGTGGTTTGAATCCCAGCATCCCATATGGTTGCCCAAGCCTGTCAGGAGCGATTTCTGAGTGTAGAGCCAGGAGTAACCCCTGAGTGCAGCTGGGTGTGACCCAAAACAAAGAAAAAAATTTAAAATAAAAGAATAGTGCTCCCCATTGTGTGGTCCAGCAGAGACCTTCGAGGGCCTGTGTGCGACTGCCAATCCCAAAGAGAAGTCAGTGCCTCGGTTAGGGACATGAATTTCACATTTCCTTACAGAGCTGAGTGGGCCGGGCACCAGTTGGTCTGGTCAGGGTTACACACACCTGGCTTTGTCAGGAAGGATTAGACACTACACACAAGGACACCACAAAGGGCAGCTGTGTGCTGCACAGTCTGGCAGTGAGAGTCCCGTGGACGTGTTTTTGTGGGTCCTGGGAACTGTGTGGAGGGGTCAGGCCCAGGGTCATCCTGGCTTCCTAACTAGAAGGGGAGGGGGGAGTTAGTGTCCCCAACTTCATTTTCCCCAGGCTCCCCCTACACAGACATCAGAGTCCTCCACCCTGCGCATTACATAATCTTCAGATTGCTGAGTTCTGCTGCCCGTTGCACTCTTGTTCCAAAAGTTCAGTGGACCATGTGGCAGCTCAGCTTTATGGACAGGAGCCCACACCCCCGTGACTTTCCCCCCTGACATCAAGCCTTAAAGACAGAGGGCAGAAGGGGAGGAAGCCTGTGGGAGAAGGGGCACGTGCAGGGCATCAGCGACAGTTCTGACACTTGTGCAGGAGGCCCAGGGTATTATTATGATATTATGAAGGCTTAGTGAGCTGCTGTGACATCCTGAGATGGTCAAGGCTCTGGTAACAGTGCTCTCTGCACACAGCAGCAGCACCCCCAGGGCCACGCAGCTCTGAAGGCCACTTCTCTGGCATTTGTCACCATCTCTGTCAGGAGGCTGGGGCATGTCTGTTCAGGTTCAGAGTTGCAGCAAGGGGCCGAAGAGATAGCATGGAGATAAGGCATTTGCCTTTCATGCAGAAGGTCATTGGTTCAAATCCC
Organism: Suncus etruscus; assembly: GCF_024139225.1. Lineage (NCBI taxonomy): Eukaryota > Metazoa > Chordata > Mammalia > Eulipotyphla > Soricidae > Suncus > Suncus etruscus. The sequence goes on from NC_064864.1 coordinate 47,160,842, forward strand.
AGGATCCCATATGGTCCCCAGAGCCTGCCAGGAGCGATTTCTGAGTGTAGAGCTAGGAGTTACCCTTGAGCACTGCAGGGTGTGACCCAAAAACCAAATTAGAAAACAACAACAACAACAACAACAACAACAAAAAAAAAAAAAAAAACGTTACAGAATTGCAGCCAAGTCCCTTGCCACAACCTCTAACTGGAATTCCAAATCCACAGTGGTACCAAGGAGCTCTGGAAGACCAGTAGGTAGAAACAGCAGTTGGCTGGTTGGCCCAGTGTCCAGCTGGTACCCCTCTGACTAAAGGAGGTGCTGGACAGCCTCTCTAGGCTGCCAGGACTGTGAGCCCTCTTGCCCAGCCTACCTTTCCCTTCAATTAACAGGGTTCCTCACATTTTTTTTAAATGGGGCCAGTTCATTGCTCCTCAGACCATTGGAGGGCCAGATTACAATTAAAAAATAAAAACTATGAAAATAGTGGCCTTTGGGCCCAGTTTGAGGACCCCTGTCCAAGACTGAGAGGAGTTGAGAGACAAAGAGAAGGAGGGGAGTCAGAGAGTGCCACACATCCCACACATGCACACTATGGGCCTGGGATGAGTTGGCTGCCAAGCAAGAGAGGCAGCAATGCAAAAACACCTGGCACAGGGCCCAGAGAGATAGCACAGCGGCGTTTGCCTTGCAAGCAGCCGATCCAGGACCAAAGGTGGTTGGTTCGAATCCCGGTGTCCCATATGGTTCCCCATGCCTGCCAAGAGCTATTTCTGAGCAAACAGCCAGGAGTAACCCCTGAGCAACGCTGGGTGTGGCCCAAAAACCAAAAAACAAACAAACAAACAAAAATACCTGGCAGGCTGGATAAATGTCCTCAGTGAGCCACATGTGGCCTGTGGGCCATAGTTTGGGGATCCCTGAATTATAAGGTCACAATGTCTAGCTATAAAGTTCCTCATGGACTACGGTGGGCCCAGCATGCACCACAATCACCAGAGGATAAAAGAATCGTATTCATACTGACTGTCTTGACTTGATATCTCTTGAGAAATTCCATGACTTTCAAGTTGACTTACCCACAACATCAACCCCTGTAAAGATCTGGGTTTCAATCTGATGAAATCCTTGATATATTCTACACAGACAGAAAGTAAAAGGAATCAAATGGAAGTGTCCCATATGGTCCCAGTGCCTGCCAGGAGCTATTTCTGAGCAGACAGCCAGGAGTAACCCTGGAGCAAAGCCCGGTGTGGCCCAAAAACAAAACAAAACAAAACAAAAAAATCACATTAGTAAGAAAAAAAAAAACGCATTAAACATTCGCATACCCCGAGCAGTTCCGTTCGGGGTATGCGAATGTTTAATGCAATTTTTTTCTTACTAATGCGATTTTTTTTTCTTTTTCTTTTTTTTTTTTTTTGGTTTTTGGGCCACACCCTGTGACGCTCAGGGGTTACTCCTGGCTATGCGCTCAGAAGTTGCTCCTGGCTTCTTGGGGGACCATATGGGACACCGGGGGATCGAACCACGGTCCATCCTAGGCTAGCGCAGCAGGCAAGGCAGGCACCTTACCTCCAGCGCCACCGCCCGGCCCCATAATGCGATTTTTTATTGCGAATATTCAGTAAGCGAATAATTGCGAATACTTTGCGCCTAGCCCAGACATCATTTCCACTGCTTCTGCCCACTGTCCCTTGCATTATCGGAGACTGAAGGGAAAGAAGGGAGAGAAGTTTATTACAGAATTAGATTTTGTCATACCTTCATCATGACTTCATCAAAGCCTGCAGTGAAGAGAAAGATTAATGACAAGCACAGACAATTTCAGAAAAAGTGGGAGACGCAGTATTTCTTTGTTGAGCACACGGGCATCCCCACATGTCTTATTTGCTCAGAGAAAGTTGAAGTGCACAAGGAATACAACTTGAAACGCCATTATTCAACTAAACATGCTGAGGAATGTGCAAAATATCAAGGAAATGAGAGAGCTAAGCAGGTTACCAGTCTTAAAGCATGTCTAATGAGGCAACAAGATTTCTTCAAGAAAGCAACCAAAGAGAATGTTGCATCAGTCGAAGCTAGTTATATAGTTAGTGAGATGATTGCTAAGGCAGGGAAACCATTCACAGAAGGCGAGTTTGTTAAAAAAAAAAAATGCATGTTATAGGCTGCAAGTATTATCTGTCCAGAAAAGAAAGGTCAGTTTAGCAAAATCAGCCTTTCTGCCAACACTGTGGCAGAGTGCATTTCTGACATGTCAAGTGACATTTATCATCAACTGTGTGAGAAAGCCAAATGGTTTGAGGCATACTCAGTTGCTCTTGATGAGGGCACAGATATAACAGACACTGCACAGCTCACAATTTATGTCCGTGGTATTGATTGCAATTTTGAATTGACAGAGGAGCTGCTCACAATAATTCAAATGCATGGCCAGACCACCGCTAATGAGATATTTCGGCATCTGTGTGATGACGTTGAGAATGCAGGTTTGCCATGGAAGAGGTTTGTTGGAATAATAATCAATGGAGCGCCGTTGATGACAGGGAGAAAAATTGGACTGGTGGCACTTGTTCAAAAAAAACTTGAAGAGAAGGGTGTAGAGAAGGCCATTGCTCTTCACTGCATTATCCATCAGCAGGTCCTTTGCAGTAAATGCCTGCCGTGTGACAATGTGATATCTGTTGCTATGAAATGCATCAACCAAATAAGATCCAGGAGCTTAAAGCACAGGAGGTTCCGTGCTTTTTTAGAGGAAATGAAGTCAGAATATGGAGATGTGCTCTATTTCACCGAGGTATGTTGGCTCAGCAGGGGAAATGTCCTGAAAATATTTTTTGAGTTGAGAGAAGTGAAAGCCTTCATGGAGAAGGATGGGAATGCTGTTTCTGAGTTGAGTGATCACAAATGGCTCATGAACTTAGCTTTTCTTGTTGACATCACACATAAGTTGAATGTACTAAACAAGATGTTACAAGGCCCGGGGCAGCTTATCAGTGCTGCCTATGACAACGTTAGAGCATTCTCCACAAAACTTGTGTTATGGAAATCTCAGCTCTCTCAAACAAATCTTTGCCATTTCCCAGCATGCAAGGAACTTGTGAATGCAGGCATACCATTCAGTGGTGAGAAATATGTTGATGCTATTTTTAAGCTAGAGAAGGAATTTGATCACAGATTTGCAGACTTCAAAAAGCACAGAGCCACTTTCCAAATTTTTGTGGACCCCTTTTCCTTTGATGTGCAAGATGCCCCTCCTGTGCTTCAAATGGAGCCCTTTGATCTGCAATGCAACTCTGATCTCAAAGCCAAGTTCAGGGAGATTAGTGGAAAAGCATACATGCCTGGGCAATTTTTGAGAGAATTGCCCCCCAGCTTCCCTGAGCTTTCCTGAATGTTCAAACACATCATGTACCTTTTTGGGAGCACATATTTGTGTGAAAAGTTATTCTCCACATTGAACTTCAATAAGTCAAAGTATAGGTCTAGACTTAATAATGATCATCTTCAAGCCATACTGAGGGTCTCAACTGCTTCCTCTCTAAAGCCAGATGTGGTTCAGATTTGTGAGAAGCACTGTCAAGTCTCTGGCAGCAAAGAATAGGCAAAAGATGCCATGTTCAGAAGAACTGTTCATGATCTTCACTCAATTCATGTTCAGAAGAAATAATTAAAACTATTAATAATGATGTTTGAGGACTTTTTTTTTGTGAAATCATATATGGCCCTGCCTCACCCTGACTTTGCCTCCTGTGGCCCCCAGGTAAATTGAGTTTGAGACTCCTGCCATATAAAATGCCGGGATTTGAACCACCGTCCTTCTGCATGCAAGGCAAATGTCCTACCGCTGTGCTATCTCTCCGGCCCCTTGTTTCTGTGGTTTTGTTTTGTGTTTTTGTGTCACATCCAGCAGTTCTCACAGCTTATTCCTGTTCTGATCTCAAGGACCACTCCTGGCAGTATTGGGGGATCATATTGGATGCTGGGTCAGCCGCTTGCAAGGCAAACACACTGTATGTTATACTATTTTTGGTTTGTTTTTGTTATACTTTTTTGTTTGTTGTTGTTGTTGTTAATCTTTAAGTCATACATGGTGATGCTCAGGGGCTACTCCTAGCTTTGCACTCAGGAATTATTCCTGGTGGTGTTTTTGGAGCCCTCTGGGGTGCCCTATGGGGATGGAACTCAGGAGCATGCAAGGCTAGCATCCTATTTGCTATACTATTGTTCCAGATTCACCCCTTGCCCCTTTTGTGAGTACTAGACAAACTTCCTAAAGACAAATTAAAAAAAAAATTGTGTGGGGCCAGAGTACAATGGATACGGCACTTGCCTTGACATGGCACAACTGGGATTCCATCCGCCAGAATCCCAAATGGTCCCCTGAGTCCATCAGGAGTAATTCCTGAGTGTAGAACCAAGAGTAACCCTTGTATACTTCCAGGTGTGGCCCCCAAATAAAACAAGACCAAATATTGTGTGTAAAATTGTGTGTAGGTGGGGGTAGGGGCATCAGTTGTTTCTTGGGCTGAGAAACCTGGTTCAGGGCTCACTCCTGGAGGTTTGAGGGACCATATGTGATGTCAGAAACTGAACCAGGGCCAGCTGTACACAAAGCAAAGGCCTAGAAACCACACAGCCCAGCCTGGTGTCAAGTGCACTAGCCCCATATGCACCCAGTTTCCCCAGTGTCAGAGACCTGCATAAGGACCCTGAGCTGGGCACCCACCATCTCTTCCAATCCCCAGAAGCGCACCCATGATACTTCTCACTCCAGATCCCAAGATGACTCGACACTGAGCTCACTCTGAAGTGTTCTGGGGCCCCAACCACACCATGCTCACAGGTACCTGATCCTACTAGCTTCAGTTGCTTATTCCCACAAAAACAAAGGGAAGTGTGGGAGTGAGAAATCAGAGAACTCTTGTTTACAGCTGGAGCAGTGGTAGCCAGTAACAGAGAAAGCCTACCTGGAATCTTCCACGAAACTCTTAGCAACTAGCCAGTGGCAACAAAACTGGTTGGAATAGGGGCAAAAGTAATAGCATAGTGGGTTTGCCTTGCATTCAGCCAATCCAGGTACAATCCCCACCATCCCATATGGTTCCCAAGTCTGCCAGAAGTGATCTCTGAGCATAGAGCCAGGAGTAAGCCCTGAGCACTGCTGGGTGCGGCCCGTAAGCAGCAGCAACAACAACAACAAACTGGTTGGAATAGCTCCAACAGGGAGCCACACACAGCTGACATGGGTTCAATCCTCAGCACCCCCTATAATCCCCTAAACCCTGCCAGGAGTGATCCCTGAGCACAGAGCCAGGAGTAAGCCCTGAGCACTGCCAGGTGTGGCCAAAATTTAATAAATAAATAAAATTAATTTTTATAAAGGCAAGGGTCTTACTTCCTGCACTATCTCCTGACCCCCAACATTTCCTTTGTTGTTCATTTGCATCAGAAGAACCTCCTACTCAGTCAGAATTCACGAGGTCCCTTTGCTCATGTGACAGGCCCAGTGGTGGAGCAACTCCACTGCTGTCCAGAGGCAGAGAGATGTGTGCCTCAGTGTGGGATCACCCCTAGCACAACTTCCAGAAAACCCATATTGGTCGCCATGGCCATGTCAACAGGACTCTCTTTGAAGTCCTTCAAATGGTGCCAACTGTATGGCTGCAAGCCTAGACTTTTGTGGGCCTGCGTGCCAATTGCCAGTCCCAGAGAGTACTCAGGGCTGTGATCAGGAACACAGATTTCAAGTTCCCTTACAGAGCTGAGTGGACCAGGCACCAGCTGGTCTAGTCAGAGTTATCCACACCTGGCTTTGTCAGGAGGGATTAGATGCCACACACAAGGGCACCAAAAAGGGCAGCTGTGTTCAGCACAGCCTGGCAGTGAGAACCCTGCAGGCATGTTTCTGTGGGTTCTGGGAACTGTGTGGAAGGGTCAGGCCCGGGGTCATCCTGGCTTCTGGCCCAGAAGTCAGGGGGCGGAAGGGAGTGTGCAGGGAACAGGGTGCACCTTCCTTCAGCTCACTTTCTGCACACTAACTCAATAGGATTGTGTGAGAAGCAAATGATTTATAGGTGTTTTTTTATTTTTTAATTTGGGGGAAGGGCAGTCTCTCCCAAGTGGTGCTGCCATGGCCCTGAGGTACCAGGTGCAATTTTCTGCCCCCATCCATTGTTCAAGAGGCTTCAGAGCAGTACCTGGTTGTGTGTGGTGGCCATGCAGTGCTGGGGATCAGATAGGGTCCAGACACATGCAAGATTTGTGCTTGAAATCCTGGACCATCTCTCTGGTCCCTCCTAAGAGTTTTGAAAGGGCAAGCTACTATGATATAACATCAACTATTATTATTCAATGAATGTTATGTGGCAGTTGCCATTTTTTTTCTTTTTGTTTTTTTGTTTTTGGGCCACACCCAGTGGTGCTCAGGGTTACTCCTGGCTGTCTGCTCAGAAATAGCTCCTGGCAGGCACGGGGGACCATATGGGACACCGGGATTCGAACCAACCACCTTTGGTCCTGGATCGGCTGCTTGCAAGGCAAACGCCGCTGTGCTATCTCTCCGGGCCCCGAAGTTGCCATTTTTTAACCTTGGTAACATCCATATAGCATAAAATTTACCAATTTAACTACAATGTGCACAGCTCACTGGCGTTCAGTACAAGCGACTGTTGGAGACAATGTCTCCACCTTACTTGTGCACCAGAACTTGTGCTTCTCAAACTGAAATTCTACTAGTGGGGGTTAATCATTAGTAATATAACTCATTCTTTTTTTGTTTGTTTGTTTGTTTGTTTGTTTTTTTGGTTTTTGGGCTACACATTGCTCAGGGGTTACTCCTGGCTGTCTGCTCAGATATAGCTCCTGGCAGGCACGGGGGACCATATGGGACACCGGGATTCGAACCAACCACCTTTGGTCCTGGATCAGCTGCTTGCAAGGCAAACGCCGCTGTGCTATCTCTCCGGGCCCCATATAACTCATTCTTATGCTAAGTTCTTTTTTCATTTGTTTGTTTTTAGCCACACTCAAAACCTCTAATCCATGGGGTTGCACCTGCTTTGCATTTAGGAATCACTCCCGGCAGGCTCCGCTAAGCAAAGTATTTTTCTGCTACCATCACCTTAAAGAAGGCTGTGGGCTGTAGTACAGTGCAGAAGGTAGAGATTTTTAGCACATTTTAGGTTTCAATTTGGGTTCCTTTAGAGTCTACCTAAACTTGAGACATTCATTTAATCCTCTCTGGGGTTGACCCTAATACATGGAACATATTCATGGTACTTAGTACTTAGTATCCGATATGATCACTGAGAGGGAGAGAAGACCATGTAGACTCCTTGCACAGTGCCCCCACAGGCTTCAGAATCTTCCACTGGTGGGCAAACACTTAAGCTCCTAACTCAGGTCTTGGCACAAAATAGGAACTCAAGTGGCCGGAGAGATAGCATGGAGGTAAGGCATTTGCCTTTCAGGCAGAAGGTCGGTGGTTTGAATCCCGGCATCCCATATGGTCCCCCGAGCCTGCCAGGAGTGATTTCTGAGCATGGAAACAGAAATAACCCCTGAGCGCTGCCGGTTGTGACCCAAAAACCAAAATAAATAAATAAATAAATAAAATAAAAAAAATAAATAAATAAAAATAAAAAAAAATAGAAACTCAAAAGTTCTAAATGAAAGGAGCCTCCAAACTATAGGAAATACTGCCCCCTGGTGGTGGATAAAACATACAGTGTCTCCTGGTGAGGGAACCTGGCTTTTGCTCACTCCTACGTGAATACATATATGTATTTATATATATATATATATATATATATATATACACACATTATATATTATATATATACACATTATATACATATATACACATATGTATTTATATACATACATGTATATAAGACATTCTACACCAGTTTTTCTTTTTTTTTTTTTTTTTTTTTTTTTGGTTTTTGGGCCACACCCTGTGACGCTCAGGGGTTACTCCTGGCTATGCGCTCAGAGGTTGCTCCTGGCTTCTTGGGGGACCATATGGGGCGCCGGGGGATCGAACCGCGGTCCATCCTAGGCTAGCGCAGGCAAGGCAGGCACCTTACCTCCAGCGCCACCGCCCGGCCCTACACCAGTTTTTCGATGCAACCTCTAATCCAACTCCTAATTCTACTCCTTACCCTCCACTACTTCATAATATCATTTACTATTCCAACTTTAATGCATGTAATCATGTAATACTGTATATTTCCTTTTTATTTCTATGCATCATACTTTTCTAACTAAACACATTTACCATTCTCCAGGCCCAACCCTCCAAAAAGCCCCTGTTCTCCCTGTTAGCACTATGTTGCTTACTTCCTGACCCTTGGCCCAGCCAAGATCAATGACTAAGTCCCCTCTCCCTCCCTGGCACAGCTCTGCAGAACTCAAACTGTATTAGTCATACGCTACTTATATTCTCTCTCCACACCAGGGCTCCTTGATAGTGATTTCCTGAGTGCCTTGAGTTCCCATGAGCTTCAAAACATAAACAAAAATGACAAAGTGAGTTCCTGAAAAGTCTATTTTAAAAAATTTATCTTTGGGCCATATCTGGCAGTGTTCAGGGGTTACTACTGGCTCTACATTCAGGAATCACTCCTGGCTGGCTCAGGGGACCATATAGGATGCTGAGGATCGAACCCAGGTCAACTGTGTGCAAGACAAGTGCTGTACTTGATGTACTATCACTTAGGCCCCCAAATGCCACATATTTGGTAGGGGTGGGGTGCATGCTTTGCAGATAATACTCCATGTTCAATCCCCAGAACTACATGATCCTCTGAGCACCACAGAGAGAAATTCCTATATACCAGAGTAGGAGTAAACACCACTGAGTGTTGCCTCAAAACTAAAGAAATCATAACATGGGCCCAGAGAGATAGCACAGCGGTGTTTGCCTTGCAAGCAGCTGATCCAGGACCAAAGGTGGTTGGTTCGAATCCCTGTGTCCCATATGGTCCCCCGTGCCTGCCAGGAGCTATTTCTGAGCAGACAGTCAGGAGTAACCTCTGAGCACCGCCGGGTGTGGCCCAAAAACCAAAATAAAAAAAAAAAAAGAAACCATAACATAAAATAAATGAATAAGGGTTCCAATAGGTTGCCTAGTATCTGCCACCATTTTATTACCTCATGCCAGAAGGGAGGGCACTATGGGAAGACTCTCTATCTTACTCTGAAGATGGCGGGGCTGGAGCAATGGCGCAGAGGTACGGTGTTTGCCTTGCACGGGGCTGATCCAGGATGGACCACAGTTCGATCCCCAACATCCCATATGGTCCCCCAAGCCAGGAGTGATTTCTGAGCGCATAGCCAGGAGTAACCCCTGAGCGTCACTGGATGTGGCCCAAAATAAAAAAAAAAATTAAAAAAAAATAGACATGCCAGGGGCCAGAGTGATAGCACAACGATAGGGCGTTTGCCTTGCACACAGCTGATCCAGGACAGACCCACGTTTGATTCCCAGCATCCCATATGGTCCCCCAAGCCTGCCAGGAGCAATTTCTGTGTGCAAAGCCAGGAGTAACCCCTGAGCACCGCCGGATGTGGCCCATAAACCAAAAAATAATAAAAATAAATAAAATAAAAAAGATGGGGCTGGAGAGAGAGTGTGTGGAGGTAAGGCATTTGCCTTGCATGCAGAAGGACGTTGGTTTGAATCCCAGCATCCTATATGGTCCCCTGAGCCTGCCAGGAACAATTTCTGAGCATAGAACTAGTAGTAACCACTGAGGGCTGCTGGGTATGACCCAAAACCTAAAAACTAAAATAAATAAATAAATAATAAATAATAAAAAGACATGCCAGGGGCCAGAGAATTGCACAGGGGGTAGGATGCCCGGCATGCAGACAATTCAGGTTTGATTCTCAGCATCTCATACATCTCATACAGTCCTCCAAGCCTACCAGAAGTGATTCCTGCTTACAGAGCCAAGAGTAACCCCTGATCATTACAGAGTGTGGTCCAAAAACTTAAACCAACAAACAAAAATAAAAAGACATGTTAAGGATGCATTAGTTAAGCTTTAGCTTAATAATATTTAAAACTGACCTATCAGGCCACCAGAGGTCACTCCTGAGCATAGGACCAGGCCAATCTGGTATGGGGTTCCCCCAAATAAATAATAATAAATAAAAGCAGAATCTGGGTCAGTCAAGTGATCAACCAGCTAAAAACAGTTCCGCGGGGCCGGAGAGATAGCATGGAGGTAAGGCGCTTGCCTTTCATGCAGGAGGTCATCAGTTCGAATCCCGACGTCCCATATGGTCCCCCGTGCCTGCCAGGAGCAATGTCTGAGCCTGGAGCCAGGAATAACCCCTGAGCATTGCCGGGTGTGACCAAAAAAAATTTTGGGGCCGGGCGGTGGCGCTGGAGGTAAGGTGCCTGCCTTGCCTGCACTAGCCTAGGACGGACCGAGGTTCGATCCCCCGGCGTCCCATATGGTCCCCCAAGAAGCCAGGAGCAACTTCTGAGCGCATAGCCAGGAGTAACCCCTGAGCGTCACAGGGTGTGGCCCAAAAAACCAAAAAAAAAACAAAAAAACAGTTCCGCAAGGGGCCAGAAAGATAGTACAGCAGGTAAGGCATTTGCATGGGACTGACCTACGTTCTATCCTCAGCACCTCATATGGTCCAGAGTTAGGAGTAATTCCTGAGTGCAGAACCAGAAGTAACCCCTGAGTATTGCCAAGAGTGGCTTTTGGAACAAAAGTAAATTAAAATAAATAAATAAATAAAAGCAGTTCCACTTAAAAAAATAGAGTAATGCCTAAATCAAAGACATTGATTTTCTCAAGTTTTTCTGGCAATGATTCTAACTACACACACACACACACACACACACACACACACACACACACACACACAAACACACACACACACACACACACAGAGGGCAAAATAAAAGTTAAAAGGGAAAAAAAGCAAGTTACTCTAAAAACTCTTTTTTTTTTGGTTTTTGGTTTTTGGGTCACACCCAACAGCGCTCGGGGGTTTACTCCTGGCTCTACGCTCAGAAATTGCTCCTGACAGGCTCGGGGAACCATATGGGATGCCAGGATTTGAACCACTGTCCTTCTGCATGCAAGGCAAATGCCCTACCTCCATGCTGTCTCTCCATCCCCACTCTAAAAACTCTTTACAGAAAAACCCATACAAATGTCTAGTGAACCTTCAAGAGTCCCACCCCCCATTCACTTCGAAGAAGCCAGCCCCTCTGAAAACGCCACATGCTTCTCTAGAGGGCTGGTTCTGTGTTCTGTGCACTTGATCTAAAGCAAAAGGCCAAGTAGTAATTGTGTTCAGAACTTCAAAGGGACAGTCCTCTTTAACTGCAGAGATTGGCTGGTCCAGAAGGGAAATGAAACCAGGAAGAAAGCGTGTTTCTTTATGTTCTGACACTGATGATGCAGGAAGGAAACTGGGAAGCCAGAGATGTGTCAAATTTGTCCTGTTTGATGAGTTTTCATTGTCTTTTTCTTTTTTGGCTTTCATGATTTTTGTTTGTTTGTTTGTTTCTCCCAAGCTAGTGTCTATTTGGGACAACTGCAGAACAAATTGCAGATCAATTTGAAGAATATGAACTATATGTTTGGAGGGGAGGCACACAGACATGCTCAGGGCTTAATCCTGACTCTGTGCTCAGGGATCATTTGTGGTAAAGTTCAGTAGACTGTATGAGGATCAAATCCAGGTTGCCTGTATCTGAAGCAATCATCTCACCCCTGCACTATCTCTTGTCCCCTGCATTTGGACTTCTGCAAAACAAAAGATGAATGCTGTTTTATTTTTTAAATATACATTATTTTAAATCTTCTGGAAAAATCAAACTGTCGGACTTTTTATTAAGGAAAACTGCTTTGTGTCCACCACCTAATGTAAATTGAAATGAAGCAAGACAATCTTATCTTAGGGTTAGGGGAGAGAGGGAGGGATTTGACTAGAATGAGTAGTTCTCAGGGACTACTCATGTTCCTGTGCTCAGCAGTGAAATCTGGCAGCACTTAGGGACTAAGTGGTTCTGGGGTTCAAATTGGGGTTGGTATGAAAGGCAGGTGCCTTATTTTCTGTGCTATCTCTCTGGTCCATAGTCTTTTTTGGGGGTGGCATACTGGGCAGTGCTCAGGGAACTATGCAGAGTAGAGAAACTGAACTGTGCCAACCTCATGCAAGGCAAATCTTTTGTTTGTTTGTTTGTTTGTTTGTTTGTTTTTTGGGGGGCCACACCCGGCAGTGCTCAAGGGTCACTCCTGGCTGTCTGCTCAGAAATAGCTCCTGGCAAACACATATGGGACACCGGGATTCGAACCAACCACCTTTGGTCCTGGATCGGCTGCTTGCAAGGCAGCCACTGTGCTATCTCTCCGGGCCCACAAGGCAAATCTTACCAATCTCGCTGTTCGCTGGCCCTTCACATAACATAATAACTATGTCAAAACTATCAAAGAACAAATCCATAACAAAATGAGACCATGTAACACGCTAGTCTACAAACATGATGTAATTGGAAAGACATAAGCCTGTATTTATTTTGTGGGGGGGGGGGAACACTCCCCAAGCAGTGTGTAGAGACCATTAAGGCTGCAGTTGACAGTGCTTGGGGACCACAAAGAACCAGAATATCACATATGCAAAGCCTGTGCACTGCCACATGAGTCACATCAATACTGGCCCCATCAAAAATATGCAGCATGAATATGTATGAGAAAAGATTCAAAGACAGATAATTTACCTAAATGCTTGATAGTCTCAATGTAAAAATAAGGGAAGGAAGGAAGGAAGGAAGGAAGGAAGGAAGGAAGGAAGGAAGGAAGGAAGGAAGGAAGGAAGGAAGGAAGGAAGGAAGGAAGGAAGGAAGGAAGGAAGGAAGGAAGGAAGGAAGGAGGAAGGAAGGAAGGAAAGGAAGGATGGCAGGAAGGAAGGAAGGAGGAAGGAAGGACAGGAAGGAAGGAGGGAGGAAGGAAGGACAGGAAGGAAGAAAAGAAAGAAGGAAGGAGGAAGGAAGAAAGGAAGGAAGGAAGGAAAGGAAGGAAGAAAGGAAGGAAGGAAGGAGGAAGGAAAGAAAGGAAGGAAGGAAGAAGGAAGGAAGAAAGGAAGGAAGGAGGAAGGAAGGAAGGAACTTTAAAAGCTAGAGAACTGTTCTAGATTCAAAGGAATAAAAGATAAGTAGCAATCAAATGCAACACATGGACCCAAAAACAAAGAGTCCCAAAAGGACAACAGGAAGTGTACATGGAAGCACAGCTGACAGCCAGGGCCACTGTAGCAAAGAGGATGCTCGCTAAGGCCAAGGAGTGGAGCACGCTGGTACCTCAGGCATCTCTGGTGGTTCAGGAATTATAGATGATGAGCGTCTGATTAGTAAAAATCACATGGAGAACTATTTGGTCTTAAGGACAGGCATCCAGTGCTCACTGTGCTATTTGGGACTGCTGTAAAGGTTTGTGGTTATTCTGAGGCGGTTCATGGGCAAAACCTGGAGGTGTTCAGGGGTTATGCCTGGCTCCGCACTCAGGTTTCACTCCTGGTAGGCTTGGGGGACCATCTGGGGTGCCAGGAATTGAAGCGGGGTTGGCTACATGCAAGGTGAGCATTTTATCTGCTGTACTATCGCTCTGGCCCCTGAAATATTTTGTTTGGGGGGGGGTGTTTTGTTTTTTAGGTCATACCTGGCGGTGCTCAGGAGTTACTCCTGGCTCTGCGCTCAGAAATTGCTCCTGGCCCAGGGGACCATATGGGATACCAGAGATCGAACCCTCACCCATTCTGGGTCAGCCGCATGCAAGGGCAAATGCCTTACCTATGTGCCTCTCCTCTACTCCGGCCTCCCTTCCTCAAAAAAAAAAAAAATAATAATAATAATATCATTATTATTATTATTATTATTATTATTATTTTTGGATTTTGGGTCACACCCGGCAGTGCTCAGGGGTTACTCCTGCTCTATGCTCAGAAATCGCTCCTGGCAGGCTCAGGGAACCATATGGGATGCGGGAATTAGAACCACTGCCCTTCTGCATCTAAGGCAAACGCCCTTAGATAGCAAACTGCTATCTCTCTGGCCCCTCCCTGAAAAAAATTTTTTTTTATTTTTGGGTCACACCCAGCAGCAATCAGGGTTACTCCTTGCTCTACACTCAGAAATCGCTCCTGGCAGGCTCGGGGGACCATATGGGATGCCGGGATTAGAATCACCGTCCTGCATGCAAGGCAAATGCCCTACCTCCATGCTATCTTTTCGGTCTTCCCCGAAATATTTTTGTTTTGGTTTCTGGGTCACACCCGGCTGCACTCAGGGGTTACTCCTGGCTCTACACTCAGAAATCGCTCCTGGCAGGCTCAGAGGACCATATGGGATGCTGGTATTTGAACCACTGTCCTTCTGCATGCAAGTCAAATGCCCTACCTCTATACTATCTTTCCAGCCTTGCCCAAAATACTTTTTTTTTTTTTTTTTTTTTTTGGTTTTTGGGCCACACCCGGTAACGCTCAGGGGTTACTCCTGGCTATGTGCTCAGAAGTTGCTCCTGGCTTGGGGGACCATATGGGACACCGGGGGATCGAACCGCGGTCCGTCCAAGGCTAGCGCAGGCAAGGCAGGCACCTTACCTTCAGCGCCACCGCCCGGCCCCCCAAAATACTTTTAAGGTAAGGAATAATACATATATTTTACTCAGTTTTAAATTTATTTTTACTTAACAGCTTTTAAAGTTATAATACTGCTTTTCCTTATTTCTTCATTCTCTTTCTCACTCTTAATTTCCAACAATTGGGGAAGACAAACACCGGCCTGCCACCCACAGTTCTACTGAGTTTACTGTCTTTTTCACCATTTCTGAAGGCCCCAGATAACTCTAGAAGCTCTTTGCTTCAAGCTTCAAGCTCTACATTTACTGCTAGAGAGAAGCCTTCGAGAAACCACAGAGACATGGGAGAACTCGGAGCTCAGGCCTGCTCAGGCACAATGCTCACCCTTGGTAGTGCTGGGGACCATGAGGTGCTGCAGATTCAAACTTGATCTGCTTGTGGCTCCTGCATTCCAGCCCACTGAGTCATCTTGCTGGGCCTCTTATCTTTTAAACACTTTTCTTGGACAATTGATGTGTTTGTGGCCATAGCTGGTGGTGCTTAAGGAATACTCCTGGTCACAGTTAGAGCCCATGTGGTGTCAGTGAGTGAACTGGGACTCCTATGTGCAAAGCACGAGTCTCGTTAGGTGGGGATGAAGAGATAATATGGGGATTAAACTGAGGTAAAAAATGCTTACCTTGCATATGGCCAACCTTGATTTGATCCCTGGAACCTCACATGGTCCCCCAAGTACCACCAGTAGTGACCTCTGAGTGCTGCTTGGTGTAGCCCAATCCCTTCCCAAATAAAAGTAAACTCATCAGGGACTGGGATTCTGCTCAGTGTAGTGATGATGCTCACATGCCAGGGTTGTGGGGTCTATCCATCATTGCCCTTTCATTGGAATAATTTGGCTTGCTTTCTGGGCTAGTTGATGGTGCTGTAGGCAGTGCTCAGGAGATCTGCTGGAGATTGAACCTGGGTCGGCTGTGTGCGAGGCAAGTATCATACCCACTGTGCTATGGCTCCAACTCTTTTTTTTTTTTTGGTTTTTGGGTCACACCCTGCGGTGCTCAGGGGTTACTCCTGGCTCAGAAATAGCTCCTGGCAGGCACGGGGGACCATATGGGACACCGGGATTCGAACCAACCACCTTTGGTCCTGGATCGGCTGCTTGCAAGGCAAACGCCGCTGTGCTATCTCTCCAGGCCCATGGCTCCAATTCTTATGAGCATTTGATTGTGGCTTTCATGTCTCAGTGGCAGGAGACATGTGAAGGAGACTGTATGGTTCAGAGAAATGAATATATTTTCTATTCCAAATTGGCTCACTTCCACTTTATTTTCTGAAAATCTATCACCAAATATACCTCACACCTAGAGGAGGGGAATTTGGTTTTAATTTTAGTTTTAGAGGTATAACAAGATTTTGATTAAAGTAACAACTATGTTAGAATCTATACTCTGAGGCAAAACGTTCTGAATGCAAACATTCTCTTTCTATAAAATTCAGTGCACTGATATTAGTTCTACTGTAACTCTGCCTGCAACATTTACTACTTCGATATCCTAATAATGATTTTTCTATGTCTTTCAATCCTTTTTTTTTTTTTTTTTGGTTTTTTTTTGGGGGGGCCACACCCGGTAACGCTCAGGGGTTACTCCTGGCTATGCGCTCAGAAGTTGTTCCTGGCTTGGGGGACCATATGGGACACCGGGGGATCGAACCTCGGTCCGTCCAAGGCTAGCGCAGGCAAGGCAGGCGCACCTTACCTTTAGCGCCACCGCCCGGCCCCGTCTTTCAATCCTTTGACATGAATTAGTTAGTTGGAGTTCATTTGTAAGGAAGATGTGTTTCTCTTCACTTTTTATTCAGTTTTTACACTGAATCAATGAGTATGAGGTCATAGATATTTATATTATTTCTGGGATCATAATCCATCTACCATAATGAATCTTGGTGATCAAATTTCCCCAGTCTCCATTATTAGTACTGTATTTAATTTTTTCCCTTGGGAAATGTTGAGCCACACATTTAATCCTGTGCTCAGGAATGACTCCTGGTGGTGTTTGGGGAAACATACGTAGCACCAGGGATCAAACCAGAGTTGGCTGTGTGCAAGGCAAGTGACTTAACCCCTGTAGTATCTCTTTGGCCCCTAATTTGGGGGATCTTGAAAGTGTTTAGATCATACTCAGCAGTGCTCTGTGCTTGGGAAGCTGCTCCCTGAAGTTATCAGAAAACCATGTGTTGCTTGGTATTCAACTTGGTCTCCTACATTGAGCTCTCTCTCTTTCTCCAACCCTGCTGTATTGAAGTTTTGTGGGTATGCTCAGGTACCACACCTGGCAGGCTTGGGGAACCATACGGGATGCCAGGGATCAAACCTGGGTTGGCTTCATGCAAGGCAAACACCCTACTCACTGTGTATTGCTTCAGCCCACTGTATTCTATTTTTATTGAAATTAAATGGTTTGTTCATGTTTTTCTTGTTTGGGTTTCAAATTGATGGTGCTAGGTTCTCTCTGACCCTCATGTAATTTTTTTTTCATCACACATCAGAAGTCAACAGGAGGGACTCACCGTGATGGGATAACACAGCTGGAGCAGAGCTGTGACAGAGGAGCAGAGCTCAGACCTGGTCCTGCCATTTACTCAAAGTGGTACTTGCACAATCTCCTGTTGATTCGTGTTACCCCTTTGGAGAAAGAAGATCACAAAAGCCTGGCTGAGGTATTGTGAGGAACAATGAGGGCCAGACACACTGAGTCACTGCAGAATCTGTGTCCAGTCTGAGTGGAGGGAAGCTACAGAAGATAGAGGCTGCTGCCTTCTCTGCTCAGGACTGTGGGAGGCAGCTCCAAGGACTGGACTACTTGGGGGTGCTAAGAAGGGTGAAGCTGGGCACCTCTGCAAGGAGTCCCCATGTTCTTCTTCCCCTCCTCCTGCTTCCTTCTTTTTGCAGCCTAACAAGAATCCCTGTGCATAGGGGTTCTCCCTTCCTTTAGTGTGCATGGAGACCCTACCTTAGGAGGGATTCTTATGCCATATCAGCTGGGGCACCTCGTCCCTCTTCCTAGAATATATCTGATTCAGGTTATATCTCTTGCTAAGGAGGGAAACCCATGACTCAGGTAAGGTGCTGAGTGGAATTGGGGGTGTTTTCTAGTTGTCGGCAGGCCTGAGATGAGGGATGCTGGGGCAGAAGGAGACCTCACAGCCTTTGGAGCTACTGCAGTCAGGCACATGATTATACTTAAGATTCTGCTGACTGCACTTCCTTTCTCTGGGCACCAGCAAAGCAGATGGACCAAATAATTTCTCAGATGAAACACCGCTGCCAATGGAAATTCTGGAAAGCAAGTGATCACTAGGAAAGTTCTGGAAAGCAGGTGCTCACTAGGAAAGCCTGTGAGCCTGCCAGGATCCTGAAGTCAGGCGGGCAAGCCTCCTTTTTTCTTCTTTTACTTTTTGTTTTTTGGGGGGTTTTTTGGGTCACACCTGGCAGTACTCAGCAGTTACTTCTGGCTCTGTGCTCAGAAATTGCTTCTGGCAGGCATGGGGGATCATATGGGATGCCAGGATTCGAACCACCTTCTGTCCTGGGTTGGCTGCGTGCAAGGCAAATGCCTTGCTATGCTATCTCTCTGGCCCCTCCCTTTTTCTTTTAAACCAGGCCCCTGGCCACTCTGATCATCTGAATTTCAGATTTATAAGGTGTAACACAAGAGATAAACCTGAGAAGAGGAAAAGGAAGGAGAGGAAAGGACAAAGACACAGAAACATGAGCCTTCTGGACAGTCTCAGACACAAAGAGATTGTGAAGGCCAGAACACAGCGACATTTGGTTTTGGGACCACATCATGCATCACTCGGGGGTTACTACTGTTTCTACACTCAGAAATTACTCCTGACTGCCTCAGGGACCATATGGGATGTGAGAGATCAAACCCAGGTCAGTTGCATGCAAAGTAAATGCCTTACTTGCTGGCAAATTTTTATTGCTCTGGGCCCGACACAGTGACTTTTGTCCTGGTTTTATTTAATAAGAATGTTCAGAGGTTGGGGTCGAAGAGATAGCATGGAGGTAGGGTGTTTGTCTTGCATGCAGAAGGACAGTGATTTGAATCCTGGCATCCTATATGGTCCCCCGTGCCTACCAGGAGCAATTTCTGAGTGTAGAGCCAGGAGTAACCCCTGAGTACTGCTGGATGTGACCTAAAAAGCCAAAAAAAAAAAAAAAAAAAAGAATGTTCAATAGGGCTCAAGAGACAGTAGAGCAGGAGGGTGTTTGCCTTGCCAGGTTCAAGGGCTAGGAGGAATCCCTGAGTACTGCCAGGTGTGGCCCCAAAACAAAAATATAAAATAAGGAGGCTGGAACAATAGCACAGTAGGTAGGGCATTTGCCTGGCACAAGGCTTACTTGGGTTCAATTCCTGGCATCCTATATAGTCCCCCTAACCTGCCAGGAGTAATTTCTGAGTGTGGAGCCAGGAACAACCCCTGAGCACTAGCTAGATATGACCCACAAAAAAGAAAAAGAAAAAAAGAAAATGTGCCCCCCAAAATCCTAAAAGCCCTGCACAAAAATATGGATCAATGATAACCAACCTATACATCAAACAATGCGAAATTACAGCCAGAGAGACAGTCCATGGGGCAAGTTCACATATGCACACCTATGCTCCTCACTACTGGTTATGATTGCCAAGACATGAAAATAACCCATGTACCCAATAGTGGATGAGTGGGTAAAGGAATCTGGTAAATATACTCCATGGATGACTGCTCAACTAGAAGGCATGGAAGACCTTCCTTTCCACAGTGTGGATGAAACTGGAGAAGGAAGGTCATGCTAAGGGAAATGAGTCAGAAAGAAGACAAACAGATTATCTCATGCTGTGAGGACCATAAAGAAAGAAAGCAGGGGCCAGAAAGACAGGACAGGGGCAAGGCACTTGCCTTGTACATGGTCAGTCCTGGCTCAGTTCCCAGTACCTCACAGGATCCCCGAGGCACTGCAGTAGTAATTCTGAGCATATAGCCAGGAGAAAGACTTGAGTATTGCTTGATGGACCCAAAATCCAAAGAGAGGAGGGAGGGGGAGTGGAAGAGAAAGGAGGGTTGGGGAAGGGAGGGGACAAGAGAGTGAAGGGCTGGGAAGAGGGGAAAGGAAGGTTGAGAAAGAGGAGAAGAGAGGAGAGGAGAGGAGAGGAGAGGAGAGGAGAGGAGAGGAGAGGAGAGGAGAGGAGAGGAGAGGAGAGGAGAGGAGAGGAGAGGAGAGGAGAGGAGAGGAGAGGAGAGGAGAGGAGAGGAGAGGAGAGGAGAGGAGAGGAGAGGAGAGGAAGAGAAGTTAGAATGGTGGGAAGAGTGGAGAGGAGAGCAGACAAAACAAAAGATTAGACACTCCCCAATGACCTAAAATATATTTCCTTAACTGTGATCTGAGGGTGCTAGGAGGTGGAAAGGAAGGCGGGGCTGTGGGATACTGTGGATGGGTCCTAGCATGGTACATGTTGGTAGCAGCGCCACACAGGACAAAGGACAGTGGTAGAGAGTCTTGTAAACATCGGGGTGGTGGAGGTGCAGGAACGTTGTACATCAAACCATAAATATTAGCACTATTGCAAACATGCTACTTAAACTATAATAATAATTTTTTTTTTACTAAAGCGCTAGGATGGGCTGGAGTAATATACAGCAGGCAGGAATTTGTCTTGCACACAGCCACTTGGATTCAATCCCAGCATCTTAGATGGTCTCCAGAGCACTCCCGAGTACTGAGCCAGGAGTAAGCCCTAAGCACTGTCAGATGTGGCCCAAAAGCAAAAACAAAAAAACCCTAAACCTGCACTTCAGACTGTTGAGCAATTCTTTTTTTTTTTTTTTTTTGTGGTTTTTGGGTCACACCCGGCAGTGCTCAGGGGTTACTCCTGGCTCCATGCTCAGAAATTGCTCCTGGCAGGCACAGGGGACCATATGGGACGCCGGGATTCGAACCGATGACCTTCTGCATGAAAGGCAAACACCTTACCTCCATGCTATCTCTCCGGCCCCGAGCAATTCTAATATGGTTTAATCTATGCTTGGCACCACCAGGCCATAGCTGATAGTGTCCCTGGGTTGAGAATGCGGAGGCTGAGAGATGGAAAAATGAACCAGAGACTTAAACAAGCAAGACATATGTTCTACCACTTGATCTACATTTGGACTTCCAAAACAGCTTAACATTTATGGACAAAAAACAATTATGACTTTGCTTGATGCCATAGTCTTTTTGGTTTTGGGGCCACACCTGATGATGCTAAGGGTTTACTACCCACGAGTTCGTTAGAATGCAGAGCCAGACAAAAGCCTGAAGAATCTCCTCGTGTAGCCCCAAAACAAAACAAAAACAAGAAAATGTAAATAGGGCCCGGAGAGATAGCACAGCGGCGTTTGCCTTGCAAGCAGCCGATCCAGGACCAAAGGTGGTTGGTTGTTTCGAATCCCGGTGTCCCATATGGTCCCCCGTGCCTGCCAGGAGCTATTTCTGAGCAGACAGCCAGGAGTAACCCCTGAGCAACGCTGGGTGTGGCCCAAAAACCAAAAAGGAAAAAAAAGAAAAAGAAAATGTAAATAGAGCCTCAGAGAAAGCTCAAAGGACTTAAGTACCTGACTGGGCACCAAGTTTGATCCTGAGTATACTGTGGCACCCCAAGATCTGACGAGTGTAGCACTGGAAGCCCACAGAACCACAAGGGAGACCCCAAATTCAGGTAATCTAAATGTTATAGTCCCTGTGTTAACATACAGTCAGAGGTCCCTGAATGTTTGTTAAATTGCAGAGATTAAAAACACTAACAGACCAGGTATCCAGCTCAGTAGGACAGCACTTGCCTAAAATGGGTGAGGCCTTGGGCTGAAAACCAAGCATTGCAAATAATAAAAGGAAAAATACATGAATAAAAAGAAGCTAAGATGGACTGGAGAGATAGCATGGTGGTAGAGCATTTGCCTTGCATACAGCTGATCCAGGACAGACAGTGGTTCAAATCCTGGCATCCCATATGGTCTCCCGTGCCTGCCGGAGCGATTTCTGAGCACAGAGCCAGGAATAACCCCTGAGCATGGCCGGGTATGACCCAAAAACAAAAACAAAAAACAAAAAAAAAAGAAGAAGAAAGGGGCCCGGAGAGATAGCACAGCGGCGTTTGCCTTGCAAGCAGCCGATCCAGGACCAAAGGTTGTTGGTTCGAATCCCTGTGTCCCATATGGTCCCCTGTGCCTGCCAGGAGCTATTTCTGAGCAGACAGCCAGGAGTAACCCCTGAGCACCGCCAGGTGTGGCCCAAAAACAAAAACAAAAACAAAAAAAAAAAAAAAAAAAAAGAAGAAGAAAGAAAGAAAGAAGCTAAGATACTCTTAAGAGACAGTCACTGCTGACCTTTATGTGTTACTACAGAACATGAGAATTGCAGAATTTCCCAATTGGGAGGAGAGAAAGAGCAGGCAAAGTCTTTCAGAGTAGATCATTGGTGCAAGCCTAGATTTGAGTGACACTTTATTTTTGGTCACTTCATCTATATTAATCAATTTCCCTAACTTTTTATTTTGTAAAATTTCAATCTTAGAAATGCAACAAGGCTGATGATCAGCTCATGTCTAGCCTCACATAGATTCACTTTTAACTTTTTACATTTGCTTTCTCTCCCTTCCCTGTGTGTGGTACAAACTATCTGAGAGGATGTTATATAAACTGGACACTGAGACTATATGTGTCAGAGTGAATCTGCAAAGAACTTCTTTCTGCCTCTTTATATTTTACCAAAGAACTGTTTCTTACTTTGAAGTAGTTAAAGACTTACAAGTTACAAAAGTGATACAGACAGTTCCCAGGTACTATTCACCCAGCTCCATGATGCTGACATTTTACATAACTACAGTACATGATTAAAAACAGGAAAATGGGGGCCGGAGCGATAGTACAGCAGTAAGGCATTTGCTTTGCACTCAGCCAAAACAGGATAGACCCCAGTTAGAATTCCGGCATTCCGGGCCGGAGAGATAGCATGGAGGTAAGGCGTTTGCCTCTCATGCAAAAGGTCATCGGTTCGAATCCCGGTGTCCCATATGGTCCCCCGTGCTCGCCAGGAGCGACTTCTGAGCATGGAGCCAGGAGTAACTCCTGAGCACTGCCGGGTGAGACCCAAAAACCAAAAAAAAAAAAAAAAAAAAAAAAAAAAAAAAAGAATTCCGGCATTCCATTTGGTCCCCCAAGCCTGCCAGAAGCAACTTCTGAGTGCAGAACGAGGAGTAACTCCTGAGCATCGCTGAAAATCAAAACCAAAACAAAACAAAAAAAACCAGGAAAATGATATTGCACAACAAACAACTTCAATTGCATATCTTACAAGAATTCTCTCCCTCTCTCTCCCTCTCCTCTCACTCCTCCCCTCCTCTGGTCCATAAAATCTGTAGGGACTGAATTTTGCCCTGCATATATGAAGCCCTGGGTGCCATCTCTGGCACTGAAAAAAAAAACCACCACCAGACTTCTCTCATTATAAGCCAAGAATAAATTAATTGAGGGGTTCCATATCTGGCCATGCCCAGAGCTTATTCCAGCTCTGTGCTCAGGGATCACTCCTGGTGATGCTCAGGAAACCATGTGTGGTACCAGGGATCAAACCCAGGTCAACCATGTGCAAACCAAGTGCCCTAAGTGCTGTACTATCTTCCCCTGCCCCAATAGAACAATTTTAGAAGCTCCTTGTGTTGTCTCTCTAAAACCACACCTTCCTCCAATCCTTCCCATCAATCACTGCTCTTTTCTCTGTATTTCTCAAAGTGGGGTGGTTCTGCCCTCTTGAGCAGCACTGGAATGATCCAGGAGGAGTAGAAGCCTCCAGTGCAACTTGGAGGGGGGTGTTGTACTCTGTTTACTTAAGGAAGATTTTCAGCGAGTATGCTGAGTTGTGGTTTTTTTTCTTCCTAAAAGGGGAAGGAGTAAGTAAGTTTGTGAACCTCTACTATAAACTGGAAACTCAGTTACTGTTCTTTAGGACCTCAAACATGCACGGCATGGCACATCCCCTGAGTCCTATGCAGCTCTGACCCTCCCAGGTACTTGCAGTGACCAGTCATGTCTGAAGACTGTTTAAGTTAATGGCTTTACTGAAAATTTATAGGTGGATGTATTAAAACCCAGAGAACAAAAGTGGTACATGCAAAGTTCCACAGCTAAGAACCATGACATAAAACTAGATCTCTCAGGAATGGACACTTTCCACAAGACTCTCTGCAGCTGGGAGACCTGATATCTAATAAAGTGCTTACATGAATGGAGCAAAAGACAGCCTCAAATCCAAGGAGAGTGGTGAGTATTGCCAAAGGCAGTGGAGAGGCTGCAGGGCTGCTAAAGGGACAAGACCAAAGTGCCTGCAGCACCCGAGACTGATATCAGAGGAAGAAGATAGAGACTGCACGGGGCTGGGATCTCCCTCAGGAAACCTTGCCAGCTGGAAGAAATTGTGGCTTGAGGCTCAGCCAAGATACTTCATAATAGAACTTCTGCTGGAATGATGAAAGCCAACATCTGGGCTGTGGTCGGAAGCCAACAAGGAGAGGAATAAGTCCTTCAACAGAGGAATCTCAGAGAAGCTGTGGACAATGCAAAAGACCACCCATGCTAGATTGTTCCAGACCATACACTTTCATTGGGTTATTCACATCTTTTAGCAGATATGCTTCTGTAGTGAGCACTGCTTATTTTGGCTGCAGACTGACTCCCATTCCTCTGCATGTGAGTCTGCCTTTGGAATATTACTTCTGCTGGATGAGAGAATGAGAAAGTAAGAAAGTAAAGTAAAAATGTCCCTAAGCTAGACATTCTGTTGACTTTCAGGAGTCCTAATTAAAAAATAAATGAGGGTCTGGTGATATTGAATCCGGATGCTGCATCCACCCCAAGTAAGATTTTCTATTTATCTACAGTTGTTTTCATTAAACCACACTCACCAGCTGAAGCAATAGTACAGCATGTAGGGCACTTGTCTTGCATGTGGCCATCCAGGTTTGATACCCACCCCATATGGTTTTTGCAAACAACACCAGGAGTGATTCCTGAGTGCAGAAAAGGAATAACCCCTGATCACAGCTGGATATTGCCCCAAAATAAAAATAATTACACTTGGGGCTAGAGACATAGCATGGAGGTAAGGCATTTGCCTCGCATGCAGAAGGACAGTGGTTCTAATACTGGCATCCCATATGGTCCCCCGAGCCTGTCAGGAGTGATTTCTGAGTGTAGAACCAGGAGTAACCCCTGAGTGTTGCAGGGTGTGATCCCAAAACATCATCAACAACAACAACAACAATTACACTTACCCTGTCCTGTCTATCCTTAAACCCTGTGTGCAGCAATTTCGTGAAATCCCATCACTAAGCCCAACACATTTTCTGTGGGTTGTAGATACAAACCCATGGCCCTTTATTTAAGAGGGCCACAATGATAAACCAGTATACCTTACTGTACCTCTTCGGCTCACAATATACTTCAAGCAGCAACTGGAGCTTTTCAGGACCTTGGAGAGGTACCAGTACAGCCAGCCTCTCCTTAAGCGGTGGGAACCCGCCCTCCAACTCTTCCCTTTGTTACAAGCAGCCCGACACTTTGTACATTGCTAACCCTCTTTGCACCCCACTTAGCTTTGCACCCCACTTAGCCTTATTCTGCCTGTATGGAAACTGATGACCTGCCAAGAGTCTCACAGCTCTAAGATCTAAGAAGCAGAATTTTGCCATGAGGAAAGAATGATGGGAATCAGAGTTATAGTACAGCAGGTAGGATGTTTGCCTTGCATACAGCTGACCAGAGTTCAGTTCCTTGCAACCCATGCCTGTAAAGAGTGATCCCTTAGTACAGTGCAGGAGTAAGCCCTGAACATCATCAAAGAAGAAAGGGGGGAGGAAGGAAAGAAAGGATGGAGGGAAGGAAAAGAAAAGAAAAAGTGCCAGTGACCTTCTGCAGAGTACTGCAGCCGAGCCCCACCTATCTGCGAAAGTAAGCGCCAACTTGGAGTGGCCAGAAGGAGGGAGCTTCCTGCAAAAGTCCTGACCAGTGGGCACAACTATGTTAGCACAGGCCCAGCACTCGTCTTTCCTTCACTTCACCATGGAGCTATGACGTCAAAGAAATCAGAGCTGTATCCCTGCAGCTCACATTTGGGTCTATAAAAAGGAACCAAGGGACCAGGCTGTGTTCCGGCCTGATTCATAGGTCAGTCCACGGTTCTCTGAGACTCCACTTTCCTTTCCTTTAGTCTCCTGTCTCAGAGACCATTTCCTCCTGAGAAAGGAAAACAAAGTTTGAGAGCTCATACCTCAGAGTCCAAGACCAAGAAAGGAAGGAAGGAAGGAAGGAAGGAAGGAAGGAAGGAAGAAAGAAAGAAAGAAAGAAAGAAAGAAAGAAAGAAAGAAAGAAAGAAAGAAAGAAAGAAAGAAAGAAAGAAAGAAAGAAAGAAAGAAAGAAAGGAATCTATCTAGAATCTTGGATTCTACTAACAGTTCTCCGGCTTTCTCTCCAAAACCATCACATCTCAGGATATATTACAAGCTTGGTGATGAATATTTACCATAGACTCTGCAAAAATGTCTTGTTAGGGCTCATTTGTATAGTGGGCAATGCCCTTGCCTTAGCATACAGCTGAATTGAGTGCCCTTCCAGGGACCACATATGATCCCCTGAGAAATGCCAGGAGTGACCCCTGAGCACAGAGGCAGGAGTAAGCCCTTGGCACTGCTGGGTGTGGCCTCCCAAACCAAAACTAAAAATGTCTGTCCAGATTCCATTCTTTGGTACCCCCATACCCAGCAGCCGGTATGGGCAAACCATATGCAGGACCTTCTTGGCTCAGAGCGAGATCTCCTCAAAAAGGGAGATCTAACACCGACTGGGTGGGGTCTCCACAACCGTGGGGCGGATGCATAAAGGAATAAAGGTGGGCGGATGCACTGCGGAGCTGCTGCTGTTGGTGGTGGGGCGCACTTCCTACACGGCGGCAGGGGTGCCTCCCTCTACCCATCGAAGCCATTCCAGCTCTTTCCCCTGCTCTCTTTCTCCCCCTCACCTCCCTCCCGCCCCTCTTTTCCACCAGGGCCACCGCCCCCGGGCACTCCGGCTGCTGCTGCAGAAGGCCCGGTGACAGCGACGAGAGGCTCTCTGACGCAGACCCACTTGTCCTTGGGGCACCCCAACGGGCTGAGCAAGGGGACAAAGACTCACTGTGCGGGTCCGCCACACGGACTTGGGAGCTCCGGGCTGGGGAATGGGCGTTAACGGGAAAGATCTCCGCAAACCCTTTACCTCCCGGCGATTAAAGATAGCCCTGGAGCTGGAGAGATAGCACGGAGAGAGGGCGTTTGCCTTGCATGCAGAAGGACGGTGGTTCGAATCCCGGCATCCCATAGGGTCCCCCGAGCCTGCCGGTGGGAGGGGGGGCAATTTCTGAGCGTAGAGCCAGGAGGAACCCCTGATTGAGCGGTGCCGGGTGTGACCCCAAAACGAAAGAAAGAAAGAAAGAAAGAAAGAAAGAAAGAAAGAAAGAAAGAAAGAAAGAAAGAAAGAAAGAAAGAAAGAAAGAAAGAAAGAAAGAAAGAAAGAAAGGTAGCCGTGGGGTGTGTGTGGAGAGAAACACAGGAGCATTTGGAGCATCTATCTGGGCTATGTCCGAACTGGGTGTTTTTCCTAGGGCAACCTAGTCGGCTGAGGGGGAAATCCCTTCCCTCCTTGCAGTCACTTCGACTGGCTTCGGGGTGTGTGTGTGCTTGAACGCCCGCATCCCGGGCATCCTGCGGCAATCGCCGCGCTTCCCCGTTCCCCCCACCCGCTCCCACTCAGGGAGGGAGCGGGCCCCTCTCCCCTAACCCCGCCCCTTCATTTCCATAACTCCGCCCAAGAGCCCCGCCCCTCCCGCGGCGCCTTAAAAGCCGGCGCGCGCCGCCTCGCCCCACCGGGCGCGCCTTCTCCTCCTCCCGCGAGCTCCGGCCGCCGCCGTAGCCGCCGCCGCCGCCGCCGCCGCGCGCCAGCAGCCCGCACTCCCTCGCCATGAGCTTCGGCTCCGAGCACTACCTGTGCGCCGCGTCCGCGTCGTCCTACCGCAAGGCGTTCGGCGACGGCTCGCGCCTGGCCGCCGCGCGGGGCCTGGCGGGGTCGGGCTTCCGCGCCCACTCGCTGCCCCGCGGCGCCGCGGCGTCGCTGCCGCTCGGCCTGGGGCTGGGGCTGGCCTACCGCCGGGCGCCCGCGGCGGCCGACGGGCTGGACCTGAGCCAGGCGGCGGCGCGCACCAACGAGTACAAGATCATCCGCACGAACGAGAAGGAGCAGCTGCAGGGCCTGAACGACCGCTTCGCCGTGTTCATCGAGAAGGTGCACCAGCTGGAGACGCAGAACCGCGCGCTCGAGGCCGAGCTGGGGGCGCTGCGGCAGCGGCACGCCGAGCCGTCGCGCGTGGGCGAGCTGTTCGAGCGCGAGCTGCGCGAGCTGCGCGCGCAGCTGGAGGAGGCGAGCTCGGCGCGCGCGCAGGCCCTGCTGGAGCGCGACGCGCTGGCCGACGAGGCGCAGCGGCTGCGGGCGCGCTGCGAGGAGGAGAGCCGCGGGCGCGAGGCGGCCGAGCGCGCGCTCAAGGCGCAGCAGCGCGACGCCGACGGCGCCACGCTGGCCCGCCTGGACCTGGAGAAGAAGGTGGAGGCGCTGCTGGACGAGCTGGCCTTCGTGCGCCAGGTGCACGAGGAGGAGGTGGCCGAGCTGCTGGCCACGCTGCAGGCCTCGTCGCAGGCGGCCGCCGCGGCCGAGCTGGACGTGGCGGCCGCGGCCAAGCCCGACCTGAGCTCGGCGCTGCGCGAGATCCGCGCGCAGTACGAGTCCCTGGCCGCCAAGAACCTGCAGTCGGCCGAGGAGTGGTACAAGTCCAAGTTCGCCAACCTCAACGAGCAGGCGGCGCGCAGCACCGAGGCCATCCGCGCCAGCCGCGAGGAGATCCACGAGTACCGGCGCCAGCTGCAGGCGCGCACCATCGAGATCGAGGGGCTGCGCGGCGCCAACGAGTCCTTGGAGAGGCAGATCCTGGAGCTGGAGGAGAGGCACGGCGCCGAGGTGGCCGGCTACCAGGTAGGCTCCGACCGGCCGCCCCGCGCTCTGCCCCCGACGCACACCCGGGCTTCGGGAGGAGGAACCCCGGCTGGAGGCGGCTGCTGCGAACAAAAAAGGCGCTGGGGAGCCACCCTGGGCATCCTCTTTTCTCACCCCTCACTTAGGTTTCTACCTCGGCCCTTCTTATCTTAGCAAAGAAGCTTTCTTTGTGGGGTGCCACACCCGGCGACGCTCGGGGCTTACTCCTAGCTAAGCGCTCAGAAATCGCTCCTGGCTTGGGGGACCCTGTGGGACGCCGAGGGATCAAACCGCGGTGCGTCCTAGGCTAGAGCACGCAAGGCAGATGCCTTGACACCGCCTGCACCACCGCTCCGGCCCCAGCAAAGAAGCGCTTACTTAAGCTTTTGTTTTTCAGTCTAAAAACCCACGCCCTGGGAAGGGGTTAGACGCAAAGTGGTGCCCCCCCCCCACACCAAATGGCGTGCAAGTAGGAGCAAGCCTGAGAGATGTGGGGTCCAGCCTTTCTGTGGCTGCCCGAGCTGTCTTGAGTTGTTCGGCTTATTACGTTTATTTTGAAAGGCTTTCTGTGCCGCCTAGGGTTGACATTTCTGCGGTGCGGTGCCCTAGGGCTGAGCGGAGAGTACTGAACAGGTAAGCCAGGGATCTGTTCCATTTTCTTCACTTCTCCTTCGAAAAAAGAGAGAACCTAGGAGCTGCTGGGCAGAGCTCCAAGTACCACCGGCGCGTACCTCACTTCCCCCGTTTTCCTTACCATGCTGTTCCTCCCTAAAGAAATCTTTACCCACCAGCCCTAAAAATAACTGTGATCTTTCCATTTTTGTTAACAAAGTTACATGTTCTTGCCAGAGATCGAAAACCGATAAAAAGGAAGCACCTACGCATACGCATACGCCAGTTAGTAAAACTAGTGGCTGGCGGGGCGCTGGCCGCGGTGCTGATGCAGAGTTGGGCTGTTTCAGAAAGGACGCCTCTGCCTCCCTGTGTCCCAGTTATGACTCTAGGCAATTAACCGCTTTCATTCCCCCGCAGTACCAGCACATCAGTCTTGGCTGCCTGCAATCAAAGGTCAGCCCATGCAGACATCAATTCTCACTTTTCATGGATGGCTGAGCACTTAACGAAAACCACTTAACCGCTCAGCTTCAGGGAAGTCCCACTAGAAAATTCCTTGTCCTTAATATTTTTTGCATCCTGAGTGAATGTGATGAATCACAAGTAAATCTCTGTTACGAGCCATTTGTTTTTCTCTGTTATTGCCTGTCCTCTCAAAGCCTGTGACGGTATTGATTGCCTCTTTCCTCCTTCTCTGGTCAGACAAAGGCCGCTCCACTGCCTCTTCAGTCTTGGAATTGGACGTTCTGAGCTTATGGCCACAAGAGTTGGAGAGGCAGGAGGATGTGTAGAAAATAACCTAAATAGTGGGGTTCGGGTACCAGGTACAAAAAATAATTCCATCAGACAGAATTAATCAGTTCAGAAACTTGGCAGTAATTCATTTTAGCCTCCATTAAAGCTTTTTTTTTTTGATGAATTTCAGAATTAGGAGCATCAATAAAATGCATCCATAAACATAAGTAATTGAGTGACACCTCAATTGTTATTACATTCCAGCTTTAAAAAATTACTGATACAGGGCCCGGAGAGATAGCACAGCGGCGTT
Source organism: Suncus etruscus (assembly GCF_024139225.1). Classification (NCBI taxonomy): domain Eukaryota; kingdom Metazoa; phylum Chordata; class Mammalia; order Eulipotyphla; family Soricidae; genus Suncus; species Suncus etruscus. The sequence continues at coordinate 47,191,233 of NC_064864.1, forward strand.
TGCCTTGCAAGCAGCCGATCCAGGACCAAAGGTGGTTGGTTCGAATCCCGGTGTCCCATATGGTCCCCCGCGCCTGCCAGGAGCTATTTCTGAGCAGATAGCCAGGAGTAACCCCTGAGCACCGCTGGGTGTGGCCCAAACACCCCCCCCCCCAAAATTACTGATACATAGGTGTTGGCTTTCCATGGTAAATGACGACCTTTGGGAAAAGAAAGGGGATGGTTTGGAGCATTTATTTTAGTGGTTTCAAACTGGTTTGTTTTGTTCTTCAAGTAAATATTTCTATTTTGCCATAGAATTTGCTTCAAAATATGTAACTCAAACTTTCCACTGCTGGTCTAGTCCCAGGTTGGTTGGATGGAATTAATCCCACTTACCTCACTGAGACCTCATGTTCCTCTTTAGACTTCTAAAAGAATGAATGAGGTGGGTGAATGAGGATTCATTCTAAAAGAATGAATGAGGAAGGGCTGGCCTGAGAATTTCTGCAAAAAGATCAATTTCCCTGCACTGCCTCCTGATTTGGGCTCCACAAGATTTCTGCTTATTGTTGCCCCAGCAAGTCCAAGAATCGTGATGGCATTGTCTAGCGTGTTTTGTTGGCTTTGGAAGATTTTCATTTTTAGACAGCAGTAGAGTTGTGCAGTCTGCAGAGAAACAAAAACCTCAAAACTGCAGCGTTGGCAGCTATTCCAGGGTGGCCCCAGTTGCTTTATTCTTGAGCTCCTAAGCGGACCTCAGGTGGTGTAGCAACACTGATCAGACCACTGAGAGTTATTTTCTCCCTCTGGGGCTTCAAAGGTAGGGAGGGATCTCAGAGCCAGGTCTGCAGCTCCCCAAGGCCTGAGGCCACCAGGCTGTCCTTTCTAAGTCTTTGAGGCCAGGTGACAAGACAAAAGGCCTTTTCCACACTGAGATTCCGCCATTGTTTTCTTGCCCTCTCACCCTGCCCCTCCCAGTTCACTGCAGTGATGGGAGTCTCTGGCTTTCTTCTGCTTCAGAGATTAGTGACAGGCCCATTTTTCTTTTCAAGCATGCTACCATCTAGGTCCCCATTATAGTCACGTTTTCCCTACCCTAGAGAACTGACGGCCTGTTTGAGGAGAGAACGCTTATTACACATTTGAAGGAATGAAGAACAATTCAAGGTGACTGGTAAGTGTGTAGTATAGGAAAGATTTTTAATCAGGCAACAGGAAAAAAATTGGAAGAGCTACAGCTACTGTCTTCAAAAGCCAAGTGCACCCACCCACCCTCTAAGACTGTTTTTTATTAATCTTTATTTAAATACCTTGATTATAAACACAATTGTGGTTGTGTTTCGGTCATGTAAAGAACATCCCCCTTCACCAGTGCAACATTCCCATCACCAATGTACTAAATCTCCCTCTTCCCCACCCACCCCTACCTGTACTCTAGACAGGCTTTCTACTTCCCTCATTCTTTCACATTGTTATGATAGTTCTCAATGTAGTTGTTTCTCTAGAAGAATTTTTTTTGTTTGTTTTTTGGGCCACACCCGGTGGCGCTCAGTAGTTACTCCAGGCTCTGCATTAGAAATTGCTCCTCAGCGGTGTTTGCCTTGCAAGCAGCCGATCCAGGACCAAAGGTGGTTGTTTCGAATCCCGGTGTCCCATATGGTCCCCCGTGCCTGCCAGGAGCTATTTCTGAGCAGACAGCCAGGAGTAACCCCTGAGCATCGCCAGGTGTGGCCCAAAACCAAAAACAAACAAACAAAAAAAAAAAAACAGAAATTGCTCCTGCCAGGCTCAGGGGACCATATGGGATGCCCAGGATAGAACCAAGGTCCATCCCGGGTCGCTATGTGCAAGGCAAATGCCCTGTCACTGTGCTGTCACTCTGGCCTGCTTGAAGCTTTTTTTGGGGGGAGGGGGAACAGAGGCATTGGGATATTTCTGGCAGGTCCTGGGGGCCCTTGCCCTACACTGAGGTTGTCTTAGAAAGCTCCAACTTTTCCTTGAAAGACGCTGAACAATCAAGCTTGCCATTAGTTAATGCTCTCTAGGGAACTGAGCCAAGTCTGCCCTCTTCCCTCCAGTATGAGATTAGAAAACAACCTAATTAAATAGCAGGAAGGGGCTGGTCCCTTGGGGATTGGAAGTGGCAGCGGCTGCATATATCTGTAGCTTGATAGATCTATTTCTGAAATTAGGATTCAAGAGGTTAAAAAAAGGCTACCTTTGATCTTCTTGTCCTCTTCCCATGTGTTTTCGTATTCGGTTTTGCCTCTCTATCTGACTCACCAAAGTTACCTCTGGTAGCTTCTTTACAAAAATAAACTGGAACTAGTACTTTCTTTCCCCGCCAAGACAACATCACTTAGGGTGGACAAAAGATTCACAGACCTGGTTCCAAAGAGTTGGATCCTGCAGTTCACAGGCAGGGCTTGGGAGCAAATATTCAATAAAAGTGCTGCTTCATGTCATTATTCAGAGATCTTGAGGTGCACCAACCTAAATCACATCGCCCAGTGCAAATCCACCCAAAATTTGGAAATATAGGGCCCAAAGTGATAGTGTAGTGGACAGGGCACTTGCCTTGCATATGTACAGTTAATCCAGGTTTGATTCCCAGTAACCCTTAGGGTTGCCCAAGCCCCACCAGGAGTGATCCATGAGCACAGAGCCAGGAGTAAGCCCTGAGCACTGTTGGTATGTTCCCCTAAATACAAAGATTTTAAAATATGGAAATAAGAAAATAGAGGTGGGATTGAAATGAGACAGGCAGGAGATTACCTGCCCTGGGATCTACTGGTGGTCCAGGTTTCAGAACACCCTTAACTCCCTCTCTGCCTCGATGAATTCAGCAGAGCAGTCCTTGGGAGTGGCCTTTCAGTCCAATTGTGCTGCCCTGGGACCCCTGAAACTGATGAATACAGGGCGCTGTCCTTCCTGTTCCCCAGCGCACAGGCGAATCCTAGCCCACCGCCTTCCAGTCCCAGGAAAGATGCTCGGCACCTGTGCACCTGTGCACTCTTCGAAGCTACAGAAGGACCAACTGGGGCTGGAGCACCTCCTGCTGCATCCCCTCCGGCCAGGCGGCAGCTGCAGGACTGGGGGAGGGGAGTCTGCAGCTGCAGGCTCAGCCGGGGAGCTGGAGGCCATCTTTGGCAGGGCTTTTCAAGGGCAGCAACTCAGGCTGGTGAGGGAGAGTCAAACAAAGAGCTCCAGGCCCTGGTCAGCAGTCAGCACTGTCCTTCTGAAGATCCTAACACATTGAAATGGGTCACATCAGAATTCAAGCGGAGTGTGCCTTCCCCAGCAGTCTCCTCTCTAACAAACTCAGCTGAGAAACAAGTTCTTTTTTATTTGCTTTTGATTTGGGGAGTGTCATATTTAGCAGTGCTCAGGGCTTACTAATGGTTCTATGCTCAGGGATCACTCCAGGCAGTGCTCAGGGGGCCATCTGGGGTGTTGGGGATTGAATTTAGGTCAGCGAGTGCTAGGTAAGTGTCCTACTGGCTGTACACTCACTCTAGCCACAGGAAACAAATTCTTTTTTTTTTTTTTTTTTGAAACAAATTCTTTTAAAGAAGCTAGTTAACCTGCTGAGGAAGTCCACCTACTGGGATACAGCCTGTTCCCTCTCTCCAGGGTTGGGAAGCCCTTGGTGACTTCAGTGGCAAGACTAGCTATAGAGAAGAGAAGAGAGGCCACTGGCCTCTGGCCCTTGTGAGAATAGGGAGTGGCAGGACAGGTCAGTTTGTAGGACAAAGAAAACCAACAAGGAGTATGAATTACATGAATTTAAATCTAACTCTTTGGGACTATCTAGAGTAAAAATAGCTCCAACTATCTTGGTTGACCTAAATAAAAAGCATTGCAGAATTATATAAAAAATAATTGATTGATCAGGAGCTGAAGAGATAGTACAGTGGGTAGAGCACTTTCCTTGCTTATGACTGACCTGTGTTTAATCCCCAGCACTTCATGTGGTCCACTAAGCACCACCAAGAGCAATTCCTAAGTAACCCCTGCCCCTGAGCACTGCCAAGTGTGATCCCCCCAATTTTTTTTTAAGTAGTTGATCATTATCATAAACCTAGTGACTGAGAAAGTTGCATTAAGTTGCTTAATGTTCTAATTGAAAGTAATCGCTTTAAATAGTCTTTTAAAAAATAGTGCTTGGGCCCGGAGAGATAGCACAGCGGGCGTTTGCCTTGCAAGCAGCCGATACAGGACCAAAGGTGGTTGGTTCAAGTCCTGGTGTCCCATATGGTCCTCCGTGCCTGCCAGGAGCTATTTCTGAGCAGACAGCCAGGAGTAACCCCTGAGCACCGCTGGGTGTGACCCAAAAACCAAAAAAAAAAAAAAAAATAGTGCTGGACAGCGGCGTTTGCCTTGCAAGCAGCTAATCCAGGACCAAAGGTGGTTGGTTCGAATCCCGGTGTCCCATATGGTCCCCTGTGCCTGCCAGGAGCTATTTCTGAGCAGACAGCCAGGAGTAACCCCTGAGCAACGCCGGGTGTGGCCCAAAAACCAAAAAAAAAAAAAAAAATAATAATAATAATAATTAAAGAAAATAGTGCTGGAGAAGGGAAAGTGGCTTGTAGTGTCAGAGATTTTTGAATTTAAGCCTCACATATAATTTGGCCGTATCGTTAAGAAGATAGAAAATCACATGGCATAATAGTAGCAGTAATAAAAACTTAACATTTTGTTGGCAGTACAATGGGTAATATGCTTGCCTTGCTTGTGGCCGATTCTGGTTTGATCCTTGGCACCATATTTGGCCCCCTGAATCCTGCAGGAGTGATCCCTGAGCATTGAAAGCACATTTATTGAGCAGTTTCCTACGTGTCAGGTGCTATTGAAATGCCTGTTACCAGGGCCGGAGAGATAGCATGGAGGTAAGGCATTTGCCTTTCATGCAGAAGGTTATCATTTCGAATCCCGGCATCCCATATGGTCCCCTGTGACTGCCAGGAGCAATTTCTGAGCATGGAGCAAGGAGTATCCCCTGAGCATTGCCGGGTGTGACCCAAAAACCACACACACACACACACACACACACACACAAAGTTAAAATCAAATGCCTGTTACCTCTTTGAACAATAATGGACTCATATAAATCACTTAAGTTATATACCTTTGAGGATTTCAGAACACTTCAGAAAAGAGTAAACATTATAATTTTCTACATGCATAAGAAAGTTTCCAAGAAACTAAATGGAACTGGAGAAAATGTGTAAAGGGTTAGAGGGCACGTGCCAGAGGCCAGGATTTCATCCCTGCTCCCACCTGGTCCCCTTAGCACTAAACTTCTAAGCATCCCTAGATGTGGCTTTAAGTAAATTCCCAAACAAGGTGAATAAACTAAAATAAAACTGATGAGATATGTTGGATGTTTGTTCCAGAGCAAGAATTGTAACTCAGGGGCCAAAGAGATAGTAGAGTGGGTGGAGTACTTGCTTTGCACGTGACCAACTGGGTCTATCCCCACCATCTCATGTGGTCTCCCAAACCCACCAGGAGTGATCCTTGAGCACAGATTCAGGAGTAGACCCTAATCACAATTATGATCCCAAAACAAATATGGGGCTGGAGCCCTGACGCAAGTAGCAGACGCCTGCCTTGCAAGTGCTAGCCTAGGACAGACCGCAATTTGATCCCCTGCATTCCATACGGTCCCCCAGGCCAGGAACGATTTCTGAACGCATAGCCAGGAGTAATCTTTGAGTGTCAACGGGTGTAGCCCTCACCCCCCCAAAAAAAAAAAAAAAAAACCAAGAACTTAGACATGCAGAGATTTCATTACTAATGTCTTGTGTTTTGAGTCTGTTTCCATTTGTATTTCTTATCCTTTGTTTGGGGAATTTTGTTTGGTTTGGTTTTTGACCACACCTACAAGTGGAAGTGTAGGCCAGAGACTGGGATCCTGGTTCACATCCTCAGATTCGCCAGACAGCACTGCAAGAAATTGTCCTGAGGGCCCCAGAGATAGCACAACGGCGTTTGCCTTGCAAGCAGCCGATCCAGAACCAAAGGTGGTTGGTTCGAATCCCGGTGTCCCATATGGTCCCCTGTGCCTGCCAGGAGCTATTTCTGAGCAGACAGCCAGGAGTAACCCCTGAGCACCGCCGGGTATGACCCAAAAACTAAAAGAAAAGAAAAAAGAGAAAGAAAAAGAAATTGTCCTGGGTCTGGAAGTGACTCAGTGGGAAAGCACATTCTTAGCATTGAAGGCGCCTGCATTTGGTCCCCCAGCACTGCAGGGCCTGGGCCCCTGAGCATTGCTGGATATGAATAAAAATAAGCCAAAAATGTGCTTGCTTTAAGGGCCTGAGAGATAGCATGGAGGTAGGGTGTTTACCTTGCATGCAGAAGGACGGTGGTTGGAATCCCCTCATCCCATATGGTCCCCCAAGCCTGCCAGGAGCGATTTCTGAGCGTAGAGCCAGGAGTAACCCCTGAGCGCTGCTGGGTGTGATCCAAAACCAAAAAAATTTGCTCGCTTCAACAACACATATACTAAGATTGGAACAATACAGAGAAGATTAGCATGGCCCCTGCGCAAGGATGACACGCAAATTCATGAAGTGTTTCATATTTTTAAGATTGGCCGTAAGAAGCCCCCGCCTGATCATGTGAGCATTGTGGAATCCAAAGATGAGATCTTGACAACCACACCCATCTCCAAACAAAAGGGCGGGAAGCCAGAGCCGCCTGCTATGCCCCAGCCAGTACCAATAGCATAACAGGGTCTCCTTGGCAGCTGGATCTGGATGTTCTATAAGGATCTTTAATAAAATCATTTTCAAAGACAAAAAAAAAAATAAATAAAGCCAAAAATAGCTAATCCTCATCATGTATCCAAAACTCTGAGGACCTTTAGTGGGGGAATTGTAGATGCTGAGAACCAGCCAGAACCATAAATCAGCACTCATTTGGGTTGGCAACTGGATGGACAATGTAATGTGTAGTGAGAGTTGAGAATCCACCCTCCTAGCACCTCTGTGGCTCCCAACAGGTGTGGTCTAACTGTTCAGGCTGTGTCCTTTCTCAGGATAGCATTGGGCAGCTGGAGAATGACCTGAGGAACACCAAGAGTGAGATGGCCCGTCACCTTCGGGAATACCAGGACCTGCTCAATGTCAAAATGGCTCTCGACATCGAGATTGCAGCCTACAGGTACTTCAGAAGGCATCTCCTCTCAGCAGGGACAATCCCCTGGGCAGTGCATCCTCCCTCAGTAGTGATACCCAAAGAAGTTACTAGTCTGTTGAATTTCTCACGGACATGGGTCTGGGGAGCCTGGTGAGAAAAGATACTATGGGCCAGAGTAATTGTACATCGGGTAAGGCAATTGAGTTGCCACAGCTGAGCCAGGTAATTCTGGGTATTGCTTATGGTAACCCCATCCCTCAAGGTGTGATCCCTGAGCTCACAGCTGTAGAGTTACAGCCCTTAGGATGGGCTTGGATGGTGGTGGACACATGGAGGTGCCTTTCTCTGCCACCCCAGGCCACATGGCTCTGCAACCCCCTTCAGCCTGCGGGTATCTGGGTCCAGGAGAGTGGCGGGTAGAAATCTCACTCACAAGCAGGCTTCAGGAAGTATCAGCTTTATTTATGCTCTAGCCAACAGATGTGGCTGCTAACCATTTAAGCATTCATCCCTGCATTCCAACTTATCCCTCAGCCATAGCTCTCCATCCAGGTAAATGCAAATTCCTCTTTGCTGCCTTTCTGTGCAGGTAAATGCAAAATCCTCCATGTGGCCCTTAGGCCACACCTTTTTTTTTTTTTTTTTTTTTTGGTTTTTCGGGCCACACCCGTTAGATGCTCAGGGGTTACTCCTGGCTATGAGCTCAGAAATTGCCCCTGGCTTGGGGGGACCATATGGGACGCCGGGGATCGAACCGTGGTCCTTTCCTTGGCTAGCGCTTACAAGGCAGATACCTTACCTCTAGCGCCACCTTGCCGGCCCTAGGCCACACCTTTATAATCTCCCTAGACCTCTCCCATTTCTGGGAGGGTCTCTAGCAGGTAGTCAAAGGTAATATCCGCCCAAGACTCCTCCCAGAAATGGGAGGGCCTTTGGGTCAGATTACAGGGGAAGTGGGGCTACACACAGCCATGAGTAACCCTGAGCACTACCAGAAGTGGCCAAAAAATAGAGAGAAAAAAGACCTCACCAGTGCCTGCCAGGTGTTCCCACTCCTCTGTCAAATGACTTGGGTTACATCCTAGCTCCACCTCACTAGACCGTGACGTAGTCCACCTAGGATTTAAGGACTGAGGATGCTAGGATTTAAGGAGATAATGTGAGAACAGAGAAGTTATAGTAAACCCATCAGATTCTAACTTTGAGAAGGTTTGGACCCAAGTGAGTAAGGTGCTTGCCTTCCACTTGGCCAACCTGGATTCAAACCCTGGTATTCCATATAATTCCCCTTAAGTCAGTTTGGAAAAACGTCTGAGAATAGCTTCACAGACTGTTTTTCTTTAATTGCTGGTTTCTTTCCATTTATCCCTCGTCACTGAAACTCTGAGTTAGGCAACTGCTCCTTCCTCTGCAGACTTTGAACTTAATGTATTTACTAGCAAATTTCATCTACTGAGAGTGTTGTGCTCTTTTTAAAAAAATATTTATTTTAGGTTTTGGAGCCACACCCAGCGGTACTCAGGGGTTACTCCTGGCTCTGTGCTCAGAAGTCACTCTTGGCAGACTCAGCAGACCATGTGGGATGCTGGGAATCAAACCTGGATCTGTCCAGGGTCAGCCACATGCAAGGCAAACATACTATAGCTGTGCTGTTGCTCTGGCCCCAGTTTTGTGCTCTTAAGTGCCAAACACAGCAAGAAAAAAAAATCAGTATTTCCTCATTGAATTTATGAATAGAAAGACTTTTCTGGGGCCAGAGCTATAGCACAGCTGACAGAGTGTTTGCCTTGCATGCAGCCCACCCAGGTTTCATCCCTGGCATCCCATATGGTCCCCGTAGCCTGCCAGGAATGATTTCTGAGCGCAAATCTAGGAGCAATCCCTGAGCGCCAATCCAGGAGTGATCCCTGAGCACCACCAGGTGTGACCCCCCAAAATTAAATAAAAAGACTTTCCATTGACAGTGTAAATATAGCAGGTACTAAAGGGGCATATGTGTGTGTAAGCGTATGTGTGCCTGTGTGCACATCTGTCCTGAAGAGATGACAGCCTTTGGACTTCAGTGTTTATTGATCTTATGAAGAAATGCTTACTTGGGCCCAGAGAGATAGCACAGCGGCGTTTGCCTTGCAAGCAGCTGATCCAGAACCAAAGGTGGTTGATTCGAATCCCGGTGTCCCATATGGTCCCCCGTGCCTGCCAGGAACTATTTCTGAGCAGACAGCCAGGAGTAACCCCTGAGCACTGCCAGGTGTGACCCCCCCCCCAAAAAAAAAAAAAGAAATGCTTACTGGCATATTTCATTTTGTTTATTTGGGGGCCACAACTGGTGGTGCTTAGGGCTTACTACTGGCTCTGCACACAGGGATCACTGCTTGTGGACTCAAGTGGAACCTTTTGGTTGCTGGGAATCAAACCTGGGATGACTGTATGCAAGGCATGTTTTCTCTCTCTCTCTCTTTCTCTCTCTCATACACACACAATCTAATACCATATGTCTAAATACATCAGGGCTGGAGAAATAAATTATTAAAACACACACACACACAAAGGAAAGTTGTACATTTTCCTGAAACCTTTTATTTGTTGACCTTACAGGAAATTGCTGGAAGGCGAGGAGACACGTTTTAGCACCAGTGGATTAAGCATTTCGGGTCTGAATCCACTTCCTAACCCAAGTTACCTGCTACCACCTAGAGTGCTCAGTTCTACAATCTCCAAAGTCTCATCCACTGGGCTGTCTCTTAAGAAGGAGGAGGAAGAGATTTCGAAGGAGGCCTCTAAGAAAACCTCCCAGATAGAGGAAAACTTTGAAGAAATATTGGAGGAGACAGTAGTAGCTTCTAAGAAAATTGAGAAATCCAGTTTAGAAGAAAGCAGCCTTTCAAATCAAAAAATATAATTGCTTTTTAAAAATTCATGCATAAGAGGGGATAATAATATGCACTTGACTTGTTAAACAGCCTATTCCTAAACCAAAACATCTGCCACAATGATACACTATCTTCCAGGCTTCCGTCTCACGTTTAGCATTAACTACTTTCTCTAGTAAGAAAACCACCCCTTAGGTTGGAGCAAACTGCAGTCCTCCAGCAGTCCTAGAGGGGTTATCTAAGAATCCTGCTTTCTCATCCAAAGCACAGGCTTCACAGCATAGATGATCCAAGTACAGAGGAAGTGCGAACTGAGGTGCTATACCGGTGATCATCGTCATATGCTGCAAACTCAGATCAAAACTTGTTTTCATTCAGTATCTCCAGCCATCACCCCCATGATATTATCGCACTCAGCACCTACAACACATGGTTACTGCCAAAAATAAACCAAGCCACTCTCCTAGAACCGTGCCACCAACAGTATGTCAATTCCATAGAGCCTTTTCTCCCTGACAAGGGAATAAAACAAACTGGTAATAATCTTGCCTTTCAAACACATCAAGATTTTTCTCAAAGGAACTTTTCCCCTTCAACCCTCTGGGGGTAAAATTAGGTGCATGTTGTCCATTTCTAAGATTCGTGTAAAACTGCTCCCTACCCATTTCATTTCCTTTCAATTCTGTAGGTGTAAGAAAAATTGCAGTGGTAAGTTTTAATAGATGCCCCCCAAAAAAGATGATCCCCAAGAAATGAAATAATGAAAAGTCCCCTGATTTAAGTCTTTCAGCTTTTTTAAACCCATTTAATTAGAAAACTAAGTATGTAGCATTTTGATGTGAATGTTAGGAGCACATTAATAGTTGATCCCAGGCTATGATGACAGTGACCTTAGATTTAGTAATAAAAAGTGGGAATGGTGAGGGCCCGGAGAGATAGCACAGCGGTGTTTGCCTTGCAAGCAGCTGATCCAGGACCTATGGTGGTTGGTTCGAATTCCGGTGTCCCATATGGTCCCCCGTGCCTGCCAGGAGCTATTTCTGAGCAGACAGCCAGGAGTAACCCCTGAGCACCACTGGGTGTGGCCCAAACCCCCCCCCCAAAAAAAAAGAAAGAAAAGGAAAAAAAGTAGGAATGGTGAGTTATTTGTGTGAATGGAAAAAGCCAAGGTTTCATTTATCTGTATTGATTTATTGTGATGGTCCAGAATTAGCTTAGACACATCCAAATGTTCTTCCCACTTAGTCTATCTAGGTCTAAGAGACTAATTTCACTCTCCTCTGCCTTTGGAAAGTACCCAATGCAGGTTTATTTATCACCAAGAGACAAATGCACTTCCCAGAAGTAAAACTCACTTCTGAAGGTCAATGACCAACACCAGCAAACATAAAGTCAATATTTCTCTTTTTTAAAAAAGAAGAATTTTGCCCATCATTTTGCTATGGCTCCCCAGTTGGGGTCTCACTTCCCTGATGGACAGGAAGTGACTGCCCAGAGGAGGGATGTTCGCTAGGAAGCAGATTCTGGAGTCAGCTTTCACCCATGCCATGAGAAACAGCCGCAGCGCCCAGTCTGCCTGTGTGCCAGGTGGATGATTTATTCTCTGCCACAGTCACTCCCACCAAGCTAAAGCAATGCCCCATATCTGCCATCTGTCTCCATAAAGTTCTGTGGGTGTCACACTCTTCCTGAACTCTTTATTCTAGCACAAGCTTCAGTACTCCAAGGAATTCAAAAGATAATTTTTTTCCCGTTCCTTCTACCATCTCTGTCCTTCCTCCCTACATTTATTGTCAAATGTTAGTAAAATAGGAATTAAAAGTTACACGAATCCCATCCAAATCTTTTGTGTTCTGTGATTTTTATTGTTTTGATGGAATTACTATTCAGTGACACAGCTGCTCCCCAGATGATGCAGAATCTAACATTCTCCATGCTTTCCACCAAAGCCAAGATGCTTGCGAGTTGGTTCCTGGATCCTGGTCAGAAACATGTGCAAAGTGTACAGTTGGTGGTAGGGCACTGAGGACCCAAACCAAATGATGAATGCCAATGTGATATGTGGCTGGACAGTGACATCACTAGCAGCACTGGCGAAAATCCCTGAGAATGAGAGAACAGAGCAGACAAGTACTTCAGAGTCAGGGATACAGTTCAAATGGCTAGGGATAAGCTCACATGCCAATTGCCTAGGTTCATTCCCAGACACACTATGGTCCTCTAAGCACTGCTGGATGTGGGCCTCCCAAAAAATTGGGGTTAGTGATACAGTAAGCAGGTAAGATCCTTGCCTGCATACAAATATAGCTCCCATAAACACCAAGAAAAGTGATCCTTGAGCACAGTGCAAGGAGTTAGCCCTGAGCACCACTAGATATGGTCCCCAGACAAGAAAGCAAATATCCTTCAATGTTTAATGGATTCAGGGAGCTAGATGTCCATGCTTGGCATATTGAAATACCAGAGTATGATCACTAGCACTGCATGTTCCTTCACACCCATCACCCAGCACTACCAGAGTAGCCCTAGTGGCCATCAGCACTAGGGATCCTAGTATTCAACATTTCAGCTGGCTGACCAAAGTCTCTGAGTGGTGCTTGAAAGGCCACCTCTCCCCTCTAAAACAATCCCTCTGAGTAACAAGAATTCTTTTTGAAAATAGTGTAATCCTTCTGCAGAATCCAGATGTTTGGGTAGAACAGGGAACTAGTCATATTTCTCTATTGCACATGGTTTTTAAGTTTTTTTTTTCAGATTCCAGGCTTTTTTGAGAAAGGCCTGAGCCCCTTTGCCAGAATAATACACCCAGCAGTATGCAACTGCTGTTCCTGGCTTTGTGCTCAGTAGTGACCCCAGGCCGTGCTCAGAGACAATTTGCAGTACCAAGCATTTGAGCCCAGGTCAGCCAGATGCATCTTAAACCTTGTACTAGCAGTCTGGCTCCTAAATTTTTTGTTTTGTTTTGGGGCCACACCCGGTGACACTTGGGTTACTCCTGGCTATGTGCTCAGAAATCACTCCTGGCCTGGGGGACCATGTGGGATGCCAGGATCGAACCCAGGTTCATCCTGGATTGGCTGCATGCAAGGCAAATGCCCTACAGCTATGCTATCACTCCAGCCTCTGGTTCCTAAATTTTTTTTTTTTTTTTGATTTTTGGGCCACACCCGGTGACGCTCAGGGGTTACTCCTGGCTATGCGCTCAGAAGTCGCTCCTGGCTTGGGGGACCATATGGGACGCCGGGGGATCGAACCGCGGTCCGTCTCCTAGGCTAGCGCAGGTAAGGCAGGCACCTTACCTCGAGCGCCACCGCCCGGCCCTAAATTTTTTTTAAATTAATTTTGGTTTGGGGGCCACACCAAGCAGTAAGTCAGGACTTACTCCTGACTCTGTGCGCAGGGATTACTCCTGGAGTACTCAGGGGACCATATGGGATGTGGAAGATTGAACCCAGGTGGCTATGTACAAGGCACATGCCCTACTCTCTGTACTCTCTTTGACCTCTTAGAAAGGTATTTTAAGGTCATTGAAACAGCTTTCTCTATTTTGGAAAAGCCCATGTTCTCTTCTTCTTCTTGCCTTTTACACTTCTCTAAGTAAATTTCTTTAAATAAAAACTACTTTGCTTAACTGAAAAAAATAAATTTAATTTAAATTAAGTCATAGAAACAGAAAACAGATTCATAACTGCCAGCACTGGAAAGAAGAGACTATTCAGAGAAAATAGAGAATGTTTTATTGTGGAGTGATGGAAATGTCTTCATGGAACTAGATGAAAGTGGTAGTTGTATGCTGAGCAGTAGTACAACAAATAGGATGCTTGCCTCACCATAGCAACATGTGTACCCTATTGTCCCCTGAAGGCCACTGCTAGAAGTGATCCCTGAACTCAAGAGTCAGGAGTAAGGGCCCGGAGAGATAGCACAGCGGCATTTGCCTTGCAAGCAGCTGGATCGCCAGGACCAAAGGTGGTTGGTTTGAATACCGGTGTCCCATAGGGTCCCCCGTGCCTGCCAGGAGCTATTTCTGAGCAGACAGCCAGGAGTAACCCCTGAGCAACGCTGGGTGTGGCCCCCCCCCCCAAAAAAAAATGAGTAAGCCCAGAACATCACTAGGTGTGGCCTCAAAACGAAACAAACCAACAAAGTAGTAGCTGCACATCATCATTCAGTTTATTCTGGAGAGGGGCCAGGGTTGGGGCCAACCTGGAAATGCTTAAGGAGTACTCCTGGCTCTGTGCCCAGGGCCATATGTAATGCCAGGAATCAATTGGAGTCATCCACATGCAAGGACTTCTTTAATATCTCTGCAGACCAACATTGTACAGTTTGAAAATGATTACTTTTATGGCCAGAGCAATAGCACAGTCGGTTGTGCATTATGCCTGCATGACACTGACCTGGGTTCAATCCCTGGCATACCATATGGTCCCAGTCCATGCCAGGAGCAATTTCTGAGCTCAGAGTCAGGAATCACATCTGAGAGCTGCTGAGCATAGCCCAAAAACAAAGAAAAAATATTAATTTTATCGTAAATAAATGTTACTTGTATAAGGCTTGCTAGGTTAAAAATTAGGAAGTCCCTACCTCCAACAGGAGAAGTGCTAGCCATGATTCTTAAGTTTTTTCAGATTCCAAGCTTTTTTGAGAAAGGCATGAACCCTTTAGTCAGAATAATACACCCAGCAGTATACAGATAATAGTTGAGTCTGGGAAAGAGGAACAGGACTTGTGCATGGCATACCTATGTTATAAAGAATGCAGAATAGCAGGATGTCGGCCCATACAGTCATAAGGACTGGCCACTGCATGATCCCAACTGACCTGTTTGCAGGGTCGATGGCAAATGTGTGACCATCAGCACTATCTCTTCCCGAGCCTATACTTTTTCCACCAGAAGTGAGCTATAAAATCAATCCTACTGCACAGACTCGACTCTGGCAGCCTCTGCGGAGACTGTCAGACCTCGCCCCACATGTCCCACCCCCCAGTTGATCAAATCTGTCTTGATTCTGGCTCTATCTTGCCACCTTTCAACTTGAATTTAAAAAACCCATGGATAGTGAATTTATGGAGCTATCAGAATAGAATGACAGAAAGTCTGCTATTCCTTTGTTCCAATTGAGCCCACCATGCACAGAAACCTTGGTCAACCCCAAAGGAATTCCATTAGAACAACCTTAGCCAGATCTGATCTAAGCATTGATTTCAAAACAGAGCTCAGAAGAAAAAAAATATCTCTCCACAGGCAAACAAAAGGAAAAAAAAAAGCTGCACTGTTTGGCATATGAACAACTATCACTGATTTCCACTAATATTTTTATTATAACATCAAAAATCTCTAAGGTCTTTAAAAACAACCAACTCATAAAAAATGCATCCCTTCCCTCCCTTCAACCCAACTGCTACACCAGAAACTGCAGTCATTTAAAATGGAAATAACTGAGGTTTAAAATAGAACTCATATATGAAATTTAATTTTTCTTTATAAAGCACAGCATTACTGACATTGTTGTCTGTTCAGATTTAATGAACAGGTTCAAGTAATGTCCTTACACCTTTTGTTATTTGCAAATATTTTACAGGAACCTGTCTGCAAATGGGGTGATCCCCATTGACTGCAGCCAAAGGATTGATTTTATTACTTTGCCAAGTCATGTTGCAGACCAACAAAGGAGGAAAAGAATCTTTTTTTTTTGTTTGTTTGTTTGTTTTTGTTTTTTTGGGCCACACCCGGTGGTGCTCAGGGGTTATTCCTGGCTATCTGCTCAGACATAGCTCCTGGTAGGCACGGGGGACCATATGGGACACCGGGACTCAAACCAACCACCTTTGGTCCTGGATCAGCTGCTTGCAAGGCAAACGCTGCTGTGCTATGTCTCTGGGCCCTGAGGAAAAGAATCTTACCATGTTGATCAGAGATCTCTTCCACTATATCCATCACTTAGAAAATTATCTGATTGATTTTTATATAGATATTTTCAGAAATAGCTTGTGGTGGTGGTAACAAATATCTAAAATGCTTAAATTCTTTCTTTTCTCTTTTCTGTTTTTGGTTTGTTTGTTTTGTTTTGTTTTTTTGCCTTTGGGTCACACACAGCAATGCCCAGAGATTACTCTTGGCTCTGCACTCAGGAATCACCCCTGGTGGGCTCAGGGGATCAGATAGGATACCAGAAATCAAACCTATGTTGGCCATGTGCAAGGCGAGCTCCCAACACTGTACAGTCTCTCCTAGTCCATAAATTCCTTCTTATAATCCTGTTACACACACACACACACACACACACACACACAGACGAGATTGTAATAATATATAAAAACATTACACTGCAGCCACTTAAAGATTGAACCTACTTAAAGAAACTTGAAAATGTTTTCACAGTACTTTCTGATTCTGAAGAAAACAAAATGGAGAAAGCTCAGACAACAAAGAACAATGAAGATCAGGAGGGCTCCAGGCTTGGTGGCTTCCTATAGATCACCACCTGGCCACTCTCCCTCGAGGAGCCAAGTGTCTCTGTTCTGCAGCTGTGTGTGTGAGTCCTTTCTAAGCCCTTCCCAGATCTGTCACTTGCTCTTAGTGGTTATAGAATACCTAGCGGACTGTAACCAAAACCATTAGTGCAAAGGGCTGGAGTCAGAATACAAAATGAGTAGCTGGTTCTAGCCAATTGCTGATAATTACAGAGTGGGGTAGGGAAAGCCTCATTTTGTTAAAGAGGCACTTATGAAAATAAATTTAATTCACTCCATAAGGTTCATCTGCTCTTCCATAAATATGAATGTGACAGTGTAATTTCTGTCTTCCATGATTTCCTGACATAAGGATTTATACACGATATACAGAATGCATCATTTCCTTCATGCTACAAAATCTTCCATCTTTATCTTAAGCCAGGCTTTCTAAAACTGTCCATAGGCTAATTAATCTAGTCAGCAAAGGAGAAGCAGCAATGCCCAGAGAAAAATTAGAATGCAGAATCCAAGACCAATTATAAAGTCTGTCTCCCTCCCTTATCTTTATTATTGATAGACAGGAAAGAGAAGATTTATGTAGGAAAGTAGAAAAGATAAAAGAGTTAGTTTTGGGGCCGGTGAGATAGCACAGCGGCGTTTGCCTTGCAAAGCAGCCGACCCAGGACTTAAGGTGGTTGGTTCGAATCCCGGCATCCCATATGGTCCCCCATGCCTGCCAGGAGCTATTTCTGAGCAGATAGCAGGAGTAACCCATGAGCACCGCTGGGTGTGGCCCAAAAATCAAAAAGAGAAAAGAAAAAAGAGGTAGTTTAATATTAATTTTTGGGGGGTTCTGGGGCTACACCTGACTGTACTCCAGTCTTACTTCTGGCACAGTATTCATGGATCATTCCTGATTGGAGCTCAGAGGATCATATTGCGTTCTGGGATCAAACTTAGGTCAGCTGCATGCAAGTGCAAGGCAAGCATGGTATTCATTGTACTATCACTCCAGCCTCTCATAATAATCTTTTCCTTAGGTGGGCCACACCCAGTGATGCTCAGGGGTTACTCCTGGCTATGCACTCAGAAATTGCTCCTTGGCTTAGGGGACCATATGGGATGCTGGGCGATCGAACCACGGTCCGTCCTAGGCTAGTATGGGCAAGGCAGATGCCTTACCCCTTGCACCACCGCACGGGCCCCTCTCATATTAATCTTTTAATATTATTGGACCTTTGTATTTTTTTTTTTGTTTTTGGGCCACACCCGTTTGACGCTCAGGGGTTACTCCTGGCTATGAGCTCAGAAATCGCCCCTGGCTTGGGGAGACCATATGGGACGCCGGGGGATCGAACCACGGTCCGTCCTACACTAGCGCTTGTAAGGCAGACACCTTACCTCTAGCGCCACCTTCCCGGCCCCTGACCTTTGTATTCTTTAGAAAGGATCTGGGCTGGAGATATAACATGGGAGTTTAGGTGCTTGCTGTACATGAGCCATGGTTCAATGTTGGCACTGCAGATGGTTCCCTGAGCACTGAGAAGTGACTGTGTGGGTGTTATAAGTGAATTTGATAATATGCTATAAGTCAGTCACAGTTTTGAGTGCTTTCTCTATTCATAAATTCTCAAAACAATCCTGAGCTAAATACCAAGTTTCTGCTCAAAGAAATTGCTCAAAGGGGGGCCGGAGAGACAGCATGGAGGTAAGGCGTTTGCCTTTCATGCAGGAGGTCATCCATTCGAATCCCGGTGTCCCATATGGTCCCCAGTGCCTGCCAGGAGCAATTTCTGAGCCTGGAGCCAGGAATAACCCCTGAGCACTGCTAGGTGTGACCCAAAAACCACCAAAAAAAAAAAAAAAAAAAAGAAATTGCTCAAAGGGATGAGCACATGCTTTGCATAGGGAAGACTCAGGGTTGATCTCTGGCACCACATAATCCCAGATCAGCACCTGCATATCCTCAAGCACAGAGCTGGGAGTAGCTCCCGAGCACTGCCTGGTATGTCCTTCCACCATCAAATAAATACTGTGATCCTTAGGTGCAGGTTAGAAAAGACCAAAGCGGCCCGGAGAGATGGCACAGCAGCGTTTGCCTTGCAAGCAGCCGATCCAGGACCAAAGGTGGTTGGTTCGAATCCCGGTGTCCCATATGGTCCCCTGTGCCTGCCAGGAGCTATTTCTGAGCAGACAGCCAGGAGTAACCCCTGAGCACCGCCGGGGGTGGCCCAAAAACCAAAAAAAAAAAAAAAAAGAAAAGAAAAGACCAAAGCTCAGAGTAGTTACATAACACACCCACTGTCACAAAATTTGCACGCAGCCAAACTATAGTGAAATCTATACAGTCATTGGGTTTGAAAAACAGTACAGCAGGTAGGGACCTACACCTGGCCAATCTGGGTTTAATCCCTGACACTCTATAAGGTTAGTCCCTGTCAAGAGCCAGCAATGAGCACAGTGGGTATGGCAAAAAATCAAAAATCTCTATGCAGTCCTTAACTGTTATTACTATACTATCTTGATGTCTTTTGGGTCTGGGTATCTGTTCTTAGCTACCTTTCTCTTCATCATCTACCAATTCAAAATATTGTTGTACTTGTATTTCTTTTGGGGAAAGTTTTCTTAGGAAGTTTGGAAGAGAAAAAAAATCCACTTTTTTATTTAAATGAAAATAGAATCATCATTAAGAAGCCCTATAAACCACAAACACTATCAGAGCAAAATCCAAGTGCAGATCAAACCGTAATATGTAACCAACTACTTGGCAGGCTTTTAAGAGATCAATATAGCATTTCATTTTTGAGTGGACTATTAATCTCTCTAGGTAATGAAGATTAAATTGCATCAGCCCACTTTTGAAAAGCAGCCAGTAATCAAACTCATGCTTCATACAAATAACATATTGAACAAGGGCATAAATGAGGACCTGCTCTTTGGTCTGGGTCTACCAAAGGAAATAGTGAGCAGTCTGAATCAATGACTGCTCGATTCTGTAATTGTAGGAGCTCCCAAGATAACAGATTGCACCATTGAGGTTGCAACTATGAGAACTTTTTGTTTTGTATTGTTTTGTTTTGTTGGGTCACACCCGGCAGCACTCAGAGGTTACTCCTGGCTCTATGCTCAGAAATAGCCCCCAGTAGGCACAGGGGACCAAATGGCAACTATGAGAACTTTTCCCCTTTCTTCCTTCCTTCCTTCCTTCCTTCCTTCCTTCCTTCCTTCCTTCCTTCCTTCCTTCCTTCCTTCCTTCCTTCCTTTTCCTTCCTTCCTTCCTTCCTTCCTTCCTTTTCCTTCCTTCCTTCCTTCCTTCCTTCCTTCCTTCCTTCCTTCCTTCCTTCCTTCCTTCCTTCCTTCCTTCCTTCCTTCCTTCCTTCCTTCTTCCTTCCTTCCTTCCATCCATCACCCCCTTCCTTCCTTCTTTCCTTCCTTCAATCTATCATCCCTTCCTTTATTTATTCTTTTTATTTTTTTTTTGGAGAGGGAGTTTGAATCACACCCAGGGAAGCTGCTCCCCACGTGGTGCTGGGGATTAAACCCAGGCCTCCAGCATGCGAAGCATTCACTCTTACAATTTGAACTATGTCTTCAGCCCCCCCTCAGTGTGTGTGTGTGTGTGTGTGTGTGTGTGTGTGTGTGTGTGTGTGTGTGTATTTTTTTTTTTGTCTTTTTGGTACAGGGATAAAACTCAGAATCTCATACATTTGAGGCATGTGCTCAACAGCCCTACTCCAATTTTTCTTTTTTTGGATTTCGTTTTCTGTATAGGAGCCTATGGGTTCCTGGTAGCATATACTTGAGGGCTCATTGCTCGGCTCGGTGCTCAGCCATGCTTAAGGGACCAAGGGTGCTGCACATTAGTACTAAGGGTGGAGTATGAGGTGCTAGGGATGGAATTCAGATTCTGGCACATGTGTTCTACCACAGGTGTCCAAATCCAGGCCCCAGGTCCCTCATTTTTTTTCAGTAACATTTTATTTATTCCCTTTCTCTTGGTTTTACACACTGATGTTAATTTATTATATGTCTTAGGACTGATTTTTGTTTGCTTGTTTGTTTTTTGTTTTGGGGCCACACCCAGTGGCACTGAGGGGTTACTCCTGGCTCTGTGCTCAGAAATTGCCCCTGGCAGGTTCGGGAGACCATATGGAATGCCAGGATTCGAACCAGTGTCCATTCTGTGTTGGCCGCATGCAAGGCAAATGCCCTGCCACTGTGCTATCGCTCTGGCTCTCAAGGACTGCTTTTTAATGTTGGTTCTGGGACCAGACTCTGTGGTACTAAGGGCTTATTTCTGGCTCTATGCTCATGGATCACTCCTGAAAGTGCTAAAAGTCCCAGGTTAGCTTCATGCAAGGCAAGTGATATACTATCTCAGTGGTCACTCCTGACTCTATGCTCAGAAATCGCTTCTGGCAGGGTCAGGGGACCATATGAGATGCCGGGATTCAAACCACCGTCCTTCTGCATGCAGGGCAAATGCCCTACTTCTGTGCTATCTCTTCGGCCCTTATTTTTTTATTTTTGGGATAATCAGGCAGTGCTCATGTCTTAATTCTACATGTCTGGCTCTTTGTTCAGGAATCATTCCCGACAGTGCTGTTACTACATGGATTGCTGAGGACTTAACCAGGGTAGGTAGAGTATAAGGCAAAAGCCTAACCCCAACTATTATAACTTTAAAGAAAAAACATGGTAAAGTCACATGTATGGGGCCGGAGAGATAGCATGGAGGTAGGGCATTTGCCTTGCACGCAGAAGGACGGTGGTTCGAACCCCGGCATCCCATATGGTTTCCCGAGCCTGCCAGGAATAACCCCTGAGCGCTGCTGGGTGTGACAAAAAAAAAAAGTCACATGTATGTGATAAACAACTATAACTGATGGATTTACAAGAAGAATCATGTGAGTTGGTTCCCATTTGGTCTATACTTTGGGCAAGCTGAGTAGGACAAATAAGTGGATCAGAAGCATTACTTCAAAACTGCAAAGTTGGGGGCCGGAGAGATAGCATGGAGGTAAGGCATTTGCCTTGCATGCAGGACAGTGGTTCAAATCCGGCATCCCATATGGTCCCCCCGAGCCTGCAGGGGGCTATTTCTGAGCGCCGAGCCAGGAATAGCCCCTGAGTGCTGCCAGGTGTGACCTTCCCTAAAAAAAAAGAATGCCAAGTCAGGGCCAGAGAGATAACATGGAGGTAGTGCATTTGCCTTGCATACAGAAGGTGGTGGTTTGAATCCTGGTGTCCCATATGGTCCCCCAAGCCTACCAGGAGCGATTTCTGAGAGTAGAACCAGGAGTAACCCCTGAGCGCTGCTGGGTGTGACCCCAAAACCAAAAAAAAAAAAAAAATACAATGCAGTTAACCCATCGAATGGGAGAAACTATTCACCCACTACCCATCTAAAAGAGGTAATATCTAAGATATATAAAAGGTACTGGCATAGGCCGGAAAGATAGTATGAGGTAAGGAGTTTGCCTTTCATGCTGAAGGATGGGGGTTCGAATCCCAGCATCCCATGTGGTCCCCTGTGCCTGCCAGGGGTGATTTCTGAGCATAGAGCCAGGAGTAACCCCTGAGTGCTGCTGGGTGTGACCCAAAAACAAAAACAAACAAACAAACAAAAAAAGGTACTGGCAGAACTTAACAAGAAAAAAGATCTAACTCTATCAAAAAAAATGGGAAGAAGAGGAGCCGGAGAGATAGCATGGAGGTAGGGTATTTGCCTTGCATGCAAAAGACGGTGGTTCAAATCCCGGCATCCCAAATGGTCCCCCGAGTCTGCTAGGAGTGATTTCTGAGCATAGAATCAGGAGTAACCCCTGAGCGCTGCCGGGTGTGACCAAAAACAAAAAAATAGGGAGAAGAAACAGACATTTCCTCAAAGAAAAAATACAGATGGCCAAAAAGCACATGAAAAAATGTTCAAATCACTAATCATCTAACTGCTGGTGGAAATGCTGTCTAGTCCAGGCTTTCTGGAAAACGATATGGATATTTCTTAAAAAACTTAAATTGAGCTTCCTTATGATCTAGCAATACTACTCCTTGGGATGTACCATAGGAACACAAAAACACAATACAAAAATGTCTTCTGCTTTCCTATGATTTTCACAACACTCTTTACAATAATCAGAAACTGTAAGCAATCCAGGTGCCTGACAACAGATGAGTGGCTAAAGAAACTGTGGTACATTTACACAATTGAATACTATGCATTAGGAAAAATAAAGCCATGACATTTTTTATACAGGGATGAACATGGAGATTATTATACTGAGTGAAATGAGTTAGAGGAAATGGGATAAACATAGAATAATCTCACTCATCTGTGAGATATAAGGGAAAAAAAGAGAGTGTAGGGATGATATCCAGAGACATTAGAGATGAGGATTAAGAGAACCAATCCCTGGTAGGAAGTTGGCTACACAAAGGGACATACATGATACCCCTTCATTGACAGTATTGCAAACCAGAGTCAAAAAAGAAAAGAGACAGAGAGAGAAAAGTCAAATGCCTGCCCCAGAAACAGGGGAGGGTAGGTGGGAGGAAAGAGAGCATCAGGAAAGGTAAGAGGAAAACTGTTGACATTGGTGACGGAAAATACACACTGGTGAAGGTTGTTGTGTATTGTATGACTAATTCAATAATAAACAACTTTATCTGTGGGGATAAATCCTGTAGTATAAACAACCTTGTAACTATGGTATTTAAATAAAAAAATAAGCAAATAAAAAGAATGCAAAGCAAGGACACTTACTGTGTCACAGTCACTGTGGATCCTGAAGGATGTCTGTTTTGGCTGGGGGACTAGCGGAGGACCTGGAGTGCAGAAAATGATTCTTATTCTATCAGGAGGGAAGGCTTTAGGAAGAGGGAGCCCAGTACAACTAAGGGCAGAGGGAATGACTTGACTTTTACTAGAGAGCCAAGATGAGGATGGTATCAAGGGACTCCTAAGCACACAATGGGCAAAAGGGCAGCCATCGTACACCATCCTGCTGGATGTCTGTTTAGTATAACCAAGGAGACAGCAAAGGCAAAAACAAAACAAAACAAAAACCTCTAAGGAACCTGCAAGCTATGACCATCAGTTTCTATTTTAGTCTTTAAAATTTGGATCCAGGGCCGGAGAGATAGCATGGAGATAAGGTGTTTGCCCTTTTTTTTTTTTTTTTTTTTTAGTTTTTGGGTCACACCCGGGGCTGCTCAGGGGTTACTCCTGGCTGTCTGCTCAGAAATAGCTCCTGGCAGGCACGGGGGACCATATGGGACACCGGGATTCAAACCAACCACCTTTGGTCCTGGATCAGCTGTTTGCAAGGCAAACGCCGCCGCTGTGCTATCTATCTCTCCGGGCCTTTGCCTTTCATGCAGGACGGTGGTTCGAATCCCAGCATCCTATATGGTCCCCTGTGCCTTCCAGGAGCGATTTCTGAGCACAGAGCCAGGATTAACTCTTGAGTATTGCCGGGTGTGACCCAAAAACAAACAAAAAACAAAAAAACACAAAAAAAAATTGGATCAGGGGCCGGAGCAGTGGTGCTAGTGGGCATCCCATATAGTCCCCCAAGCCAGATTTCTGAGCTCATAGCCAGGAGTAACTTCTGAGCATCACCGGTGTGGCCCAAACACCAAAAAATAAATAAATAAATAAAATTCGGATCCAGAATTTACACTTTGTGGGGAGCCGAACTATTGGAACCTAGAACAAAGGTGCCTCAGAAATTCCTGACCTTGTTACCCACGTGACCAGAGGCGCCCATGCCCTGAGGACAAAAGGAAATAGACAAACAAACACTAAAGTAAATTTAAAGCAGCCCAAGCAGTCAGAAAGAAAATTATAGAGCTACTTGCCTTTGTGTTAGCAAAAGATTAATATGTTTACAGCTGATGTTTTATTTATGCTTGCTGAGTAAAATTTATAAGACCCTGTTTGGATCTTGTGCTTTCAGTATAAACATGTGCTCTCTACCTCTTTACCCCTCCCTATAACCTGCCCCCAGCTTATGCTAATGAGTGCTTGCAGTTGTAATTGGTGGAAACCTGTAACACCCTCTAACGTATTTCGCCCTTAAAAGCTGATCTCCCTGGCAATAAACCCCTTTTGAACAGCATGTTGTCTTGAGGGTCTTTCTTACTAACTTAAGTTTTCTTCACAGATCGGACCTTCTCGAGTAAACTCACAAATTACTAGCGACCCTCATTCCCACACCCCCGCGGTCAGGGGTCCCCCACCAAGAGTTGCAACACTTCATTTATTCTTTTGGATATTTTGTTTCTTTGTTTTGGAACAACAACTAAGCTCAGACAATATGTGATGCAGGGATCAAACATGTCGTTTGTATGCAGGGCAAGCACCTTACCTGTTGTGCTATCTCTTTGTTCTCTCAGAACTTGGATCTTACAACGAAACTAAGCATATGGCAGGAATAAGCAGGCAACAAGACAGAGCATTTGTTCTGGCTTTGCTACTCCATCACAAAGCCTTTTAATTCTTATTCTGAAGACAGTTATGTTTTCCACATCTCTAATTAACCAGCTATAACTTCTCAACCTTTGCTCTTGTTC
Organism: Suncus etruscus; assembly: GCF_024139225.1. Taxonomy (NCBI): domain Eukaryota; kingdom Metazoa; phylum Chordata; class Mammalia; order Eulipotyphla; family Soricidae; genus Suncus; species Suncus etruscus. The sequence goes on from NC_064864.1 coordinate 47,216,266, forward strand.
TACAGGTTTCTGGGCCTCTCCTTGAACAGTCCCCCTCCTTGCTCATCCATTTGTCAATATGTCAGTATGGCTTACAGTGGTCGGCAACCTGCGGCTCGAGAGCCACATGTGGCTCTTTACACTTTTAATTTGGCTCTTCTGTGCCGGGCGGCCGCTCTAGGAGTCAGGACTCTGCTTCTAGCCTCTGTCAGTGTGCGCCCTGTGTGGCTCTCAAAATAAATTTCAATCATGGTTTGTCAAGATTTGGCTCAGTTGAAAAAAAAGGTTGCTGACCACTGGTCTAGGAGAATAGAGTAGCTAATTCCCGATATAAAACTTTTGTGTGTGTGGGTCACACCCGGCAGAGCTTAGGGGCTACTCAGAATCGATCCTGACAGGCTCAGGGGACCATATGGGATGCCAGGAATCTTGGCAAGTGGATACTTGGGGTCACAACTGGCTGTGTTCATGGCTTACTCCTAGTTCTGTGCTCAGGGGGTCATGTGTAGTGTAAGGGGTAAAACCTGGGTTGAATATGTACAGACAAGAGTTTGAAATGTAGGAGCCAGAATAATAGTGCAGTGAAGGCACTTGCTTTGCATGCAACTGACCTGAGTTCAATCCCCAGCAACCCATATGGTCTTCTGAGCATCACCAGGACTGATCCTGAGTGCAGAGCCAAGAATAATCCGAGTACCATTGTGTGTGACAAAAGACCGCCAACCTTCCTTTGTTGGCATTGTTCACACAATGTCTAACAAATAATAAGTTACTTTGATTTGCTTATAGTTTTTATCAATTAATATTCTAGTTTAAAATATTTCCCCATAGCCTGTAATTTCTGAGTTCTTAGAATTCCTGCCTGGTATTTTTGCATCCCTGAGGCCTTAGGTCACATGAGGTAGTTCATGCAGCTACCAGCGTATCTCCTTTTGTAAACCAAGGAGGTATTTGGCCAGAAAGAGGTGATGGGGTCTCAGTGGCTGAGATGTCAACCATGCATGTACCATATGCTTGTATTACTGATCTCCCCAATAAAACCTAAGAACACTAGGCTCATGAGTGTCCATGATTGGCAACACTTGGCATTGTGACATGTCACTGCTGGAAAACTAAACACTGTCCATGCTTCTCCACTGGGCCAGGTTACTGTATACATGCTTACCTCTTCCTGGACTTTAACACACACTTCTTTTTCCTTTATTGATTTTGATCCTTCTTTTAATTTTAATAAATTATTAAGTATTTGTAAATACTTATCTTAATATAAATAATAAGCATTAAGCTTCCTTTGGAACCTATGATCCTCCCAGTAAATTACTGAACCTGGGAACGGTCTTGGGAATGATCCCTGACACACATGCTAAAACGATTACAATTCAACCCTAATTCCCCATGTGGTCCACTGAACCCGAGCGCAGAGCCAGGAATAAGCCCTAAGCACTGCTGGGTATGGTTCCATCCTCCCTGCCCAAGAAATATCATAAAGGTATTTGGGGCCCGGAGAGATAGCACAGCGTTTGCCTTGCAAGCAGCCGATCCAGGACCAAAGGTGGTTGGTTCGAATCCCAGTGTCCCATATGGTCCCCTGTGCCTGCCAGGAGCTATTTCTGAGCAGACAGCCAGGAGTAACCCCTGAGCAGTGCCAGGTGTGGCCAAAAAAAACAAAAAACAAACAAACAAACAAAAGAAGATATTTGATATACATTTGATGGCAAAGATTAACTTGGATTCAGATACTTTGTTTCATGAAGGGTTCTGGTTATTTATTTTTTTTGGAACATATTTGCAAATCATCTACTGACAAGTGGTTAATAATAGATAACTCATACAAAATAGCTCAATAGTAGAAGCCAGAGAAAACAATCTGACTTAAAAAATGGCACAAGATCTGGGTATACATTTTCCCAAGGAAGATAAACAAGTAATAAACAACCCCAGCAGCGCTCAGGGGTTACTCCTGGCTCTACGGTTCAGAAATCGCTCCTGACAGGCTCGGGGGACCATATGGGATGCCGGGATTTGAACCACCGTCCTTCTGCATGCAAGGCAAACGCCTTACCTTCATGCTATCTCTCCGGCCTCTCTGGTTACTTTTTAATGTAAGTTTACAATAAACACAAACATTTAAACATAGGTTAAAATAAATGTTTATTTTTAAATTTCACTAAATGTTAAGAGATTTATATATAATTCAAAAATTATATAACAATGGCAATCTTTGTCCAATTTTAATTATTTCTATACAGACTTGGAAATGTTGCAGCAAAATAGGGTCAACAATGTATTTCTGTTCAGAGAGCATCATAATACTAATCAGAAGTAAAACGATGTTTAAAACTGAAATCTTTGCATGCAAGTAAGTACCTAATCACTCATATTTGTGTGTGATGCCAGGATTAAACCCAGAGCCTCACACACAAGGGCAATTGCTCTACAACTAAGTTATATTCTTAGTCTCCACCCAAAATTTTTATCTTCGTGACAAAGTACCAGGAAAATGAACACTAAATTCTCTTACTAAAGAAACAATAAATAAGTATTTTGTAAAATTCTCAAATTCATTCAATATTTTAAAAATTACTTTCAGGGGCCCGGAGAGATAGCACAGCGGCGTTTGCCTTGCAAGCAGCCGATCCAGGACCAAAGGTGGTTGGTTCGAATCCCGGTGTCCCATATGGTCCCCCGTGCCTGCCAGGAGCTATTTCTGAGCAGATAGCCAGGAGTAACCCCTGAGCAACGCCGGGTGTGGCCCAAAAACCAAAAACCAAAAAAAAATTACTTTCAGAATTAGTGTCATTATAAGGTATCAATAATCACTCTCTATATGCAAAAAATGAATAATAAAAATAACATTTACAGGCCCGGAGAGATAGCACAGCGGCGTTTGCCTTGCAAGCAGCCGATCCAGGACCAAAGGTGGTTGGTTCAAATCCCAGTGTCCCATATAGTCCCCCGTGCCTCCCAGGAGCTATTTCTAAGCAGACAGCCTGGAGTGACTCCTGAGCACTTCCGGGTGTGGCCCAAAAACCAAAAAAAAAAAAAAAAAAACAAAAAAAAACAACATTTTAAGATGGAAAATCATTTTTCAAAGAACACCCCTGCTGTACGAAATGTTGAAGAAGTCTTTGAGACTGAAGACTATGGAGACATATGATCATTCTGTTTAGAAGCAAGAAAAATATCTTCAGAAGTTTTGTTGCAATTAAAAAAACAAATAAATGGCTGGAGCAATAACATATTGGGTAGGACACATGCCAATGCATCCCATATGGTCCCCCAGGAATAATTCCTGAGTGTAGAGCCAGGAGTAACCCCTGAACATCATTTTGTGGCCCAAAAAAAACACACATATAAGTTAAAAATATAACATACAAAAGTAACCTCAAGTTTTGGTCTTAAGTCTTTAAAAGATAAGCTCTGTAGTTTAACCACTGGCTCAGAATCTTCAGCTCAAAAGCAACATTTTTTCCCCCAAAAGAATGACTGCCCAGGGAGCCAGAGTGATAGTACAGTGGATTAGGTGCTTGCCTTGTATGTGGATGACCTGGGTTCAACCCCAGATAACCTGTATGGTCCCTTGAGCACCACCAGGAATGATCCCTGAGTGTGGAGCTGGGAGTAACCCCTGAGCACTGCCAGGTGTGGCCCTGAAAAAAAAAAAAAAAAAGAGAATGACTGCCCAAATGGTATGTTTAGAGAGTAGTAGAACCCTAACTTGTAAGGGCCATGGCTTACTGAAGAAAAGAGCAACCAATTTGTTTCAAAAATTAGAAAGCAGTCAGTGCTAAATTATTTGAAATAATGGATTAAAAAGTCAATGTTGGGGCCAGAGTGATAGCACAGCAGTAGGGCGTTTGCCTTGCAGGTGGCTGACCCAGGGTGGACCTGGGTTTAATCCCGTGTCCCATATGGTCCCCTGAGCCAGGAGCACATAACCAGGAGTAAACTCTTGAGTGTCAACCAGGTATGGCCCAAAAAAAACAAAAATAAAATAAAATAAAATCAATGCTTTGAAAATTTCCCCTGAGCTATGAATATTTTTAATAGTGTCTAGTAAGTCAGATGCATTTCATCATTCCAAACAGCATTTTTGCTCTAAATCTTGGTGCTGTTAATTGTTGTCTTGTATAGCACAAAGTGGTAGCCATTACATGTTTTGTTAAAGTCTTTGGTGAGATGCAGTCCTGCAAGTCTCCTTATTTAGTTCTCTGCCTCATAATACTCTTCAAAACTTCAAGTAATTTTCAGAGGAGAAACCACAAGCCCATAATGAAGTACCAGGAGGCCATCCTGAAGAGAAACAGTATAGTTAAGTTACTCAGAATAAGTCCCAGCAATGAACAAGCCAAAGATGGTTTATTTTTCCTAATCTAACACTAACATGGTTTTTTTTCTTATTTAAAAGAATAAAAGGATTAAGATAAACTTGCTTACCCCTACCACTAAAGCTCCTATAAATGTGCCTTTTTTTTTAAATGATGAGAACAAAGATGCAAAGAAAGAGGACAAGGTAAAGTTACAGTGGAAGGACAATCATCCATAAACAGAATTCTCAGAAGTCCCCTTGCTGATGTCTTAACTTTGAACTTTCAGCCAAAGAACATTAAGAAAAATAAAACAGAACCCATGTAAAATTACTTTGTCCCTCAAGTCCCTAGATTGTAATACATAATATTTCTTAGCAGCACACAAAGCAATCTAAAGCTATAAAACTTATGTAACTCCTTAAACATTGAAGACATATAGTACTTTTTACATTTCCATAAATGTGCCTTTTTTAATAGCCCAGAAACGACCATAGTTATAAGCAAGTTACTGGATAAACAGTTCCCCAAAAGAAGCTAAAAGGGAAGAGGAGGAGGGGAAGAGTTTTTTGGAAGGTCAGGGAAAGGGACTCTCAAGCACTGTTCAAGGGGCCCAGGAGCCACTGCTGCCAGTGATTCTTGGCTAATAGGCTGAATGGTTGAATGCTGAGCCCTCACAATACTCCATCCTTACCATGATGAGAACCACCAGTGTTTGGAGACTTCCGGGACCAACTCCTGCTGTGCCTGGTGACTCCAGGCTACTCCCAGTTATGCGTCTAACGGGCTATACTCAACATAGCTGAGGGGGCCATGTGGTGCTGGGATGAACTTGTGGGAGGTGTGGCACATATAAGGTATAGAATATCTCCTGGTTTTATCTCCCTGGCACTCACTTATTCCTCTTTTTGATTTTGTTACAGGGGTCAGTCACTCCAGGTGGTGCTCAGAGACCTGTAGGGCTAGGAACCCAACCCTGAGCCAAAACAAGAAAGGAGGAGCCGGAGGGATAGCATAGCAGTTTGCCTTGCACGCAACCAACACAGGATGGACGGCGGTTCAAAATCCCGGCACCCCATATGGTTCCCCGAGCCTGCCAGGGGTGATTTCTGAGCACAGAGCCAGTAGTAACCCCTGAACTGAGCGCCGCCAGGTGTGACCCAAAAACCAAAACCAAAACAAAACAAAACAAAAACAAAACAAGAAAGAAAAGTACTTGGAGTCTGAGAGATAGCACGGAGGCAAGGCATTTGCCTTGCTTGCAGAAGGACGGTGGTTCAAGTCCCGGCATCCCTATGGTCCCCGGAGCCTACTAGGAGCGATTTCTGAACACAGAACCAGGAATAGCCCCTGAGCAAAGCCGGGTGTGACCCAAAAACCAAAAAAAAAAAAAAAAAAAGGGAAAGTACACTACCACTTGAACCACATCCTTGGCTCCTCACTAAAGGCCTCTAACTTTTGAAGAGTGAGTCAGAGGGTTTAGGTAACACCCAGCAGTGCCAATCATGACAGCTGGCAGCTGATAGTGTGACAGACACTATATGTGGTGTTGGGAATCAAACCAGGGTTGGCCACATTCAAGGCAAGTGTTTAACCCCTCTTCTAATCCTTTTTGTTTTGGGGCTACAACCAGCGGTATTCAGGAGTTACTCCTGGCTCTGTGCTCAGAAATCACTCCTGGTAGGCTTGGGGGACCATATGGGATGCCAGGAATCAAACCCAGATCAGTCTCAGGTTGGACATGTACAAGGGAAACACCCTCCCTGCTGTCCTATCGCTCTGGCCCAACCTCTCTTCTATTCCTTTGGTCCCTTCACAATGTGTCTCTAAAAAAATCTTGAAACACCTATTTAAGGGAGCCTAAAATACACTATATATTTTACTCCTTTCTTAAAGAATATTCAACACAATCAAACGTTAAAATAGTAACTCAAAACTGGAGAGATAACACAGTGGGTAGAGCATATATCTTTCAGTGGACCCAGAATCGATCTCCAGCATCCCATATGGTCCCCCAAGCCTGAGCACAGAGCCAGGTGTAACAACTGAGCACCACCAGGTGTGGCTAAAAATAAACAAACAAAAAGAGTAGTAACTCGGGGCCCAGAGAGATAGCACAGCGGCGTTTGCCTTGCAAGCAGCCGATCCAGGACCAAAGGTGGTTGGTTCGAATCCCGGTGTCCCATATGGTCCCCCGTGCTTGCCAGGAGCTATTTCTGAGCAGACTGCCAGGAGTAACCCCTGAGCACCGCCGGGTGTGGCCCAAAAACCAAAAAAAAAAAAAAAAAAAAAAAAAAAAGAGTAGTAACTCTATTGTGCTATGGTAATAGTGATGTCCTCACAGGTTTGTGGGTGACCTAACCCAAAAAAACTGACATCAAATATTCTTGAGTCTTTCTGTCTTGGCCAGGGCTCTGCTAACTGGAGTAAGTACCAGGGATCACCCAGGCAACCCCAGTGGTGACTTAGGCCTCCAATGTTGTACCTCAGGGGACCAGGAGGTGCAGAGATCTAACTGGGGTCAACTGCATGAAGAGCCTTTAATCCTCTATGCCTTTCCAACCCCAGGAACTTTTCTTCCTCACCAGACTAATAAAGTCAAACGCACCTGCATTGCCGCATCACCAATGGCACGTCGAATTTCCCTCAGAGTCTGAAACCGCTCTAGTAAATGGTCGCCACAAATGATGTCAACCTAGGAGAGTAAGTATGTCAGATGCCTTTCTTGCTTCAAAAAGCCCTCAGAAAAGCTTAGGGAAAACCAGGAAGCTGGAGCAAGAGGTCAGAAGGGAGCATGCTTGCCTTGCATGAAGGAAACCCAGGTTCAATCACTGGTACCCCACATGGTTTCTTGACCTACACCAAGGGCAGAACTAGAAGCACTGCCTTGGGAAAAAAATGTAAAAAAAGAGGGGCCAAAGTGGGCCAGAGCGGTGGCACAAGCAGTAAGGCATCTGCCTTGCACGTGCTAGCCTAGGTTGGACCACGGTCCAATCCCCCGGCGTCCGGTATGGTCCCCCAAGTCAAGAGCAATTTCTGAGCGCATAGCCAGGAGTAATCCCTGAGCATCACCAGGTATGGCCAAAATTCAAACAAACAAAAAACACAAAAGAGGGGTTGAAGTAATAGTACAGCTGATAAGATGTCTGTCTTGCACCTTGCACATGGCCTACTCAGGTTTAATCCTCGGCATCCTATATGAACCCCTGAGTGAGCACTACTGGGTGTAACTCAATCTCTTGCCCAAAAAGAAAGAAAAATGAAGACAACTCTTTCCACAGTAGACTTTGCTATCCTACTGCATACAAAGGGCTTTAGGAAAAAAGTTGGGGCCGGAGAGATAGCATGGAGGTAAGGCGTTTGTTGAAGGTTGGTAGTTCAAATCCTGGCATCCCATATGGTCCCCCACGCCTGCCAGGAGCAACTTTTGAGCATAGAGCCAGGAGTAATCCCTGAGCGCTGCAGGGTGTGACCCAAAAACCAAAAACCAAAAAAAAAAAAAAAAAAAAAAGGAAAAAAGGAAAAAAGTTAATCTAGGTTAACCGTGGGTGTTTGCTATTACTCTGGCCCCAAGGAAAATATATTTTGTCTGTTTATTTGTTTATGGGACATACCTCTTGAGGCTGAAGAGCTACTCCCTAGAAGTCTAATTTTTTTTTTTTTTTGTTTTCTTGTTTTGGGGCTACAACCAGTGGTGAGGAGGTTATTGTTGATTTTGAGTTGATTCATTTCTGGCAGGGGCACTGGGGGCCAATGGATGCTGGGGACAGAACCTGGGTAGGCAAGCTGTGCTATCTACCTGCTATGCTATTGATCAGACCCCCCCCCTCCCCGGGAAGTCCACTTTCTTTAGGAGCTATCAGGACACACTTGTCCATACTCAAGACTCACTACTTGCTGTTGTTACTATTGGAAGTACTAGGGACTATACAGGGTTCTAGGATCAAACAGGAGCTTGCTATGTGCAAAGCAAATATCTTAAACCCGTATCTCTCCTGCTGTCCAGAAAGCACATTTCAAAAATAAGCGTATGATAAAGTTAAAAACAGGGTATTACAAATGGCCAAAAGGTACATAAAAAATGCTCCACACATAATCATCAGGGAGATTCAAATCAAAACAACAATAAGGTACCATCTCACACCACAGAGATTGGCACACATCACAAAGAACAAGAATAACCAGTGCTGACGGGGATGTGGGGAGAAAGGAACTCTCATTCACTGCTGGTGGGAATGCCATCTAGTGCAGCCTTTATGGAAAACAATATGGAGATTCCTCAAAAAACTGGAAATTGAGCTCCCATTTGATCCAGCTATACCACTGCTTAGGGATATACCCTAAGAACACAAAAACACAATATTAAAACCCCTTCCTCACACCTATATTCATTGCAATGTTATTTATAATAGTCAGACTCTGGAAACAACCAAGATGTCCTTCAACAGATGCATGGCTAAAGAATGGTACGGGGCCGGAGAGATAGCAAAGCAGTAGGGCATTTGCCTTAAATGCAGAAGGATGGTGGTTAGCATCCCAGCATCCCATATGGTCCCCCAAGCCTGCTGGTGCAATTTCTGAGGGTATAGCCAGGAATAACCCCTGAGCGCTGCCGGGTGTGACCCAAACCAAAAAAAAAAAAAAAAAGAAAAAAGAAATGTGGTACATATACACAATGGAATATTATGCAGCCATCAGGAGAGATGAAGTCATGAAATTTTCCTACACGTGGATGTACATGGAATCTATTATGCTGAGTGAAATAAGTCAGAGGGAGACAGACACATAGAATAGTCTCACTCATCTATGGGTGTTTTTGGCCAGTGATGCTCAGGGTTTATTCCTAGCTATGCACTCAGAAATCACTCCTGGCTTGGGAGACCATATGGGACTCTGGGGGATAGATCCGCAGTCCGTCCTAGAGTAGTGTGCACAAGGCAAACACTTTAATGCTCAGTACCACTACTCAGGCCCTCCTCTATGGGTTTTAAGAAAAATAAAAGGGGCCGGAGAGATAGCATGGAGGTTGTCTTGCATGCAAAAGGACGGTGGTTCAAATCCCGGCATCCCATATGGTTCCCGAGCCTGTCAGGAATGATTTCTGAGCGTAGTCAGGAGTAATCCTGAAGTGCTGCTGGTTGTGACCCCAAAACAAAAACAAAAACAAAAAAAGAAAAAGACATTGAAATAATTCCCAGAAATGAGGGCTGGAAGGACCAGCTCAAGATATGAAGCTCGGGCCCGGAGAGATAGCACAGCAGCGTTTGCCTTGCAAGCAGCCGATCCAGGACCAAAGGTGGTTGGTTCGAATCCCGGTGTCCCATATGGTCCCCCGTGCCTGCCAGGAGCTATTTCTGAGCAGACAGCCAGGAGTAACCCCTGAGCACCGCCGGGTGTGGCCCAAAAACAAAAACAAAAACAAAAAAAAGATATGAAGCTCACCACAAAGAGTGGTGAGTGAAGTTAGAGAAATAACTATACTGATAACTATCTAACAATGTCAGTGAGTGAGGGATGTAGAAAGCCTGTCTTGAATACAGGCGGGGAGTAGGCGGGGTGGAGGAGGGAGATGGGGGCATTGGTGATGGAAAGGTTGCACTGGTGAAGGGGGGGTATTCTTTTTATGACTGAAACCCAACTACAATCATGTTTGTAATCACGGTGTTTTAAATAAAGGTATTATTAAAAATAATATGCTCAGAAATTGCTGCTGGCAGGCTCAGGGGACCATATGCAATGCCGGGATTTGAACCACCGACCTTCTGCATGCAAGGCAAACGCCTTACCTCTGTGCTATCTCTCCAGCCTGATATTAGAATAATTTACTTATTTACTGGGGAACCTCTCAAACAAGGTGTTCAGGGGCTTTTCTTGGCAATACTTCGCCAATAGGACTGACCATTTAATGCAAGGACCAAGGTGGTGCTTGGGTCCAGGAGAGCTTGGGGTACCAGCGCTATACCTGTACTGTTGAAGAGGACACAACATAGAATTCCAGGGATCAAGCTTGGAGCCCCTTACATGCAACGCTGTGCCCTAAACCCTGAGCTTTATACCTGGCTCCTCTACATCATCAAAGGAAATAAGGGGCTAAGCAGTTAATAAAGGTAGTTATAAGGGCAGTTAATAAGCACTTGCCTTGCATCACACTGCCCCTGCATCTAATTTCCAGCACCATATATAGGCCCCAGCACAACCAGGAATAGCCCCAAACACTGCTGGGTGTGGTTGTACTCCTTGTGCTCCCCCAATATCAAAGGAATATGTAAGTTAATTCTTTACAGCCAGGCAGCATAGTGGTGGAGCTTATGCCTTGCCTGAATGAGACCTTTAGTGATGGGGACCAATCCTCTGAGCCACATCTTCAGCTCTGACACTTCATTTTTCTAGCTATCCTGAGCAACCATGTTATATGTAAGCAATAAGAGCCAAGGAATACCATCAAATGAGAAGAGGGTATGACTTTTTTTGGTAGAAAGAGCTGAGCAAGAGGCTGGAGCAATAGCAAAGCGAGTAGTTCATTTGCCTTACATGTGGCTGACCTGAGTTCAATCCCTGGCATACCATACAGTCCCCCCAAGTCAGCCAGGAGTAATTCCTTTCAAGTATGGCACAAAACAAACAAAAAAAGAACTGAGCAAAGTCCCAAGAACTTTCTTCCACCAGAGCACTTCTCTCTTTCCCTTTCTCTACGCCTCTCATTTTTTTGGGCCATTCCCGGTAGTGATTAGGTCTCAAGGCTAAGTTGGTGCTAGGGTATAGCAGTGCTAGGGGTCACCAGGAATACATCAAACATTGCTGAAGGCAGTCATAGTATAGAATTCCAGGGATCAGGGGCCGGGCGGTGGCGCTAGAGGTAAGGTGCCTGCCTTGCCTGCGCTAGCCTAGGACGGACCGAGGTTCGATCCCCCGGCGTCCCATATGGTCCCCCAAGCCAGGAGCAACTTCTGAGCGCATAGCTAGGAGTAACCCCTGAGTGTCACCGGGTGTGGCCCAAAAACCAAAAAAAAAAAAGAATTCCAGGGATCAAATTTGGAATCTCTGGCCTTGTGCTCAGAGGTCACTTCCGGAAGGTACCATATTTGGTACCAGGGATTGAACTCGGGTCAGCCGTATGCAAGTGTCCTACCCACTGTACTATCCAGTCCTCCTCAGCCTTTCTTTGGCAGCAAACATGGTCATAAATGATACCAAAGGACAATAAATCAAATAGTATTAAAGTTGGGGTGGGAATCACTGTGTAGCAATATTCAATTTAGCATTTATAATGTCTACTAATATTTTTTTTTTTTTGGTTTTTGGGCCACACCCGTTTGACGCTCAGGGGTTACTCCTGGCTATGTGCTCAGAAATCGCCCCTGGCTTAGGGGGACCATATGGGACGCCGGGGGATCGAACCGAGGTCCTTCCTTGGCTAGCGCTTGCAAGGCAGACACCTTACCTCCAGCGCCACCTACCCGGCCCCCAATGTCTACTAATATTATAAAACTAAGGACACTGCTTAAAATTCTATTTTGGGGGCCCGGAGAGATAGCACAGCGGCGTTTGCCTTGCAAGCAGCCGATCCAGGACCAAAGGTGGTTGGTTTGAATCCCGGTGTCCCATATGGTCCCCTGTGCCTGCCAGGAGCTATTTCTGAGCAGACAGCCAGGAGTAACTCCTGAGCACCGCCAGGTGTGGCCCAAACCCCCCCCAAAAAAACCCAAAAAAAAACAAACAAAAAAAAATTCTATTTTGGATGGGGGGTGGCCCACAGGCTACATCTGATGGTGTTAAGGGGGTTACTCCTGGCTCTGCATTCAGGAATCACTCCTGGTGGTACTCAGAGGACCATATGTGGTGCTGGAACCAAATCTAGGTTGGCTGCATGCAAGGCAAGCATCTTTAGCTGCTGTACTATCTCTCTGTTCTGCCTCAATTCTAGGCAGAATGATACTGCAATGTACGGAAGGTAACTCCTGACAATATTACTATCCTTTATATTGATGCATTACCTGACAAGATGGATCAAGACCCATTTTTCTTCTGAGGAATTTTTCTACATGCCCAATTGTTGCTTCTCCTGAAACTCGGACAAACTTCTTTTCCAATGGCTACAAAAATTAAAGAAAAAAAAAAGGGTTGATTACATATTACAGATGCATAAAGCTTAAGACAATTTTTCTTTTTTTTTTTTTTTTTTTGGTTTTTGGGCCATACCCGGCGGTACTCAGGGGTTACTCCTGGCTGTCTGCTCAGAAATAGCTCCTGGCAGGCACGGGGGACCATATGGGACACCGGGATTCGAACCAACCACCTTTGGTCCTGGATCGGCCGCTTGCAAGGCAAACGCCATTGTGCTATCTCTCCGGGCCCAGCTTAAGACAATTTTATGGCAAATTTTAAGATAATTTAACATACTTTGCCTCATTTATTTTTGTTTTGGGGCCATACCAGGAAGCACCAGGATTACTCCCGGCTCTACACTCAGGAATCATTCCTGGCAGGCGTGGGGGACCATATGGGAGAGAGGGATCAAACCTGGATTGGCTGTGTGCAAGGCAAATGTCTTACTATCACTCTGGCCCCAAATCTAAAGAAAGCTTAGAATTAGGTTTATTGACTGAGGGGAAAAACCCGAGATAAAATGTTTTTAAAAAATACTTTATTTGGGGGCCAGAGAGATAGCATGGAGGTAATGCAGAAAGACGGTGGTTCGAATCCTGGCATCCCAGATGGTCCACTGTGCCTGCCAGGGGAGATTTCTGAGCATGGAGCCAGGAGTAACCCCTGAGCGCTGCAGGATGTGACCCAAAAACAACAACAAAAAACAAACAGGGCCCGGAGAGAGCACAGCGGTGTTTGCCTTGCAAGCAGCCGATCCAGGACCAAAGGTGGTTGGTTCGAATCCCGGTGTCCCATAGGGTCCCCCGTGCCTGCCAGGAGCTATTTCTGAGCAGACAGCCAGGAGTAACCCCTGAGCACCGCTGGGTGTGACCCAAAAACAAAACAAAAAAACAAACAAAAAACCCAAAACACTTTATTCTGGCAGGAGAGATAGCCTGGAGGTAGGGCGTTTGCCTTTCATGCAGGAGGACAATGATGGTTGGAACCCCAGCATCCCATATGGTCCCCCACCCCCACCCCGTGCCTGCCAGGGGCGATTTCTGAGCACAGAGCCAGGAGTAACCCAAGTGCTGCCAGGTGTGACCCAAAAACCAAAATAAAGGGGCCGGAGAGAGAGCATGAAGATAAGGCGTTTGCCTTTCATGCAGAAGGTCATCGGTTGGAATCCTGGTGTCCCTTATGGTCCCCCGTGCCTGCCAGGAGCAATTTCTGAGCCTGAAGCCAGGAGTAACCCCTGAGCACTGCAGGGTGTGACCCAAAAACAAAAACCAAAAAAAACCTTTATTCAAGGCTGGAGCGATAGTGTAGTGGGAGGGTGTTTGCCTTGCATGTGGCTGATCCAGGACGGACCTCGGTTTGATCCTTGGCATCCCATATGGTCCCCCAAGCCAGGAGCGATTTCTGAGCACATAGCCAGGAATAACCCGAGCATCACTGAGTGTAGCCAACGCCCCCCCCAACATCTCCCCAAAATACTTTAAAAATGGAAAAACATGTAAGGGCTATAAAAAGAGATCTTACTTAATTACAGTGTATGGTTCTTATCTGAATCTTGATTTAAACTATGAAGCAAACTAGAAAATGTATAGGCATTTTATTAGTAAATTCTATTAATTTTTAAAATGGTAGGATCATTATTACATGTATAAGTTGCTCTTTTTAGAAATAAAATTTACTGTTAAAATTACAGTCTGGTATTAGCTTCAAGGTGAAAGGGAGGACAAGTGGTAAAGAGAGATACAGAAAGAGACTGACCATGAGTTTGCAATTACTGCAGTTGAGTGACATGTACATGGCACCTCGTGCTATTTCTAGTGTCATATTAATTTTAAAAATGCACATAATAAAGGGATTTCTTTTTAATGTAAAAAATTGCATGTGACTGACCAGAGTTAGTCCCTGGGACCATTTATGGTCCCTTGAGCTGGCAGGAGTGACTCCTTAGCAAAGACCAGGAATAAACCCTGGGCTTTACCAGGTGTGTCCCCAGAATCAACACCCAAAAAACAAGGGGAACTTTTTTTCTTTTTTGTTTGTGGGCCACATCCAACAGTGCTCAGGGGTTACATCTATCTGTACTCAAGATGATATGGGATGCTGGAGACTGAACCCAGGTGGGATGCATGCAAGGAAAGTGCTCACTTTACTATCGTTCTGACCCTAAAGAAGGGAATCTTTGAGGAAACCTAGAACAGTATTATTTTTCTAGGAATAGCAGAAGCCGCTCAGATGTGTATGAAAAGGGCCCACGCAGGTTATTTGTTCCCTTTAACAATCTACTTTTTTTGTTTTGTTTTCTGGGGGCCACACTTGTTTGACGTTCAGGGGTTACTCCTGGCTATGCACTCAGAAATTGCCCCTGGCTTCGGGGGACCATATGGGATGCTGGAGGATCGAACCTCAGTCTGTCCTAGGCTAGTGCTTGCAAGGCAGACGCCTTACCTCTAGGGCCACCTCTCCGGTCCCTAATTGGTTTCTTGAGACATTTCTTGCTCTCCCTTATGGGCATAGCAGAGCTCTTGGTGTTGTGTTGGGGATCAAATCCTGCAAATTCCCATGGAAGGAGACCCCCAAATGCAAAGCAAATACTCTAGCCATCAAGCTAGTTATTAGCCCCAGCACAGGTAATTAATATACATGTAGTCCATAGCCTGGTTCTGCCGTTACAAGAGGCAAGACTTTGGGAGAGCTTTTGAATTTTTCTGAGTCTCCACTTGTATTTTTTTTTTTAGTTATTGCTTTTTCTTCCCATTAGATGGATAATGTGTCAATATTGTAACAAGGTTTAAGGGAGGCATACATCACACAATTGCGTGGACACCCAACCATCAGAGAACCCACAAAGGATCCGGATCTCCACAATCAGAGAAACTTCTTTAGTCACATACTATAGAAATGATCCCTGAAAGTATAGTCTTCGGATCTCCATTTGTAAGGAATTATGTTAACTGAACCAACCTCGTACATTTATCCTGAGGAAAGTGAATTATTCTATGTGCATAACCAACAAAAATCTCTGGCCCATAGAATGCATTTAGTTATTGCTGCAGCCTTGGCACCATTTTGCTTTTTATGTGAATGAACAGTTGTTCAGTTGATATAGTGAAACACTAATATCAACTAGACAATAATGACCAGGTTCTCACATTCTTTCAGAGAAAAGACTGCACAGCAGCCAGAGCAATAGCATAGTGGGCAAGATGATTGCCTTTCACTTGACCCACCTTGTTTTGATCCCCAGCATCCCGTTTGGTCCCCAAGCCTGCCAGGAGTACTATATTTTTCGTACCATAAGACTCACTTTTCCCCCCAAAAAGTGCTTCTTATTGGAGTAAATGCCACCTGGAGCTGAAGCTGCAGGGGAGGAGAGCATCTAAAAACTATGTGCGTCTTATAGAGAAAAATATAATTTCTGAATGCAGAGCCGGTTGTAACCCAAGTGCCACAGACTGTGTTCCCAAAACAAAAGACTGCACATATATATATATGCATATTATGAATATATACATAAAAGTATATTTTTTAACTTTCAGCCCCATCCCAAATATTCTAGCAAAAATGGGGGTGGTTGGGTTGGGTTTTCTCCAATTTTCTGCCAAAGACAGTGGATTTACTCCCCATTCAGGCTATTCCCAGCTTTCCCACACAGAGCAGAACAGAGCTAAAGCAGTATCCCTGGTGGGCCATACAACAGAACAGAGCCTTTATATGGACACCCAGGAAGGCATTTTCAGTGCGATAACTGATGAATGCTAATCTCCTACTGTTAAGGAGAAATAGTGGAACCTTCTTGGCAGTTCACTGGTAAGTCTTAGCAAAAGCAACACTGTCTTGCTATAACTCATCCCCACGCCCACACACAAAATGTATCTTCACCACACACACACAATTTACTATTCCTCACTATGCACACTTTTATTTTACAGGGCCAGGGATTGAATTGAGGATTTTATACATGTAAGGCAAGCGCTCTACCGATGAGCTACAACCTCAGACCTCTCACTTAATATATAGACAGAACTTTCTACTGAATTCAACTTCTTAACTGTTTACTGGTGCAGCTATTCTTTCTAGACTTAGTTCCTGGAACCCACAGAGAAAACATGAGGGATCCACCCCTGGCATGTGGATCAAGTAAGTTAGAGGACAGAGTAAGTCCATCAACTATGCTGTGAAAAAAGTTTTACTAGACCTGGAACTTTTCCTCCACAATCTCATGCCCCTTAAAAACTTCTTTGTGCCAGATAGGAGCTATACTACAGAGAAACCTCTAAGCAGTATCAGGTGTGACCCCCAAAAACAACAAACAAAAATGCTCTGTGCCGTCCATTGAAGGAGACAGTTCTCTTGGGGATGGGGGAGAAGAGACATGAAATTTTCCATACATGGATGTACATGAAATCTATTATGCTGAGTGAAATAAGTCAGAGGGAGAGAGATAGACACAGAATATCTCACTCATCTATGGGTTTTAAGAAAAATAAAAGGCATTTTTGCGATAATCTTCAGAGACAAAGAGAGGAGGGCTGGAAGTTCCAGCTCACGACATGAAGCTTGCCACAAAGAGTGTTGAGTGCAGTTAGAGAAATAACTACACTGAGAACTATCATAACAATGTAAATGAATGAGGGAAGACAAAAGCCTGTCTAGAGTACAGGCGGGGGTAGGTGGGGAGGAGGGAGATTTGGGAATTGGTGGTGGGAATGTTGCACCGATAAGGGGGGTGTTCTTTACATGACTGAAACCCAAATACAATCATATTTGTAATCAAAGTGGTTAACGATATTAAAAAAAAAAAAAAAAAGATTCACCAAGCTCTGCCAGGAGTAATCCGGAGCACAGAGCCAGTAGTAACCCCTGAGTACTGCCAGGTGTGGTTCCAAAACAAAACAAAAAAATGAGTGGGAGAAAAAGATAGGACATGATAAATCATACTGAAGATACAACATGTAAGCCCAATCTATACGAAACAATATAAATTATTCTGGTTTACAAATGCAAAAATGAAAATAAAAATAAAAGAGGGCCAGAGAAAGCAGTAGGGTATTTGCCTTGCAAGCAGCCAACCCAGGATAGACGATGGTTCAATTTCCCACATCCCATATGGTCTCCTGAGCCTGCCAGAGGCAATTTCTGTGTGCAGAGCCAGAAGTAACTCCTGAGCGCTGCCGGTGTGACACACAAAAAAAAAAAAACAAAACAAAACAAGCAAACAAACAAAAAAACCCAACCACCACCACCACCAAAAAATAAACCAAAAAAACAAGCGGAGAGATAGCACAGCAGTAGGGTGTTTGCCTTGCAAGTGGCTGACCCAGGACCAACGGTGGTTCAAATCCCAGCATCCCATGTGGTCCCCATGCCTGCCAGGAGCGATTTCTGAGCACAGAGTCAGGAGTAACTCCTGAGCACCGCTGGGTGTGGCCCAAAAACCGGAAAAAAAAAATAGAAAAGAAACAAAGAAACCAGAGCAATAGTACAGAGTAAGGCACTTGTCTTACAAATGGTCTACTGTAGTCCAATCTCTAGCACCCCATATGGTTCCCCAATCACCACCAGTAGTAATTCCTGAGTGCAGACCCAGGAGTAACCACTAAGTATCACTGGTTATAGCCTCAGAACAAAACAAAACAAAACAAAACAAAACAAAACAAAAAAAAAAGGAAAATATACAGAACTAGAACTATAGATATAATAATTAGTCATTTGAGTTTTATTTGGATCTTGCCTAAAAGTGTTAAGTCATCAATCTTTTGGAAAAATGAGAAACTTACAAGAAAATTACAAAAACAATACAAAGTTTTTGTCATACAATGAAGAGATAGCACAGGGGTGAAGGTACTGCCTTACATGTGGCCAATCCTGGAATCCTGGTTCAATTCCTGACATAACATGGTCCTGAGCACTTGTCAGGCATACGGCCTCTGAGTATAGATTTAGAAGCAGCCTCCACCTCCTCCCCCAAAAAAGTATGAGCCAGAAAGATAGTAGGGGGATTAAAATTAGTAGTAGGGGTCTTATATCCCACAGACCCCAGTTCAAAACCTGGGCACCACATATGGTTTACCAAACTCCCTCTATCCCACACATACATCTAAGAAAAAAGTGGGGCCAGAAAGATGGGATAGGGACTAAGACACTTGCCTGGCATGCAGACAAGCCAGGTTCAATCTCTCGCACTGCATATGGTTCCCCAAGTACTGCCAGTGATCTCTGAGCTTTTAAGAGTTAGGAGCAGCTCCGGAGCACAGGTAGGCCTATACTGTCCCCCTCCCCCTATCAATCACTTGCCAGGGATGTAGGTCAGAGATGGAGCACATTTCAAATGTATGAGGTTCTGGATTTGATGCCTGGCATCATATTAAAACTAAAAAAATCTTTCATATTATTTTTCTTAGGCCACTGTCCTGAATTACTAACAAAATCCTCAACTCTTTATAAACATGTCATAGAAGAACATGAATCAATTTATATTTCATATTTCAGTAACTCTCAGTTATTAAAAGCACAAATATATTAAAGATCATTTCTAAGTGACTGATAATTTGGCATATTTGTGTGCAACAGAATTTTCTTGTGATATGAATAAAAAATATAAAGTAAAATACCTTAAAATGTCCTGTGCCTTCATTAGCACTGAAAAATGAGAGCACAATTAATCAATAAAATACTTATAGTTTAATCATTTAACAAAAAAAGACAGGGATATAAGTATTTGAGGAACATTAATTTTACAAACGGCCCTAACCTTTTAGGAAACAAGCAAGCAGAATTCATTGTTATTTCTGCCACCTACTGGTAAGGTATAGCAGTTTTGTTGTTTGGAGAGGGAGCCATGCCTGGCAAAGCTCAGGGTTACTCCTGGCTCTGCACTCAGGGATCACCCCTGGCAGGCTCAGGGATACCAGGGATCAAACCCAGGTCTGCGGCATGCAAGGGAGTGCCCTACCTATTGTACTATTGTTCTAGTTTTGGAATGATTGTTTATTTGGTGTTTGGTTTTTGAACCACACCTGGGTTAATCCTGGAGGGCTCAGGAAACCATGTTGGGTTTCGAACCCTGGTTAGCCTCATGTAAGGCAAGTCACTTAACTGTTGTACTATTCCTTAGGCCTAAAGCCTTCATAAAGTAAAACCTTTTTACCAGGTCTTAATTTTTGTGTTTGGTTTTGGGCCACACTGACAATGCTCAGGGGTTACTCTTGGATCTGCACTCAACATTTACTCTTGGGGGCCGGAGAGATAGCATGGAGATAGGGCGTTTGCCTTGCATGCAGAAGGACAGTGGTTCGAATCCCGGCATCCCATATGGTCCCCCGAGTCTGCTAGGAGCGATTTCTGAGCCTAGTAGAGCCAAGAGTGACCCCTGAGCACCACCGGGTGTGACCCAAAAACCAAAAAATAAATAAAAAATAAAATAAGTAAGAATGACATAACAACTTTTAGGAAAGTAATTATGAACATCTAAGGGGGAATAAATAGAAGTCAGCTAAGAGGCGTCAGCTAAATTAACATGGTTTATTTTTTTGTGGCAGTGCTAGGGGAAGCTTGATTTATGTCTTAAAGTTTTTTTTTTGTATGTTTGTTTTTTGTTTTTTTTTTTGGGGGGGGGGCACACCCGGCGGTGCTCAGGGGTTACTCCTGGCTGTCTGCTCAGAAATAGCTCCTGGCAGGCATGGGGGACCATATGGGACACCGGGAATCGAACCAACCACCTTAGGTCCTGGATCGGCTGCTTGATTTATGTCTTAAATTTTTATTTTTGGGCCACACCCAGCTGTAGTTAGGGCTTAATCTTGGATTAAGATTAATTATTATTATTATTAATAATATCTTTGATCCCTATACTCAGGGATCACTCATGCTGGGTTTAGCCTATCATATGTGGTAGTGGGGACTAAGCCTGGGTCAGCCACATGAAAGTTGACCCTTTCCTAAGTCTTAAATATTTTGTTGCTTTATATTGGGAAACACCCAACAGTACTCAGGAGTTACTTCTGGCTTTACATGTAAGAATCAACCATGGTGGACTGAGCTGAGTGGCTCAGGAAACCAGGTGAGATCGTACTCGAATTGGTCAGATGCAAGGCAAGTGACCTATCTGTTGTACTATCACTCTGGCCCCTCCTAAATCTTAAATATCAATTTGATTTTAGGATGATTTCAAAACGGTTGAGACTTTATGATATAAAGTCTTTATTTTAAGATGACGATGTAGATGGTTAGGATACTCACCCAATAAACTCTAATAATAAAGACATATCAAGTTCAGGTGGAATACGAAACACTGATTCCAAGACTTTCTTAGATCTTCCTTTGCTTGAAGGAACTGGCTGTGGAATAGCTATTTGATAGCAAAACCCCCACAAAAAAAGTTAAGTTAGAATAAAACTTTTAGAGACTATGATAATATACTATTTAAAATTATAGAATGAGAAACAAGAGGCTGACTACAGGCTAGCCTGTGTTTAGCTCAAGGAGTAGGGGGATAGCAAGCGGTGTTTGCCTTGCAAGCAGCCGATCCAGAACCTAAGGTGGTTGGTTCGAATCCCGGTGTCCCATATGGTCCCCCATGCCTGCCAGGAGCTATTTCTGAGCAGACAGCCAGGAAGTAACCCCTGAGCACTGCCGGGTGTGGCCCAAAAACAAAACAAAACAAAACAAAACAAAAAAAGAGGATTGGGTGCTGAAAGAAGATAAAGTGATAGGCATGATACTTTTCACTAACAATATTGCAAATCTTAGTGTCTGTCTAAATGGAGGAAAAAAAAGGGAGAGGAAGAATGAGTGAAGAGGGAGAATAAGAAAGAGGAGAAAAAGAGAAAGAAAGAGAGAATGTGCTAGAGGCGCATAAGGAGAAAGGCAAGAGGGACATTGAGGATATAGGTGGCAAGAAGTGTGCACAGATGAAGGGTGTTGTACATTGTATGACTGAAAATCATGACAACTTTGTATCTATGAAAGAAAAACAAATGTATTATGAACAACCTTGTAACCATGGTGTTTAAATAAAGTAACCAAAGAGAATTGCAAAGCATAGAGCCAGAGAGATTGCAATTGTAAACACAGAGGGTATTTACCTTGCCAACCAGGGTTCAATCCCTGGCACCCCATATGGGTCCCCAAGCTTGCCAGGAATAATTTCTGAGCACAGAGCCAGGAGTATCGAGTGCCACCAGGTGTGGTCCCACTCAAAAAGAAATCACTCCCAACAGGGTCGGGGGATAAAACCTGGTAGGCCGCGTGCGAGGCAAATGTCTTCCCCGCTGTGCTATCATCACTCCAGCCCCAACCATGAATGATTTCTGAGCGCAGAGCCAGCAATAAGCCCTGAACGTAACCAGTGTGTCCCAAAAATAAAATAAAAGCATGACTATATATATGCCAGAGGCTCATGTCAGGCACTTTATATGTATCATCTCATTTAAATCTCATGTTATGGGGCCAGAGCGGTGGCGCAAGCAGTAGGGCAAACATACAAAAAAATCAGTCTAGAACCAAAGTCTATATTTTATTTCTTATAATTAAATTGGATTAGCTTTCTTTTTTTAAAATCATAAAATAGCTAGAACCGAAAAATACTCAAGGGGAGTAAATTCTTACTCAATTAGTATTCTTTGTGGGAGAGAGTTGGGGCACACCTGACAACACTCAGGAGTTACTCCTGGCTCTGTACTGTACTCAGAAATTACACCTGTAGGCGCTCAGAGGAGCATATGGGATGCAGAGAATCAAAGCCAGGTTGGCCATTTGCAAGGCAAATATCCTATACCCTCCTACTGTGCTATCACTCCAGCCCTCAATTAGTACTCTTTAATCTACAATACCAGTATGATATATAAATCCAAACTTACCAGGTTTAGGTACTTCTAGACCTCTTTCTTTATAGAAATCATGCATTTGTTTTTTTTCTCCTAAAAAATGATAAAACACAGACTAAATTACACTTAAAATGTAACTAGCCGAAGTAGTAGATAATGGGATCCCAATTATGTAATAAAAGAAACTTACTTTCCTCTAGATTGATCACTAATTTGTATACTATGTCTTGTAATTGTCGGTCCAACCTAATAAAAAAAAAAAAAGGAGGGAGGATACCTCAGAATTCAGGAAAATGAATCTTGGTATAGCGAATGATCCCTTTATAGAACAAAGTATCTCCTTTCTCAAAAATGCATTACCGCAAAAAAAAAAAAAATACTGCATTACCGCATATACTTGAGTATAAGCCGACCCGAGTATAAACTGACCCCCCTAATTTTACCCTAAAAACTGGGAAAACTTAGTGACTTGAATATAAGCCAAGGTGGAAAATTCAGCAGCCACTGGTAAATTTCAAAAATAAAAAATATATACCCAAAACAATTACAATAATTGAAGAATCAGTAGGTTAAATGTTTTTCAATGTTTATTGCTTAAAAAAAAAACCCTGTAAACTAGCAACAATAACTTTAAAACTTTAAAGTGCAGGAAACCGTTGCCTAACAGGTAATCAAGCTAAATCAAAAAGGTTAAAATCTTTCAAAACTGGATTGTTTCTCCTCATTATTTGTATGTCCAAATAGTTTCAGCTGTATCTGATGTGAGGATATCAGCATAGACATTGTCATCATCACTGCTGTCGGTCTCATACAAAGCGGAATATTGTGGTTCGTATACAGTTCAGCTCAGGCTCTTACCTCTTCAGCTCAGCTGCGACTTGTGGACTGAGCTGAAGCACCGTCCCCTTCAGAAGATGGCAGAAGACAACCGGAGACTTCGTGCTTTTGATTCAGTGCGTGCATGCACACACGAATCAAATAACCTGTATGACCCGAGTATAAGCCGAATTCGGGTTTTTCGGCACAAATTTTGTCCCGGAAAAACTTGGCTTATACGCAAGTATTTAAGTTTGCACTCAAGACTCCGAATATAGAATTCACCTAAGAACCCCAGTGTAACACTATGTATTCTTAATTATAAGTAATCACAGACTCTTGAGCAGTTTGACAAATTGCTCCATTTCTACTGGTTTTACTCCCTTATAATTATGAAGGTGAGCTTTTTCTCTGGTGCCAGAGAAATAGAATAGAGGGCACTTGCCTTGTCTTGCATGGATTGACCTGGATCAATCCCTGGCATCTCATAAGGTCCTCATAAGGAGTGATTCCAGTGGGCAGGGCCAGGAGAAACCCCTAAGCACCAGCAGGTGTGGCCCCCCCAAAAAAAAATTGGAAAAAAAAAAAAAGAAAGAAAGAAAAGAAAGAGCTATCTTTTTCATTTGTTTGTTTTTAGGCTACACCAGCCAAGGTGCTCCTGGCAGGGCTTGAGAAAAAGAGTTTTAACACAACCAAGTACAATCTCTGTATGACATGCAGGAGGCCTGGATTTGGCACTGCACTACCATTGAATGGCCTCAAAACAAAAACAAAAATGAGCTCAAGAGCAGAGATTATATTTTAAACTTCCAGTATCTGCAAATCACCTTTTATAAAGGTAGTAAAACCTCAGTATCTATTGAATGAAAACAATCCACTTTTTTGGCACTTTTTTCCCCTAAAGAAACTAAGCAAGAATTGCAGAACTAATTAATACCTGATTAAAATCTGATTAACATGACCTACTTCAGAGATAAATTTATATCTTCCATTTAGAAAATGAAACTTGGGGCCGGGCGGTGGCGCTGGAGGTAAGGTGCCTGCCTTGCCTGCGCTAGCCTAGGACGGACCGCGGTTCGATCCCCCGGCGTCCCATATGGTCCCCCAAGAAGCCAGGAGCAACTTCTGAGCACATAGCCAGGAGTAACCCCTGAGCGTCACAGGGTGTGGCCCAAAAACAAAAAAAAGAAAAAAAAAAAAGAAACTTGAGGGAAAAGTGATAGTATAGTAGGTAGGGTGATTGCAGCAGGCCCAGTTTAGATATTAACTGGAGGTCCCCCCAGGACCTACTAGAGTAATTCCTGAACACAGGAGTAACTCCAGAGCATCGCTGGGTGTGGCCCCAAAATAAACGAACATAAAGAAAAACAAAATTTTAGAGGAGAGATAGTACAGTTGATTAAGCTTGCCTTCCATGTGGCTAATCAGGGTTTGCTTCCCTGAAACACTATAGTGGGCAAAGTCTGCCAGGAGTGATTCCTGAGTTTAAAGCCAAGAGTAGGAGCCGGAGCAGTGGCGCCATTGGTAGTGTGTCTGCCTTGTATGCGCTAACCTAGGATGGACCTTGGTTCAATCCCCTGGTGTCCCATAAAGTCCCCCAAGTCAGGAGCAATTTCTGAACGCATAGCCAAGAGTAACCCCTGAGAGTCACCAGGTGTGGCCCAACCCCCCCCCCAATTAAATAAAAAATAAAGCCAGGAGTAAGCCCCAAACAAAGCCACACATTGACAGATAGACACAGACACACACAGACAGACAGACACACACACACACACACACACACACACACCCCAAAATAATAAAAAATAATAAAGTTCCATTCTAAGTTTTAGATAGGTTAAGAATAGATTCCCACCCTTCAACAGATGACTGGCTAAAGAAACTATGATATACCTACAAAATAGAATATTATACAGCCATCAAGAGAGATGAAGTCACGAAATTTTCCTATACATGGATGGACATAGAAACTATTATGCTGGGCCAGAGCAGTGGTGCTAGAGGTAAGGCATCTGCCTTGCAAGCGCTAACCTAGGACAGACCAAGTTTCAATCCCTGGGCGTACCATATGGTCCCCACAAACCAGGAGAGATTTCTGAGAGCATAGCCAGGAATAACCCCTGAGCATCAACTGGCATGGCCCAAAAAACAAACAAAAAGAAACTATTATGTTAAGTGAAATAAATCAGAGGGAGAATCAGAGGGGGAGAGAGATAAAGAATAGTTTCGCTCATCTACAGGTTTTAAAAAAAATAAAATACATTATTGTAATAATGTCTAAGACAATAGAAATGAGGGCTGGAAGAATTGGCTCAAAATATGAAGCTCACTACAAAGAGTGGTGAGTGCAGTTAGAGAAATAACTACACTAACAACTATCATGACAATGTTAATGAGTGAGAGAAGTAAAATCCCTGTTTCAAATACAAGCCAGGGGTGGGGGAGGTGGGAGATGGGGGGCATTGGTGGTGGGAATGTTACACTGATGAAAGGGGTGTTCTTTTTATGACTGGAACCCAATTATAATCATGCTTGTAATTATGGTGCTTAAATAAAGATATTATTTAAAAAATAAATTAAAAACAAAAGAAGAATTGGGGCCAGCGAGGTGGCGCTAGAGGTAAGGGTTCTGCCTTGCAAGCGCTAGCCAAGGAAGGACCAAGGTTCGATCCCCCGGCGTCCCATATGGTCCCCCCAAGCCAGGGGCGATTTCTGAGCATCAAACAGGTGTGGCCCGAAAAAAACAAACAAAAAAACCCCAACAACAACAACAACAACAAAAAGAAGAATTGATTCCCAAATACACAACTTCAAACTTTCAGGGAAAAAAACATGTATACTTAAAATACAGATGTTACTTTTATATCCTTCTTACCTTATGTTATAAAGAGGTTGTGTCTGATGTACTACTATGTTGCATTTTGGACATCTGTTGCTATAGTAAAAATGTCTTACAATGCAGCTTTTACAAACTGTTGGAAAAGAAAATGTTTAGATAGGATATCTGAGAGAGATTTACATAATGTTTGTGTTATTGCAGAAATGTGGGCAGTATGCTTACAGGTATGAAGACATTCTGTAATGGTGGTCGCGTCTATTAAGTACCCTTTGCAAATGGAACACAAGATGTAAGGGGTCAGCTCCGAGAGATTAATCAGACGCTGCAAATGAAATAGAAACAGTTTTAAAATACAATCTAAGAATTCTTTAAACTATCATTTCAAATCCCAATTATAACAAATTCTTTTTTTTTTTTTTTTTTTTTTGGTTTTTCGGGCCACACCCGTTTGATGCTCAGGGGTCACTCCTGGCTAAGAGCTCAGAAATCGCCCCTGGCTTGGGGGACCATATGGGACGCCGGGGGATTGAACCGCAGTTCTTCCTTGGCTAGCGCTTGCAAGGCAGACACCTTACCTCTAGCGCCACCTCGCCGGCCCCAACTATAACAAATTCTAACTTACTCTGCAACATAGAAATATAGTACCTTCAACGTTTTGAAAGTTACAAAAAAATAAATGTAAACTAAAGTTTCGAATAGTATCTTTTTTTATTAAATGACACTACCAGATGAGAAGTCTCTAAATTAACAAATCAACGAACTTTCCCAGAGTTGGTGTTTAAGCAACTACTACGGCCAGGCGATTTCCCTAGCTTTAAGTGTAGAATACTACGTTAAGAAAAAGAAGCTGGGCCCGAAGAGATAGCACAGCGGTGTTTGCCTTGCAAGCAGCCGATCCAGGACCAAAGGTGGTTGGTTCGAATCCCGGTGTCCCATATGGTCCCCCGTGCCTGCCAGGAGCTATTTCTGAGCAGACAGCCAGGAGTAACCCCTGAGCACTGCCGGGTGTGGCCCAAAAACCAAAAAAAAAAAGAAAAAAGAAAAAAAGAAAAAGAAGCTATGGGGGTTGCTTGAGGAGATAGTACATAGGGGTAGATATCTCTGACCTGATCTCCGGCACCTCAATGGGTACCCCCGAACCCCGCTAAAAGTGGTCCCTAGGCCGCAGAACCACATATAAATCCTGAGCACCGTCGGATGTGACGCCCAGAAAACACAGAAAAGGTAGGAAAAGGGGCCGGAGAGATAGCATGGAGGTAAGGCGTTTGTCTTGCGTGCAGAAGGACGGTGGTTCGAATCCCGGCATCCCAGATGGTCCCACGAGCCTGCCAGGAGCGATTTCTGAGCGTAGAACCAGGAGTAACCCCTGAGCGCAGCCGGGTGTGACCCAAAAAACAAAAAACAAAAACAAAAACAAAAAAAGGGGGGGGGGAGGTAGAACAGGTACTCTGGAGAAAGGAAGTAATAGCAAGAAAGTTCTAAGAAGGCCGGAGTTAGATAGCACGGCAGTAGGGCGTTTGCCTTGCAAGCAACCAAGTCGGGACCAAAGGTGGTTCAAATCCCGGCATCCCAGAGGGTTCCTCATGCCTGCCAGGAGCGATTTCTGAGTACAGAGCCAGGAATAATCCCTGAGCGCCGCCGGGTGTGGCCCCAAAACGAAACAAAACAAAAGGTAAGAAAAAAACAAAGCAATACAAAAATTGCTCTCCCTTTAGTCACCGACTGGGGAACAGCTGGACCCTAGAATTCATTCACACCTTCCTTTTCCACTGAGCTCCCTCCGCAAAGTCGGGGCACAAGGCACAGGACCCAGTCGGCGCCCCTGTGCTCAGCAATTATTTACATCAGAGCCAGTGAAGGTGGACCAGGAGCCAAGTGACGCTGAGGAAGTTCTCCAGACGGGTCGACAAGCAATCGGCCGGGCAGGGAAGGAGGGAGCATGTGCCCGGCCGGGCAGTGAGTGCCAGGGGGCGAGGGGCGACCCTGGAGGCGGCAGGGACGGGCAGGGAGCGAGACCCAGGCCCAGGCCCGGCCCGGCCCCGGCGTGGTTCCACTAGGTTCCCCCAGGGCGGCGCGAAAGCTACCTCCTCCTCGTCCTCCGACTCCGGCCGGCCTCCCTCCAGCCGCAGCGAGAAGTGGCTCATGTCTTCCTCCTCCTCCTCCTCCTCGTCCTCCAGCTCCTCGTCCTCCTCCAGCTCCTCGTCCTCGTACTCGAAGCGGCCCCGGAGGCGGCCCAGGCTGCGCTCGGGTTCCAGCTCGGGGGGCCGCGAGCCCGAGCAGCCGGGCGCCCCCGCCTCGGACGCGGCCGGCGGGGCGGCCTCCTCGCCCTCGGAGGGCGCAGGGGTGAGGGCGGGAGGGGAGACGGGAGGCAAAGGCGGCACGGCGGCTGCCGCCGCCTCCTCGGCCCCCTCCGAGCCCCCGTTGTCCGTGGCCATCGCCGACGCCTCCTCCATCCCCGGCGAGAGACCCGGCGTGGCGGAGAGACGCCGCTGGGCAGCGCGGGAGTTCGCCGGCCCGACCCTCGCGTCCGTCCACTGCGCAGGCGCCCGCATCTGCAAAGCCTGCCGGGAAATGTAGTTCTTTATCAACCGTCGATGGGGTCTCCAGGAGCTAACTAACTGTGACAATCACCGGGAGACAGAGGTGCTTGCTCACTTCAACAACGAGACCTCACTGTTTTCTTTCTTTCTTCTTTCTTTCTTTCTTCTTCCTTCCTTCCTTTCTCCTTCTTTCCTCCTTTCCTCCCTCCCTCCCTCCTTCCCTTCCTCCCTTCCTCCCTCCCCTTCCCTTCCCTCCCTCCCTCCCTCCCTCCCTCCCTCCCTCCCTCCCTCCCTCCCTCCCTCCCTCCCTCCCTCCCTCCCTCCCTTCCTTCCTTCCTTCCTTCCTTCCTTCCTTCCTTCCTTCCTTCCTTCCTTTCTTTCTTTCTTTCTTTTTATTTTTTTTTTGGTTTTTGGGCCACACCCGGCGGTGCTCAGGGTTACTCCTGGCTGTCTGCTCAGAAATAGCTCCTGGCAGGCACGGGGGACCATATGGGACACCGGGATTCGAACCAACCACCTTTGGTCCTGGTCCTGGATCGGCTGCTTGCAAGGCAAACGCCGCTGTGCTATCTCTAAGGGCCCTCTCCTGGCTGTTTTTAGGGGTCCATATGGGATAATGGGGATTAAACTCAGATCTACAGTATGCAAGGCAAGCACCTATCTCTTCAGACCCTGATTTATTTTAATATAATGCCCTTAATTTAATAAGATCTATCCATGTTGTTGCGTTTTTTTTCTTTTGTGTGTATGTGTTTGTTTTGTTTTTGTTTTGGGGCCACTCCCAGTGACTCTTAGAGGTTACTCCTGGCTATGTGCTCAGAAATTGCTCCTGGCTTGGAGGACCATATGGGACACCAGGGGAATCGAACCATGGTTCTTCCTAGGTTAGTGCATGCAAGGCAGATGCCCTACCGCTTGCACCACTGCTCTGGCCCCAAGTTCTTTTTTTCTTTTATGACTGGTAGTATTCCAGGAATATACAATTAGTATATACATATATATAATTTTTTTTATTTATAGGCTACATCCAGTGGCACTTAGGGATTACTCCTGGCTCTGTGCTTAGAAATTACACCTGACAGGCTTGGGGGACCATATGGGATTCCCAAGACTAAACCCAAATTAGTCACATGTAAGGCAAATCCCCTACCTGCTGTGCTATTGCTCTAGTCCCATATAAATACATACATACATATGTGTGTGTGTGTGTGTGTATATATATATATATGCATAAACCACCTCTTCTACTGGATACTTGTTTCCATATCTTTGTTAAAGTAAACATGCTTTGGTGGTGGGCACAGAGCAGCAGTACTGCATGTATAAAGTAACAATGTTGATTTTAGGGGGCCCGAGAGATAGCATGGAGGTAAGGCATTTGCCTTTCATGCAGAAGGATGGTGGTTTGAATCCCGGTATCCCATACAGTACCCTGTGCCTGCCAGGGGCGATTTCTGAACCTAGAGCCAGGAGTAACCCTTGAGCACTGCTGGGTGTGACCCAAAAACAAAAAACAATGTTGATTTTATTATTTATATATACTATATGTATCCTTAGGAAAATTGATTAGTTAGTAGGTCTAGTTGCCTTTTTCCCCCCCCTTTTTTTTTTGTTGTTGTTGTTCGGGCCACACCCATTTGATGCTCAGGGGTTACTCCTGGCTAAGTGCTCAGAAGTTGCCCCTGGCTTGGGGGGACCCTATGGGACGCGGGGGGGATCAAATGGCAGTCCTTCCTTGGCTAGCGCTTGCAAGCAGACACCTTACCTCTAGCGCCACCTTGCTGGCCCCTTTCCCCCTGTTTCAAGGGAACCTCAAACCATGATTGACCCTCAGATAGTCCCTGGGCATATAGGCTCAAAAATTTTTTTAATGTCAGTGATTGATGACTTTTCTGTGTATACCTGGTGCAATGGACTGTGCAGTCCTAACTTGTCAGAGTCTTTGTATAGATGACAAGACTGATTATTTACATTTCAGTAATCTTTTTGTTGAGATCTAGAATTTGGGCTGCTGTGGTAAACTGTACAGGCCATTCTTCCCTCTGACCCGCTCCTCCACCCCTCATTCCATAAAAGACAGATCATACAGTACAAAAAAGTTTCTTAGAACAGATATGCCAAATATGTCTCTTTAGTTTGAATTTTGAGAAAAAGCACTTCCCATGTGACAGTGAATGGGAAAGATACAGAGGTTTTTACTTTGGCCTCTTTTGGATTCCACAATCTTATTCCTGTTACTGTGACTGTGCACAGCTATGCATTTGATGATGCTCCTGGCCCCACCAGCATTCCCAGCACTGCCCTCCCACAAAAGGCTTTCATAAGTATTTGTTCTGTGCCTTGGTCACCTTTCTGGAACACACTCCCAAAGTATTTGTACCTCTTCAGTAAAAAGAGTCTTTGGGGGCTGAATATAGAGTTTAGAGGACAGAGTACATGTTGTACAGGTGGGAATTTGATGCCCACCACTCAAGGATCCCTTGAGTTTTCTCAATGCCAGGAGCAGCCCCAAGCACTGATCCAGGAGTACTCCCTGTGTATTGCTAGATGTGCATCCCAACCCTCATCCACACTGGTAAAAGAAGTTTCTTTTTATATGCTTGTGAGATGAGACTGTAGCTGCTGACTCTGGATAGTCTCATGATGGGTATATTGCCAAAGGAATCAACCCACTGAATGAGAAAACTCGAAGCTTTAGTCTCTCCTTACCTGCAGGATAAAAGATGTGGGTTCTGGGGCCGAAGAGATAGCACAGTGGTAGGGCATTTGCCTTGCATGCAGATGGATGGTAGTTCGAATTCCGGAATCCCATATAGTCCCCCAAACCTGCCAGGAGGGATTTCTGAGCACAGAGCCAGGAGTAACCCCTGAGTGCTGCCCCAAAACAAACAACATCATCATCAACAACAACAACAAAAAGATTTCATGATTAGATCATAACTTCATCAATTGTGTCTATATAATGAAGCCCCCACTGAAAACCATAGACATCTTTCTCATCCTGTTCCTGACTATGTGCTTTTATCAAAAGCCAGTAACCTCATAAGTGAAGTTTTTTTTTTTTTTTTTTTTGGTTTTTTGGGCCACACCCTGTGACGCTCAGGGGTTACTCCTGGCTATGCGCTCAGAAGTTGCTCCTGGCTTCTTGGGGGACCATATGGGACGCCGGGGGATCGAACCGCGGTCCGCCCTAGGCTAGCGCAGGTAAGGCAGGCACCTTACCTCCAGCGCCACCGCCCGGCCCCCATAAGTGAAGTATTTTAATAAGTTCTCTGAACTGTTCTGGATTTATTGAGTCTAAGGAAAGGTCATAGAACTCCTTGGTTTATCACTGGCCAGTTAGAAATCTGGGGGCCACAGAGATAGTATAGAGGATAAAGAGTTTGCCTCGCACATGGCTGAATCAGGTTTGATTCCTGGTATTCTATATTCCCTGAACACTGTCAGGAGTAATTCCTGAGTGCAGAGCCAGGAGTAAGCCCAGAGTACCCTGTGTATCATCAGGTGTGGCCAAACAACCCCCCACTCCCCAAAAAAGGCAATCTGGATTTTGGAATAGCATTTGCAGTACACTGGAAGGCATCCCTAAAGGATGGAGCCCCTAATCTGTGAGAATTGACACTGTAGATAACATGAGAACTGTATTGCAACACATCTAACTGGGCTCAGAGAATTGGTGAGTGTGAGAAGAAACCTGCCCCAGATGTTGAGATAAGGGAAGCACCTGTTTGCCCTTTTATTGCTCCTCTTCACAGGTTATCTGTGAATTGCAGCATGATTGTCAGTAAAGATACAAAAATAGTGTTGAAGAGGGGGCCCAGAGAGATAGCATGGAGGTAGGATGTTTGCCTTGCATACAGAAGGACAGTGGTTTGTATCCCAACATCCCATATGATCCCCAGAGCCTATCGTGAGTGATTTCTGAGCATAGAGCCAGGATGAACCCCTGAGCACTGCTGGGTGTGACCCCCCCACCCCAAAAACTGTTGAAGAGATAGTATAGCAGATCAGTCACTTGTCTTGCTAGCAGCTGACCAAGGTTTGATTCTGGGCACTACAAAAGGTCCCCATGAGTCCTCCAGGAGTGATCCCTGAATGCAGAGCCTGGAATAGTGTAACCTCTAAGCACCACCAGTGTGACCCAAAAAACAAAACAAATGAAAAAAAAAAAAAAAAAGAACCAAAACCATCTTAATCCCATTTAGTTATACAGCTCTGTTGCATTATTTCTTTTTCTTCCTTTTTTTTTTTTTTTTTTTGTTTTTTTGTTTTTTTGTTTTTGGGTCACACTCAGCAGCGCTCAGGGGTTACTCCTGGTTGCTCAGAAATAGCTCCTGGCAGGCACGGGGGACCATATGGGACACCGGGATTCAAACCAACCACCTTTGGTCCTGGATCGGCTGCTTACAAGGCAAGTGCCGCTGTGCTATCTCTCCGGGCCCCTGTTGCATTATTTCTACTAACGCCCCACTGCTGTGCTATTGCTCCAGCCCCAATCTATTATATGTTTCTATTTAATTTTGCTTATTTTTTTGTCTACTTTTACTAGTTTGTAAGTAACAGTTATGAACAAGGGTGTTCATAACAGCTTTCATTCCTGTTTTAATTTATTTTGAATATATATCTAAAAGTGGAATTGTTGGAGTGTATGGTAATTGTATAATTCTTTTTTTTTCCTCTTCTTGGGCCTGGATATGTAGGTCTGAGAGTTCATTTTGGCAATCTGGCAGTGTCGGGGGCCACAAGGGCCAGATCAGCGATGCTGGAGAGACAGCATGTAGTGCTGGGGATTGAGCCTCTGGCACGTGCTCCAGTCCTTTGAGCTAACTTTCCTGTTCCTTTATGTCTGACTTTTGAGTCACACCTGGTTGTGCTAGTGGCTTACTTCTGGTTCTATGCTCAGGAATTACTCCCAAGGATGTTGGGGGTGATGCCAGGAGTCAAGCCAGCACCTCCTTAATGTAAAAATCATGAACGTGGACCAGAATGATAGCAGTGGGTAGTGCATTTTGCCTTGTATGCTCGGTTCGATTCCCAGCATTTGCAGGAGTAATTTCTGACTGTAGAGCCAGAAATAACCCGAGTGGTGTTGGGTGGGGCTCAAAAACAAACAAAAAGCATGAACTTGGTATATTAAGTTTTTTTTGGGTTTCTTTTTGTTGTTATTGTTGGTTCTGGGGCCATACCCAGAAATGCACAGGACTCACTCCTCACACTGAGCTAGCTCTGGGACCACATTCCCCCCCCCCCCCCCCCCCCCCCCGATTTTGGGCCATACCCAATGTTGCTCTGAGGTTACTCTTGGCTCGCACTCAGAAATCACCCCTGGCAGGCTCAGGGGACCATATGAGATGCCAGGTATTACCCAGGTCAGCCGTGCAAGACAAACTCCTTATCTGCTGTGCTACTGCTCAGGCTCCAGGGATCACTTCTGGTGGGACCACATGGAATTCTGGGAATTAACCCTAGATTGGGTCTCTAGCGAGACAAATCTCTGATGTACTCTTGTTCTAGCCCCCTATGTTTAATTTTTTTGGGGGCAAACCCAGCAGCACTCAGGGGTTACTCCTGGCTCGATGCTCAGAAATCATTCCTGGCTTGGGAGACCATATGAGTCATTGGGGGGTTGAACTAGTGTTGGCTGCTTGCAAGGCAAATGCCCTCCCCGCTGTGCTATCACTCTGGCTCCCTAATTTTTTTTTTTTTTTTTTTGGTTTTTGGGCCACACCCGGTAACGCTCAGGGGTTACTCCTGGCTATGCGCTCAGAAGTTGCTCCTGGCTTGGGGGACCATATGGGACACCGGGGTATCGAACCGCGGTCCGTCCAAGGCTAGCGCAGGCAAGGCAGGCGCACCTTACCTTTAGCGCCACCGCCCGGCCCCCTAATTTTGTTTTTTATGTATCACTGTAGTGCTTTCCTTAATAGTGTTAACATTTTGCATTCCACCAAAACTGTACCAGGGTTCCAGTTTCCCCAGACCCTTGCTAATGGCAGTTAGCCATTACTAGTTTGTAATTTTTATTTGTTGCTTCTTTTTTTTTTTTGGTTTTTTGGGCCACACCCTGTGACGCTCAGGGGTTACTCCTGGCTATGCGCTCAGAAGTTGCTCCTGGCTTCTTGGGGGACCATATGGGACGCCGGGGGATTGAACCGCGGTCCGTCCTAGGCTAGCGCAGGCAAGGCAGGCACCTTACCTCCAGCGCCACCGCCCGGCCCCTGTTGCTTCTTTTTAAATAGCCATCCTAATGGGGGTGAGATGGTATCTAATTGTGGTTTATTTTTATTTATTCTTGTGCATTTTGAGCCATACCCAGCAATGCTCAGGGGGTGACTTTTGGGTCTCTGCTCTCAGGAATCACTCCTGGCTATGCTTGGGGGACCATGTGGGATGCCAGAGATCAAACTTGGCATCCACCCAACCCGATGTACTATTGCTCTAGATGTCATTGTGGTTTTAATGTGCATTTCTCTAATACCTAATAATACTGGAAAAATTTTCATTTGCTTAGTGAATATGTGAATGCCTTTGTTGGAGAAGTTTATTCAAGTATTTTGATCCACTTTTGAATCATGGTGTTTTATACAATCTTGATATTCTCAGTTATGATTTATAGATATTGACTCTAATTCCATTGGTTGCCATGTAATCTGATTATGTCCTTTGATACACACAAATTTTATTTTTATTTTTTTTGGTTTGTAGGCCATACCTGGTGATGCTCAGGGGTTACTCCTGGCTATGCACTGAGAAATCGCCCCTGGCTTGGGGGACCATATGAGATGCCAGGGGAATCGAACTGTGGTCTGTCCTAGGTTAGCGCATGCAAGCCAAACACCCTACCACCTGCATCACTGCTCCGGCCCCCAAAAGTTATTTTTATAGGTTTTATTTATTTTTGTTTTTGGGGTCACACCTGACAGTGCTCAGGGGTTACTTCTGGCTCTATGCTCAGAAATCGCTCCTGGCAGGCTCAGGGGACCATATGGGATGCCGGGATTCGAACCACCGCCATTCTGCATGCAAGGCAAATGCCTTACCTCCATGCTATTTCTCCGGCCCCCAAAAGTTAATTTTTTTTTTTTTGGTTTTTGGGCTACACCCGGTAATGCTCAGGGGTCGGTCCTGGCTTGGGTGGGGGGGGACGGACCATATGGGACGCCAGGGGATCGAACCAAGGTCTGTCCTAGGCTAGCGCTGCCAAGGCAGACACCTTATCTCTAGTGTTACCACGGCGGCCCCATCAAAAGTTAATTTTTGATACAGCACTGTGAAATAAAAATTTATGAGATGTAAGATCACCCCAGGAGCCCCCATGCAGCAGGGTCTTAAGAAGCAGGGTAGTGGCAAAGAAATAATACACCAAGCATTCAGGAAAAGATGAACATGACCTTTGTGGTCTTTTGCCTTGTGTTCTCCATCTCTGTCAAAAAGCAGAACTCTTCCTTCTTTATTAAAAGCAATTCCCAATACCAGGAGGGGCAGGTTGAGAGACAAAAGTACAAGTACTATAATCCAGTGGACTTTTACACATCAAAGGAAGAGATTTACAGGAAAGAGGAAGATGGGGAACACCTTCCTTTGAAGTTGATTGCTGGTGTCATCTTACAGTACAACTTATCTATTTTTGACTTTTTTTTTTTTTTGTGGTTTTTGGGTCACACCCGGCAGTGCTCAGGGGTTATTCCTGGCTCCATGCTCAGAAATTGCTCCTGGCAGGCACGGGGGACCATATGAAAGGCAAATGCCTTATCTCCATGCTATCTCTCCGGCCCCTGGTTTTTGGTTTTGAGTCACATCTGGCAGCGCTCAGAAGTTACTCCTGACTCTTTCAGAAATCGCTCCTAGAAGGCTCTGGGGACCATATGGGATGTTGGGATTCGAACCACCTCCTTTTGCATGCAAGGCAAATGCCCTACCTCCATGCTATCTCACCGGCCCCTCTCTGCAGTTCTTTAAGGATATTTTTCTTCGGACCTATTCTGTCACGTTTCCCGAGCATGTCTAGAATTTTTTTTTTTTTTGGAAGAGACATAAAATTAGTCTTGCAATTAATTTTCAGAGAAATTGAAACCGAAATAGGAGATATTACCAGAAGCAAGCAGAAAAAAATAAAAACACTATTAGCGTCTCTGAAGCCATCGTCTGGCAAATAAATGAACTGCTTGGAGCGAAAGCCTAGATTCCAATTTTGACATTTCAATCTTGTCTGGCTTTGGCAAGTTTCTCTCTAGGTTTCAGTTGAGCCATAGTTAGACAGTCCTGTATAAGGACGTTGACCAAAAGGCCGTCTCCTGTAAAAAGGTGAATCATAGAGCCAGGTTCGAGCCGGCCCGCAACGAGCCACTCATTACCGGGCACAGGTCTGAGGCGGTGAGCGAGCACGGCCACTTCCTGCCTTCCTTCCAGTGAGTCAGCCAGCGAGTGACCCCTCAGAAAGTTCTCGCTCCGAGTCCTTTTCTTTCCGTGGCCCCGCCCACTGCCGTAAACCGCCTCCGGGAGCCGTCGCAAAAAGCCTCCTCCCCGCCCTCCGTGCGGCGCAAAAGGCCGGCACGCTTGACGGCACGAGGTGGCTCAGCCGCAAGATGGCGGCGCTGGCGGAGGAGCAGACGGAGGTGGCGGTCAAGTTAGAGTCGGAGGGACCGCCGGCGCTGCTCCCTCCGCAGGCGGGGGACGGAGCGGGCGAGGGCGGCGGCGGCACCCCCAGCAACGGCCCCAACGGCCCCAACGGCGGCGGCGGGACCGTGGCGGCCGCCTCGGCGCCCGGCGGGGATGGCGGGACTCCCAAAGCCTCGGCGGCGGCGGCTCCTCCGGCTCCGGCTCCGGCTCCGGCTCCCGCGGGGGCGGCCCCGGGCTCCGAGGCGGGCGCGACCCACGACCGCCAGACGCTGCTGGCCGTGCTGCAGTTCCTGCGGCAGAGCAACCTGCGCGAAGCCGAGGAGGCGCTGCGCCGCGAGGCCCGGCTGCTGGAGGAGGCGGCGGCGGGCGCCGGAGCCCCGGGAGAGCCGGACGGCGGCGGCGGCGCCGAGGCGCTCCTCAGCCGGGTCGCAGCCTCCGCGGGGCCCGGCTCCGCGGCGCCCGACCCGCCCGGCGCCGCCGCTTCGGGAGCCGGGGCCGGAGCTGCAGCCGCTGCCGGGGCCGCCGCCTCGGGCTCAGCCCCGGGTCCCGCCGCTGCCGGCAGAGGTGAGCGCCGCTCGGCAGGCTGGGCCGGCCGGAGGGAAGGAAGGTCGTGCCGGCGGGCCTGCGCCTCTGCGGGCTTGTTTTGAATTTCCTGGGCCCGCCTCTAGGGCCGCCCGCCCGCCCCTTTCCGCCGTGCGCCGGCTGCGCAGTCGAACCCGCCGCCGCGCCGAGCTGTCAGTTGCCGGAGTGGCTGGCAGGCAGGCAGGCAGGCGGGCAGGGCTCGTCCTCCTCGCCCGATGCCGTTGCCCGCGCGGGGTTGCTTGCGTGGGCTCGGCGTCCTGCGAAATTTCTGTCTGTGCCCGCGCCCCGGCCAGCCCGGGACAGGGCGCTTGATGCGCTTTGAGCCAACCTCGGGTCTCGTGCTCGAGCCGCCCACCCAGCCGTTGTCCAGCGCGCGCCTTTGGAGAGGAGCGGGCGGACAGACAGACTGACTGACTGACTGACTGACTGACTGAGAGACACCCGGTCTGGGAATGGTGCAGACAGGCCGACAGACGGACAGACTGACTGACTGACTCTGACTGACTGAGAGGGGCCCAGATCTGGGAATGCTGTTGACAGACAGACCGACCGACAGACAGACTGCCTGACTGAGAGGGGCCCAGATCTGGGGATGGTGCAGACAGACAGGCCTACAGACAGACTGACTAACAGATGGGCCTAGATCTGGGGATGGTACCCACAGACATACAGAGAGACAGACCGACAGACTGACTGACTGACTGACTGAGAGGGGCCCAGGTCTGGGGATGGTACTGCCCGGATACTATGGAATGAACGCTGCGGGGCTGTTGAGAGTTTGAATCTCGGCTGCCAGGCGTTGTCGGACCCTTCATTCCGCAAAATGAGGATTCCTAGGCGTCTCTGGGGGCGAAGTGAATGCGGCTCTTGTAGAAGCTGGACTCTGGGAATTCGCAGTTTTTTTTTTATTTTTTTTGGTTATTATTTTATTATTATTATTATTATTATTATTATTATTATATTTTTAAGAAAGGCGCCCAAGTACTTACTGTGTGGTACCAACAGAGTTCGAGAACCCCTTAGGAGTATAGGCGTTGGATTCTCCCACTCCCACCCCTCCTCCCCATGCAGAATTCGGACTTTTTAACTTGAGAGTGAAAATTTTTTTTTGCCTTTAGATGGGTTATTTCGAGGCTCATCTCTTGTGAGATACCGGGCACACGCATCAGCGTATGTACGCCTTAGTATCCTGATTAACCCCACCGAGCCTTTCTCAACTGTTGTCAAAAGTTCAAGCAGTAAAAAACTCAGAGCAGGTCTTTTTTTTTGTGGGGGGGGGGGGGGACGGACCACACATGGCGGTGCTCAGGGGTTACTTCTGGCTGTCTGCTCAGAAATAGCTCCTGGCAGGCACAGGGGACCATATGGGACACCGGGATTCGAACCAACCACCTTTGGTCCTGGATCTGCTGCTTGCAAGGCAAACACCGCCGTGCTATCTCTTCGGGCCCTCAGAGCAGGTCTTAGGGAGCGATAGCTCAGCGGAAGGGCATTTGCCTTAATGCGGCTGGCCCAGGACAGACCCTGGTTCACTCCCTGAGCCTGCCAGGAGTAATTTCTGAGCGCAGAGCCAGGAGTAACTCCTGAGCACCTCCGGTTGTGCCCCCCAATTCCCCACAAAAGGGGATCTCAGGCTGCTGAGACATGTTAATTGGATTAAATTAGTGCAGAGTCTGAGAGGACTCTTGCGAATAAACTATGTCAGATTTATCCATTATTTTCTCTCATATTTCTTCAGAAATAATCTACTTTTTAGACCATAGATAAGAAACCAGTTAGAGTAAGAGAGGCCATCAGAGAACCAGCTAGTGTGACTATACATTACACGATTCACTTTTTTTTTTTTTTTTTACATCATAGAGCCAGCAGTAAGCCTTGAGCATAGTCAGTTGTGGCTCAAGAACAAAATTAGGGGGCCGGGCGGTGGCGCTGGAGGTAAGGTGCCTGCCTTGCCTGCGCTAGCCTAGGACGGACCGCGGTTCGATCCCCCGGTGTCCCATATGGTCCCCCAAGAAGCCAGGAGCAACTTCTGAGCACATAGCCAGGAGTAACCCCTGAGCGTCACAGGGTGTGGCCCAAAAAACCAAAAAAAAAAAAAAAAAAAAAAAGAACAAAATTAAACTTTTTTACATACAATTTTTTGTTTTTGATATTTAATTATAGGACTTGTCCATGTGATCTTACTCAGGTCCACATTGTGTGGTTATTAGGGGCATCAGAGCCATACGTGGCAATACTTGTGTAGCTATGCTATGTTGGGGATCAAATTCTGGGCCTTGAGTATGCAAGTCATGTGTCACTGATCCCTGAGCTATCCCAGTCCCCAACATCAAACTCTTTTAATTTCTTTTGTTTTTCCCAATTTTGGGATCATATTTTATGGTGCTTGGGATTTACTCTTGGCTTTGAATTCAAGAATCACTCCTGGGGTCGGAGAGATAGCACAGTGATAGGGTGTCTGCCTTGCATGCAGCTGATCCAAGATGGATGGTGGTTTGATGGTTTGAAGAATCCTGGCATCCCATATGTGTCTGTCGGGAGCGATTTCTGAGCAGAGTCAGGAGTAAGCCCTGAACACCGCCAGATGTGGACCCCCCCAAAAAAAATCACTCCTGGTGGGCTCTGGGACTTTATGGGGTGCCTGGGATTGAACCAGGATTGGCTGTGTACAAAACAAACTCCTACTGGCTGTACTCTCTTCAGCCTCAAACTCATTAATAGATGTGTCATATTTGGTATTGGTATATTTTAAATAAATACTTGTATTTACTGCCTTGAAATGCTATGGAAATTGCTTTAAGCATATACAATTGGGGTATATTTTGGAGAAAATTTTTTTTGTTTTTTGGGCCACACCCAGCAGCGCTCAGTACTCCTGGCTCTGTGCTCAGAAATAGCTCCTGGCAGCCTTGGGGCACCATATGGGATGCCAGGGATCGAACTTGGGTGCTTGCAAGGCAACCACCCTACTGCTATTATTACTAAGGCCCATATTTTGGAAATTTGGGGGGAGGCCCACACCCAGCAGTATTTAGGGATTATTCTTGGCTTCACGCTCAAGGATCACTCTAGGCAGTGTTCTTGACCATATCTGGGACTGGGGATCAAATCTGGATTGACCATTTGCAAGGCAAATGCCTTACTTGCTGTACTGTCTTTTTAGCCCTTTTTTTAGGAATTTTTTTTTTTTTTCTGAGTCACACCTAGCAGCGCTCCTGGCTCCATGCTCAGAAATCACTCCTGGCAAGCTTGGGGGACCATATGGGATGCTGGGATTCGAACCAATGACCTTCTGCATGAAAGGCAAACGCTTTACCTCCGTGCTATCTCTCTGGCCCCTAGGATTTATTTTTAGGGTTTTTGGGCCACAACCCGTGGCTCTCAGGGGTTACTCCTGGCTCTGTACTCAGAAATCACCCCTGAAGGCTTGGGGGACTATATGGGATAATGGGGATCTAACCCATATCAGTTGCGTGCAAGGCAAATGCCCTACCTGCTGTCTATTGCTCCGTGATTCCCTCCTTACATTTTAGAATCATTAACAAAAGGCCTCTATGATCCTTTTCACTCTTAAAATGCTTACATTTTAGGGGCCGGGGAGCTTGTTCAGAGGGCTGGAATTAGCACAATGTATGTAGGAAGCTTGGAATTGATCCTGGCATCACATGGTCCCTGAGCTTTGCCAGGATAACTCCTACCTGCCATCATGTGTAGCCTCAAAACCCAACTTTCCAGGCGATCACCATATTTTAGCAGGTTGGGTACTTGCCTTGTACCTGGTCAACCTCTGATCACTGCCAGGATTAATTCCTGATGATAGAGCCAAGAGAATTCCCTGTGCATTGCTGGATATGGCAGAAAGAAAGAAAGAAAGAAAAATATATTCTTAAAAAAAAAATCCAAACATGACTCCACTTCCCCCTAAATACTGATATTTATAGTGTGAAGGTAACACAAGAAAGTTACA
Source organism: Suncus etruscus (assembly GCF_024139225.1). Lineage (NCBI taxonomy): Eukaryota > Metazoa > Chordata > Mammalia > Eulipotyphla > Soricidae > Suncus > Suncus etruscus. The sequence continues at coordinate 47,257,842 of NC_064864.1, forward strand.
AGTACTTTAGCTCTGAGAGTTCTGCTTTGTTTTGGACTACACCCAGTGGTGGTCAAGGGTCAAGAGTCATTCTAGGTAGTGCTCAGGAGACCATGGGATGCTGTGCAAGGCAAACGTCCTACTATTGCTCCAGCATCCCAACTCTTTGAGAATTGGGATTGTTATTCAGTTTTTGGGTTGATAGTGGTGGGTGCGTGCCATTTATAGCCAGTCTTGAAAAAAGATTAAAATGGTTGATTTTTTTCTTATACCATGTTTTATAAATTTTGTTATTAAGCTAATTTCAGGGAAATAAATGAATCTTTTGTTTGTTTGTTTGTTTTGTTTTGTTTCTGGGCCTCAGTAACCCTGTGATGACATTGAGGGGTTACTCCTGGCTCTGAACTCTGAAATCCTCTTGGCAGGCTCTGGGACCCTTATGGGATGCCAGGGATTGAACCCAGATGGCTGTGTACAGGGAATATGCCCTGCCCTACCTGCTGTGCTATCATTCCAGCCCTCAAATTTTTTATTATAAGGTATGGACAAGTTGAAGGATTTTGGTATGGGTGACCAAAACAGAGTGAAAAATCCCATTAAAACATGATGTGGGGGCCCGGAGAGATAGCACAGCGGTGTTGGCCTTGCAAGCAGCCGATCCAGGACCAAAGGTGGTTGGTTCGAATCCCGGTGTCTCATATGGTCCCCCGTGCCTGCCAGGAGCTATTTCTGAGCAGACAGTCAGGAGTAACCCCTGAGCAATGCCGGGTGTGGCCCAAAAACCAAAAAGAAAAAAGAAAAGAAAAAAAAAACATGATGTGGGGCTGAACTGGTGGCGCAAGCGGTAGGACGTTTGCCTTGCACACACTAACCTAGGACAGACTGGTTCAATCCCCCAGCATTCCATATGGTCGTCCCCCAAGCCAGGAGCGATTTCTAAGCGCATAGCCAAGAGTAACTCCTGAATGTCACCGGGTGTGGCCCAAAAACTAAATAAACAAAACAAAACATGATGTAGGTGGGGCCAGAGAGAGAGAGAGAGCACAACAGTAGGGCGTTTGCCTTACAGGCAGCTGATTCAGGATGGTGGTTTGAATCCCAGCATCCCATATGGTCTCCTGAGCCTGCCAGGAGTGATTTCTGAGTGCAGAGCCAGGAGTAACCCCTGAGAGCTGCTGGGTGTGATGCAAAAACAAAACATGATGTAGTTGTGTTGAAGAAAGGTTGAAAGGAGGGACATATGGGGGATAGAGCTATAGCACAGGTGTAGGGCATTTGCCTTGCACACTGCCGATCCAGGAGGGACCTTGGTTCAATCCCTGACATTCCATATGGTCCCCCAGCCAGGAGCAATTTCTGAGCGCATAGCCAGGAGTAACTCCTAAGATTCACAGTGTGTAGCCCCCAAAAAACCAGAAAAGAGGGACATATATCTGAGAAATATTTCTCCTCGTGTGTGTTGGTAGTATTGGTGTGCTTGCTCCTGGCTCTGCACTCAGGGATCACTTCTGACAGGTTTGGGAGACCATATATGGGGGCTGGAGACAGAACCTACCTACTGTGCTATTGCTTCAACCACAATTCACCTCTTGACTTTAGCTAAACAGACATAGTATGTGTTAATTTGCTTAAAGTTGTTTTCATGTTTTAAACAGTTGGAAGTGTAACTGTGGAAGACCAGCCTGATGTTAGTGCTGTGCTGTCTGCCTACAACCAACAAGGAGACCCCACCATGTATGAGGAATATTACAGTGGACTGAAACACTTCATTGAATGTTCATTGGACTGTCATCGGGCAGAATTATCCCAACTCTTTTATCCTCTATTTGTACATATGTATTTGGAACTAGTCTACAATCAACATGAGAATGAGGCAAAGTCATTCTTTGAGAAGTATGTGAATCTTTATGTACATTATATACATTCATACATATACTCATGTGCTTTGTAACCCAAAAAAATTTAAGTTGCAACTCAAAAGATACTTTGTGTATTAGAGATATCTGATACTATAAGAAATATGTGGGATTTGATCTAGTTGGAGGTCTAGTTGGTTAGAGGAAGTAATGTTTGAGGTAAAGTCTGCAGGGTGGGTAGTAATTAACCAGATAAAGAGGGTAAAGCACATATGAAAACTTTGTGGTAGGTAGGTGAAGTGAATGAAAGAAGGTCAGTATAGCTGGAGCTAAATATAGGGTGGAGTGTGTATAACATGGAACTGGACAACTGTGTAGGGGCTAGGATAGTGAGGTTCTTTTTTTTTTTTTTTTTTTTTTTAGGCCACACCCGTTTGACGCTCAGGGGTTACTCCTGGCTAAGTGCTCAGAAATTGACCCTGGCTTGGGGGGACCATATGGGATGCCGGGGGATCTAACTGTGGTCCTTCCTTGGCTAGCGCTTGCAAGGCAGACACCTTACCTCCAGCGCCACCTCACTGGCCCCGGATAGTGAGGTTCTTGGGACATGCTGAAAGTCTTTTTTTTTTTAAGCCTACAGCACCTGGTATTCCCAGATAGTCTCCTATCCAAATACTAACCAGGCCCGACCCTACTTAGCTTCCGAAATCAGACGAGATTGGGCGGGTTCAGGATGGTATGGCCATAGACAAAAGTCTTTATTAATCTTAAGAACAACAGGAGGTTGTCTTGGATAGGAAAAGAATTGGCTGAGAGTCATTGACTATTCAAACAATAATAGTATCAATACAATTAAAGTTTATTTTTCCCGGCCCGGAGAGATAGCACAGTGGCGTTTGCCTTGCAAGCAGCTGATCCAGGACCAAAGGTGGTTGGTTCGAATCCCGGTGTCCCATATGGTCCCCCGTGCCTGCCAGGAGCTATTTCTGAGCAGACAGCCAGGAGTAACCCCTGAGCACCGCCGGGTGTGGCCCAAAAACCAAAAAAAAAAGTTTATTTTTCCCCCCTTCCTCTCCCCTAAAGTTTATTTATTTATTTATTTTTTTTTTGGGCCACACCCTGTGACGCTCAGGGGTTACTCCTGGCTATGCGCTCAGAAGTTGCTCCTGGCTTCTTGGGGGACCATATGGGACGCTGGGGGATCGAACCGCGGTCCGTCCTAGGCTAGCGCAGGCAAGGCAGGCACCTTACCTCCAGTGCCACCGCCCGGCCCCTTTTTTTTTTTGTTTTTTTTTTTTGGTCACACCCGGCAGTGCTCAGGGGTTATTCCTGGCTCCAGACTCAGAAATTGCTCCTGGCAGGCACGGGGGACCATATGGGACGCCGGGATTCGAACCGATGACCTCCTGCATGAAAGGCAAATGCCTTACCTCCATGCTATCTCTCCGGCCCCTAAAGTTTATTTTTTAATTTTTTTGGGGGGGCACACCTGGTGAAGCACAGGTTATTCCTGGCTCTGCACTCAGAATTTGCTTCTGGCAGGGTTGGAGGACCATATGGAATACTGGGGATTGAACCTGGGTCCGTCCCAGGTCAGCTGCATGCAAGGCAAACACCCTACCATTGTACTATCACTCTGGCCCCTAAAGTTTATTTTTGATTTTATCTAAGAGTAATTGGAAGTTGTGTTAGGATTCTATTAGTCTCTGAATGACTGAAACATAAAAGGCTATATATAGAAAATAAAAGTTAGCTTTTCTTTTTGATAAAAGTTGGCAGTCCAGGACTAGACCATTTTCCTTGTGGGATATGGCTTTCCTGGTTCTGTGCTCAGGAAACACTCCTGGCAGTGCTCAGGGGACCACATGTGGTGATAGGGATCTCACCCAATTTAGCTGCATGAACGACAAACATCCTACCTGCTGTACAATGTCTTGCAGAGAATCTCAGAGTCCTTGACTATTAGAGACGATTGTTATCCTGTTGTTTTACCTTTTTATATCATTTTGTATGTAGTTCCCACCTATGCTATAAGATGACTTTGCAGCTCTAAGTATGCATATCATTGTTATAAGTAAGTAGGGAGGACTTCCTTGCTCCCTTCCTTTTCCCTCCCTGATTCCTATGCTAGAGGTTGAATTCAAGACTTCACTTTTAAGATAAGTGCTCTAAGGGCTGGAGAAATAGCATGGAGGTAAGGCATTTGCCTTGCATGCAGAAGGACGGTGGTTCAAATCCTGGCATCCCATATGGTTTCCCCAGCCTGCCAGGAGTGATTTCTGAGCATAGAGCCAGGAGTAACCCCTAAGCACTGCCTGGTGTGATCCAAAAACCAAAAACCAAAACCAAAAAAAAAAAAAAGAACATTTTATAGCCAAGTAAGAGATATATAAGAAGAGAGTATATATTGGAAGAAACCTACAGTGAATTGAATTATTGAAGATAAAGAGAGGGATGGAGGGAGTATTTAACAGGTTGAGCTCATGCTTTGCATGCTAATATCCTGGATTAATTTCTCAGCATGATCCCCAGAGCATTGCCAAAGGGACCTCTGAATACCACTGGGTCTGACTCAAAAAAAAAAAATTAGGTGCCAAAGAAAAAGAATACACAGAAGGGCTAGAGAGATAGCATAGCAATAGGGTGTTTGCCTTGCACGCAGCTGATCCAGGACAGACGATGGTTCGAATCTCGGCATCCCATATGGTCCCCCATGCTTGTCTGGAGCAATTTCTGAACGTAGAGCCTGGAGTAACCCCTAAGCACCACTGGGTGTGACCCAAACCTCTCCCCCCCCAAAAAAAAAAAACACCCACATAAGGAGATAGAACGTAACAGTTTGGGTCAGAGCTGTGTAGTTCAATTAATAGAGCCAGGCTTGTCGAATGGCATGTATGTTGTAATAGTAGTCTAGGTCCTCAAAATTTTTAAACAGGGATCCAGTTCACTGTCCCTCAGACCGTTGGAGGGCTGGACTATAGTAAAAACAAAAACTATGAACAAATTCCTAATAACACTGCATCTATCTTATTTGAACTGAAGAAGCAAAATGGGAACAAATACAATATGTGGCCTGTGGGCCACAGTTTTGAGGACCACTGTGTAATAAGAGAACTCAAAATTTTTGAATTATGTGCTTTGATTTTGAATTATCAGTAATTATTCACAGTGCCTAGAATTGTATATATCTGGTAGTTAAGTATTTTAAAAAATAAAAATTAGGGGCCAGCGAGGTGACACTAGAGGTAAGGTGTCTGCCTTGCAAGCGCTAGCCAAGGAAGGACTGCGGTTTGATCCCCTGGCGTCCCATATCTTCCCCTCAAGCAGGGGCAATTTTTGAGCGCAGGCACCTTACTTTTAGCGCCACCACCCGGCCCCTCTAAATATTCTTGAATTTTTTGCTGCTCATAGTTTGCTTAGCTCAGAGCTAAGCTTTTAATTGCTAAGGTTTATGGATTTAAAAAGAATACTGCATTTTTTTTTTTTTTTGGTTTTTGGGCCACACCCGTTTGACGCTCAGGGGTTACTACTGGCAATGTGCTCAGAAATCGCCCTTGGTAGGCTTGGGGGGACCATATGGGACACCAGGGGATCGAACCGAGGTCCGTCCGCTTGCAAGAAAGACACCTTACCTCTAGCACCACCTTCCTGGCCCCTGAATACTGCATTTTTACTTCATAGGAAAATTGAGATGATATTTGAAATTAATTGGTAATAAAAGAAGTTGTGTATTTTCACTTTTTAGGAAAATTATACTGATGTTTAATAACTTTGATGTTAAGAATATAAGGAATCAGGCCTGAGTGATAGCACAGCAGTAAGGCGGCTAACACAGTTGCATGCAGCTAATACAGGACAGACCCCTTACCTGCTGTACTGTCTTTCCAGTCCCATGACATTAGTTGTTTTTAGGACGAATTATATTGTAACGATCTTGAAGTGAGTTACTCTTGAACTTATTGCTCTACTCCAGGGTAATTTATTAGACTGTGTGTTTAAATATTAGAGAATGTTTATAATTATGTGGGGAAAGCCAATCTCTTAATGATTACTTTGAAAAATGATTTTTCATAATCACCAAAACAGGTTCCATGGAGATCAGGAATGTTATTATCAGGATGACCTACGAGTATTATCTAGCCTTACCAAAAAGGAACACATGAAAGGGAATGAGACCATGTTGGATTTTCGAACAAGTAAATTTGTTCTCCGTATTTCCCGTGACTCGTACCAACTCTTGAAGAGGCATCTTCAGGAGAAACAGAACAATCAGATATGGAACATAGTTCAGGAGCACCTCTACATTGACATCTTTGATGGGATGCCTCGGAGTAAGCAGCAGATAGATGCCATGGTGGGAAGTTTGGCAGGAGAGGCTAAACGAGAGGCAAACAAATCAAAGGTATGGACTATGTAATGTTGATGATGAAAAAATGTAGCATTTTCTTTTCTTTTTGTTTTTTGTTTTTTTTTGTTTTTTCGGGCCACACCCGTTTGATGCTCAGGGGTTACTCCTGACTCAGCGCTCAGAAATTGCCCCTGGCATGGGGGGACCATATGGGACGCCGGGGGATCAAACTGCGGTCCTTCCTTGGCTAGCGCTTGCAAGGCAGACACCTTACCTCTAGCGCCACCTCTCCGGCCCCAAAATGTAGCATTTTCTTTTTTGGGCCACACTCGGCGGTGCTCAGGGGTTACTCCTGGCTGTCTGCTCAGAAATAGCTCCTGGCAGGCACAGGGGACCATATGGGACACCGGGATTCGAACCAACCACCTTTTGGTTCAGGATCGGCTGCTTGCAAGGCAAACACCGCTGTGCTATCTCTCCGGGCCCAAAATGTAGCATTTTCATATATTAATTTTATAGCTAGTTTGGGAATAATTTAACACTTAGTATACCAAGTTTTCTCTTCTAAGGACGATAATGATTAGTGGGAATTTAAGAATGGTTGTCTTGGGGCCGGGCGGTGGCGCTCGAGGTAAGGTGCCTGCCTTACCTGCGCTAGCCTAGGAGACGGACCGCGGTTCGATCCCCCGGCGTCCCATATGGTCCCCCAAGCCAGGAGTGACTTCTGAGCGCATAGCCAGGAGTAACCCCTGAGCGTCACCGGGTGTGGCCCAAAAACCAAAAAAAAAAAAAAAAAAAAAGAATGGTTGTCTTTTGTTTTGTTTTTGGGTCATACCCGGCATGCAGCCGAACCAGGTTCCATCCCCTGTATCCCATGTGATCCCCTGAGCACACCACCATGAGATTCCTGAGTGCAGAGCCAGGTGTAACCCCTGATCATTGCCAGGTGTGCTCAGGGATTGCCATTGGTTCTGCACTCAGAAATCACACCTGGCAGACTTGGGGGACCATATGGGATGCCAGGATTCGAACCACCATCCATCTGCATGCAAGGCAAATGCCCTACAATAGTGCTATCTCTCCGGCCCCAAGAATGATTGCTTTTTAACAGAATCTTGACTATAGTAACTGAAACAAGTAAGATTTTTCTGGAGCAATAGAACAGTAGGAATAGTACTTGTACTTGCCTTGCATGCAGCCAAACCAGGTTCCATCCCCTACATCCCATGTGATCCCTTGAGCACACCACCATGAGATTCCTAAGTGCAGAGCCAGGTGTAACCCTGATCATTGCCAGGTGTGGCTCCAAAAAACAACCTCCCCCCGAAAAAGTAAATGTTTTTCTCATTGTGATGAACTAAAGAGGAAGGCTCTCCTATGCCAACATAGGGCTTTTTATGTTTGTTTGTTTGTTTTGTTTTTGGGCTACACCCAGTGACGCTCGGGTTATTCCTGGCTATGTGCTCAGAAATCCCTCCTGAGTTGGGGGACCATATGGGATGCTGGGGGATCAAACTGTGATCCATCCTAGGTTACTGTGTGCAAGGCAGACACCCTACTGCTTGTGCCATTGCCCTGGCCCCAACATAAGGGCTTTCTAATATGACTGACAACCTTTACTTCTAGTTTTTGCTCTACCTTCAGAATGTGGCTTTTGGGGCCAAGGATATGACTCTGGTGAACATTTGTCTTGCATATGTGAGGCCAATGAGTTCAGTTCCTAGCACCACAAAAACTAAACAGTACCCAGCATATACTCTCTTTTTTGCAGCCCTAGCGTTGCCACAGCATCCCAAGAAGGCAGAAGGGGAAGGCAAAATATGTATTTCTGCTGAATCTCTTGTAATTTTCCCAGGAAAACTTTTTTTTTTTTGGGTCACATCCGGTGACGCTCAGGGGCTACTCCTGGCAGGCACGGGGGACCATATGGGATGCTGGGATTTGAACCACCGTTGTTCCTGGGTCAGCCGATTGCAAGGCAAATGCCCTAGCGCTGTACTATCTCTCCCATGGTGGCGCAAAGGGTAAGGCCTGAACTAGCTTAGGACAGACCGTGGTTCAATCCCCTGTTTACTCAGGAGTAACCCTGAGTGTCACAGGGTGTGGCTCAAAAACCAAAAAAAAACAAACCAAAACCAACCAACCAACAAAAAACCCACCCAGGGGCTAGAGTGATAGCACAGTGGTAGGGCATTTGCCTTGCATGTGGCTGACCCAGGATGGACCTAGGTTCAATCCCCTGCATCCCATATGGTCCCCTGAGTCAGGAGCAGTTTCTGAGCACATAGCTAAGAGTACCCCTGAGCATCACTGGATGTGGCCCAATATAAATAACACCCAGTCTAGTGTATGTTTTGTGTACATCTGTTGACTAGAACTAGTTTATATGGAAATTCCCGACTCAAGGGAGCCTGAGAACAGACATAATTTAAATGAGCATATTGCTATTCTAGTAATTTCAGCGTTTTGTTAGTAAGATGGGGAGAATGTTGGGTATAAAAAGAATGTTTCATGGTTTTTTTAAGATATGAAAAGGGGGGGGGCATAGAGATAGTACAGCAGTAGGGCGTTTGCCTTGTATGGGCCGACCCGGGAGGGACCTGGTTTTATTTTCAGCACCCATATGGTCCCTCAACTTGTCAGGGGTGATTTCTGAGTGCAGAGCTAGGTGTGCCCTTCAATCAATCAATCAATCAGAATTTTTGTTTATTTATTTTTTTGGTTTTTGGGTCACACGCGGCAGCACTCAGGGGTTCCTCCTGGCCCTACGCTCAGAAATCACTTCTGGCAGGCTCGGTGGGACCTTATGGGATGCTGGAATTCGAACAACTGTCCTGCATACAAGGCAAACGTCCCACCTCCATGCCATCTCTCTGGCCCCAATAAAAAGTTTTTTGAAAAAAAAATATGAAAAGGAGGTATCAGTGAATAAAACTATTAATTGATTAAATTTCTCTTTTGACTGGTAGGTATTTTTTGGTTTATTGAAAGAACCAGAAATTGAAGTACCTTTAGATGATGAAGATGAGGAAGGAGAAAATGAAGAGGGAAAACCTAAGAAGAAGAAGCCTAAAAAAGATAGCATTGGATCCAAAAGCAAAAAGCAAGATCCCAATGCTCCACCTCAGAACAGGTGAGGGAAAGATACCTCAGGGAATTGTGTAGAAATGTAAGATACTATGTTACAGAGAGTGCAGATTTGTTCATCAATATTCAGAGAGTAGTTTCCAGTCTTTTGCTTTTACAGGATCCCTCTTCCTGAGTTAAAAGATTCAGATAAGTTGGATAAGATAATGAATATGAAAGAAACCACCAAACGAGTCCGTCTTGGGCCAGACTGTTTACCCTCCATTTGTTTTTATACATTCCTCAATGCTTATCAGGTAGGTGCAATAATGGGAATAGAGTCTACCTGGAAGGTCATGTAAAATAACAGGATTCTGCTAGCTTTTGAGGAAGAGGAAAATGTAGTTCATCCATTTACTAGGAAAAGGAATATAAATTACATTACAGTCTTCTCTTTGAACTCTTTTTAAAGTAAAACTTTTTTTTTTTTTGGTTTTTGGGCTACACCCGTTTGATGCTCAGGGGTTACTCCTGGCTATATGCTCAGAAATCGCCCCTGGCTTGGGGGGACCATATGGGACGCTGGGGGATCGAACCTCGGTCTGTCCTACGCTAGCGCTTGCAAGGCAAACACCTTACCTCTAGTGCCACCTTCCCGGCCCCAGTAAAACATTTTTTATTTAGAAATTCTGAGGAAGGAGAGAGAGAGAGAGAGGAAGAGAGAAAGAAGAGTGTCAGAGAGGAGAGAAAAGAGAAAGGTGAGAGAAGAGAGAGAAATAGCTCAAGAGAGAATGTAGATTTTTTTTTCTCCAAGGCGCAGAGAGCCCCAGTATACCAGTACACAACCTAGCATTACAGTTTTTTTTTTTTTTTTTGGGCCACACCCAGCGGTGCTCAGGGGTTACTCCGGCTGTCTGCTCAGAAATAGCCCCTGGCAGGCACGGGGGACCATATGGGACACCAGGATTTGAACCAACCACCTTTGGTCCTGGATCGGCTGCTTGCAAGGCAAACGCCGCTGTGCTATCTCTCCGCGCCCCAGCATTACAGTTTCAAAGTATGAGAGTGCATATCTCAAGAGGTGAGATATGAGCGACATATACTCAGGTACACAAGTGTGCAAGCAGCCACACATGAGCCCAGAGAGCACATGTGTTTTTGTGAATTTTTGTTTTTGGTGGTTGGAGTTGGGCGGGTTGGTCCACATCTAGTTCTAATCTCAGAAATTTCTGAGATTTCTCCTGGCAGACTTGTGATAATAGGCAATTCTGGGGACCAAACCTGGGCTGACCATGTGAAAGCAAATGCCATACCTCCTATGCTCTGACCCCTGTGAACTCTTGATAAAAATATCTTTTAGAGCAGTAAGGAAAGGAGAATTGGACATTGCTAAGACTAGATAAATGGCAGTGTGTAAAAGACCTTTACCAACACATCTGTTCCAAATCCTTGCATATTTTCACAGGTGAGGATTCTGCTAGCTTTTTTTTTTTTTTTGGTTTTTGGGCCACACCCGGTAACGCTCAGGGGTTACTCCTGGCTATGCGCTCAGAAGTTGCTCCTGGCTTGGGGGACCAAATGGGACACCGGGGGATCGAACCGCGGTCCGTCCAAGGCTAGCGCAGGCAAGGCAGGCACCTTACCTTTAGCGCCACCGCCCGGCCCCTCTGCTAGCTTTTGAGGAGGAGAAATCATTTTATCATCTTTCACCTCTGGTCTCCTAATTTTTCCCCTCTGTGTTTCCACTCCTTTCATTATTGTGACTGGGGGTCGGACACACACTTCACTGTGGTGTTCTGCGTGCTTAATTTTATCTGTTATGCTTGCCAGGAGTTGCATTTAGTCCGAGAGTTGCATTTTAGGTCCTGCTGCTTCCCAAGGTTTAGATTCCATTAGTTGTGCTTATGCACATCCTTACTGGGAGTTCACAATCTAGGTTGAGGCACACTAGTTACAGGTGTGATACTTCTTTAGTACTCATACATGTCCTTGCCAGCGATTATATTTAATTGTAGTACTTGATGGAGAGTGCAAACCCCCACTCCCGAAACTTTTTGCCTTTTGATTCTTTTGGCCTGTGGTATTCATTGTTTGTTTACTCCTGGCTCTGTGCTCAGGGATCCTTTCTGGGAAGGTTTGGTGGACCATATGGAATACTGCGGATCTGGGTCAGCTGTATGCAAAGCAAAGCCACCTTACCCTCTGTATTATCTCTCCAACCCTAGCACCTCTTTTTGTAATGCTCACTTAAGCCCTTTTATAGTGAGTCTGTAAATTACATATGGTGTCAGGGATTGCAGACAGCCAAGCTGCCATGACTGTGATCTATGCAGTGAAACCCTGCCTTTGAAATCTATACTTTCATTTGAGAAAAATAGCATTATGCAGTCTAACAGATAATGTTGTCCCCTAAAGCAATATTGATTCATATAATTATTTCTCCCCCAAATTGACAGGGACTTACTGCAGTAGATGTCACTGATGACTCGAGTTTGATTGCTGGAGGTTTTGCAGATTCAACTGTTCGTGTGTGGTCTGTGACACCCAAAAAGCTTCGTAGTGTCAAGCAAGCCGCAGGTAACTGAAAGCATCTATCAGTACTTTACTTTAGTCTTTGTGCATGGAATATACATAATGTATTAGGATTTTAGAAGAATTTCACTTTTTTTAAGTTTTGGGGTCATACCCAGTGATGCTCAGGAGTTACTCGTGGCAGGCTTGGAGGACCATATGGGATACTGGGATTCAAACTGCTGTTGGTCCTGGGTTGGGTACTTGCTAGACAAACGCCCTACTGCTGTCTCTCTGGCCCAAAATGCTAACATTTCTAACAGAGAAGTGTATTGTATCAACATCTTATATGGTCCACTGAGTACCATCAAGAGTAATTCCTGAGTGGAGTCAGGAGTAACTCTGAGCATCATCAGGTGTGGGTCATTCCTCCCCACACCCCAAAAAAACCCAAAGCAAAACAAAGTGTATTGGGTAGAAATCAGAAGATTGGAATTAGAAAGGTTTAACTTTTCTGGGTCTCAGCTATAGATTAACCTAACATTCAAGTTCAAAACCTAACATTTTTCTGATTGTACTTTAAAAGCCTTTACAATTTATTATTATTATTTTGGACTACATACAGGAATGTTCAGGACTTCTCCTGGTATAGTACTCAGGAGTTGCTCCTTGTGGTGCTCAGGTGAGCTTGTAATGCTGAATATTGAACTCAGGCCTTCTGTATGCAAGGCATTCACACTAGACCTTTGAACTCTCTTTCCCCTCCCTTAAAAAATCTTTAGTTTTTCATGGGAGAACACTTTGTTGTTGTTGCTTTTGGTTTTTGGGTCACACACAGCAGCACTCAGCTCAGGGGTTACTCCTGGCTCTATGCTCAGAAATCGCTCCAGGCAGGCTCGGGGGACCATATGGGATGGCCGGTATTCGAACCACCATCCTTCTGCATGCAAGGCAAATGCCCTCCCTCCATTCTATCTTTCTGACCCCTGAGAACACTTTGTTTTAGCCATAAGAATTACATAGGAAGAACTGTTTAGGTTTGTGCTCTTTCACCGTTCCCTTCCCCTCCCCTCCCCTCCTCTCCCCTTCCTCCCTCTCTTTTCTTTTCTTTTCTTTTCTTTTCTTTTCTTTTCTTTTCTTTTCGTTTCTCATTCTTTCTGTGAAACAAGATAGTTTTATTGACCAAACCTAACTTAAAAAGATGAAAGGGAAGAGAGGAAAGGAAAACATGTCATGAGAGGCTGAAGTAATACTACAGTGGGTAAGATGCTTACCTTACATGCCCCCAAAACCAAAACAAAACCAAAAGAAATGAAAAGAGAAAGAAAGCATGTTCAAGAGGAAGCAAGCTTGAAAGAACAAGCATGAAAACATACACAAATAAGCGGGATATGTATTCAGCAGCTTGAAGAGCAAACCAGGATTTCATTTTGCCTTTTTTTTTTTTGATCACACTCAGTGATACTCGGGTTATTCCTGGCTCTGAATTACTCCTGGTGGTACTCAGGAGACCATATGGGATGCCAGGAATTGAACTCTGGCTAGCCTTGTGCAAGGCAAGTGCCCTACATGCTGTACTGTCTTCAGCCCTAGGATTTAATTTTTTTTTTTGGTTTTTGGGCCACACCCGTTTGACGCTCAGGGGTTACTCCTGGCTATGTGCTCAGAAATTGCCCCTGGCTTGGGGGGACCATATGGGACGCCGGGGGATCGAACCGCGGTCCGTTCCTTGGCTAGCGCTTGTAAGGCAGACACCTTACCTCTAGCGCCACCTTCCCGGTCCTGGATTTAATTTTTTTTAAAAAATGTTTTGGGGGCCGTAGAGAGCTCAGCGGCATTTACCTTGCAAGCAGCCATCCTAGGACCAAAGGTGGTTGGTTCGAATCCCGGCGTCCCATATGGTTCCCCGTGCCTGCCAGGAGCTATTTCTGAGCAGATAGTCAAGAGTAATCCCTTAGCACCACCATGTGTGGCCCAAAAACCAAAAAAAAAATTTTTTTTTTGACCATACCCAGCACCACTCTGGTTACTCCTGGCTCTGTGATCAGAAATCACTCTTGGCAGGCTTGGGAGACCATATAGGATGCCTGGGAAATAATCAGAGTTTGTCCTGGGTCAACCGCATGCAAGGCAAAAACACTTTACTGCTGAGCTATCGCTCTGGCCTAGGTCTTAATTTTTTTTTTTTTTTTTTGGTGTTTTGGGCCACACTTGGTGACACTCAGGGGTTATTTCTGGCTATGCGCTCAGAAATCGCTCTTGGCTTGCACAGGCAAGGCAGACACCTTACCTCTAGCGCCACCATGCCAGCCTCGTTTGTTTTTTGGGTCATACCCAGCAATGCTAAGGGGTTACTCCTGGCTCTATTCTCAGAAATTGCTCTTGGCAGGCTCGGGGGACCATATGGGATGTTGAGATTTGAACCAATGTCCTGCATGCACGGCAAACTTACCCTACCTCCATACTATCTCTCTGGCCCCCCTTAATTTATTTTTTTTATAAAGTTTCTTGCTATCTATAGCTTCCAGCCTTTATATCTGAAGATAGTTAGTGAATGGCTATTGCAATCACTGAGGTAGATCAGAAGTTTTTAACCTTGTTTATGTTGGGTGGACTGGTTGGAACTGAGCTGCAGATAAAAGGTATAAACCTGGGGTTCCTCATCTTTTTCCAACTCTCACCCCTCTCCAACATTTTTTTTTGTTTGTTTTGTTTTGTTTTTTGGGCCACACCGGGTGATGCTCAGGGGTTACTCCTGGCTATGTGCTCAGAAATTGCTCCTATCTTGGGGGACCATATGAGATGCTGGGGGATTGAACTACTATCCGTCCTAGGCTAGTGCCGGCAAGGCAGACGCCTTACCGCTCCATGCCACTGATCTGCCCCCCCCTTTTTTCGGTGGGGGGGCACACCTGGTGGTGCTCAGGGATTACTCTAGGCTCTTCACTCAGAAATCACTCCTGGCATGCTCAGGGGACCATATGGGATGCTGGGGATTGAACCCAGGTTAGTCCTGGGACGGTACAAAGCAAATATCCTGCCACTGTGCTATTGTTCCAGCCCCAAGAGGCTGTTTCCTTTCTGTTAGTGTGCCCCCCCCACTGGCTGCCCCCTAGTTTAGTACCTTGATCTCAAATTTATGAAGTTCTTTTTTGTTTGTTTTGGACCCAGCAGTACTCAGGGTTCTCCTGGCTCTGCATTCAGGAATCACTCCTGGTAATGCTCAGAGGACCATATGGGATGTTAGAAATGGAACCTGGGTTGGCTGTGTACAAGACAAGTGCCCAACTGACTGTACTATCACTCTAGCCCTGATTTCTGATCTGTGGCACTCTTAAGATATCCTCTGGGGATCATAGGGCCAAATGGTTTCTTATTGAGAAATAAGTGTTTGTTCATAGAATACATTTTTAACAGTGTTGGCGTTTTCATAGTTTTATTTCTGTTAAGTATTTATCCTAGGGGCCAGAGTGGTAGCACAGCAGTAGGGCGTTTGCCTTGCACACAGCTGACTGAGGACAGACCTGGGTTTGATACCCCGGTGTCTATATGGTCCCCCAAGCCAGGAGCGATTTCTGAGTGCATAGCCAGGGATAACCCCTAAGAGTCACCGAGTGTGGCCCCAAAACAAAAACAAACAAACAAAAGTATTTATCCTAGTTCCAACACTGAGTAACACTGAGCAGCTGCGTGCGTTCCAGCAGATCACTAACTGGGCCTGTTTCCTGTCCTTTATACCTGATTGAGGGATGATTATCATGTAAGTCATGGAGAAATAGCACCGTGGTTAATGTGTAGAAGTTGCTGTTCAAATGTTAGTTCCTCTTCTGAATCATGAGGTGATTGCCTTAAAAACTAATGTTTTTGGACCTTTTTAGATCTTAGCCTCATAGACAAAGAATCAGATGATGTCTTAGAAAGAATCATGGACGAGAAAACAGCAAGTGAGTTGAAGATTTTGTATGGTCACAGTGGACCTGTCTATGGAGCCAGCTTCAGTCCAGATAGGTAAAAAAAAATGTTGCTGCTTTATGTTGAAATTATATAAAGAACTATTGAAACATTATGCAATTTTGGGGGAAAATTCTGCTTTAGAATTGACATGTATTCCATTGATTATCTTACTTAAAGCTATTTTTTTGTTTTGGGGCCACTTTTGGCTGTGTCAGACCTTATTCTTGGCTTTGCACTTAGGGATTACCCCTGACGGGCATGGGGTGACCATATGGGATGCATGGAATCCAGGTTGGCTGCTTGGAAGGCAAGAACCTTACCAGCTTTACTGCTTTACCTGGCCCCAGAATTGTTGAGTTTTAAGCAGTATACTGCATTTCTTTTCTTCCCTTGTGTTTTGCAATAAGGGTGGGTTGTTCTAGCAGTGTTAGGGAATGGTGCAGTGCTGGAATCAAACCTGAGCCTCTCACGTGCTCAACCAATGAACTATCTCTTTGTTCCATATGTTTTAGTCTTTCTTAACTGACTGTATTTGACATTTTTCATCATTATTATCTTTTGGAATTTTTGTTTGCTGTTTAAAGGATTATGTATTTTTGGTTGCTTGTTTTTGGACCGTACCTGGTGGAACTCAGGGATTACTTAAATATAGAGAAGCTAAAGAGATGACTGAAAGTTAGTCTAGGAACTAATCATAACTTCTCTTCTCAGAAACTACCTGCTTTCCTCTTCAGAGGATGGAACTGTTAGATTATGGAGTCTTCAAACATTTACTTGTTTGGTGGGCTATAAAGGACACAACTATCCTGTGTGGGACACACAATTTTCTCCATATGGATATTACTTTGTGTCAGGGGGCCACGACCGAGTAGCTCGGTAAGAACATTGTGATCTTATAACTGGGTTTATTTTCCGTACATAATATTTCTTGTTGGGGATTAAAAACTGCTGCCAAACTCACTTTCACCTTTATTATCACTTCTATTATTCAGGCTCAAATTTTGAGAATGTCAGCATTTATAGCTTTTGATATGAAAATTGGGAGTTTTCACATGTTTTTTTTTTCCACATGTTTCTTGTATGGAGTTCTAAATGCCCTGCCTTTTGTGGGGATGGGGGTGTTTGGGCCACACCTGAGGGCGCACAGGGGTTACTCCTGGCTCTGTGCTCAGAAATTATTCCTGGCAGGCTCAGGGGATCATATGGGATGCCAGGTATTGAATCCAGACTGTCCCAGGTCTGCTGAGTACAAGGCAAACGCCCTACTGCTATGCTATTGCTCCCGACACCTGACCTGCTTTTTTATTCCTTCTCATTATATTAGCACATTTACCTAATTCCATCAAATATTAAATCTTTTCAGCATATGTATCTGTGAGTGTATGTATGCATGGGTATATATGTATGTGTATGCGTGCACCCATGTGCCAGGATACAAACTCAACACTTCATGCATTCAAGGTATGTGCTCTATTGTTTAGCCTGTGAGCACCTGTTTTTAATTTTGGGTCACACCTGGCCGAATTTAGGGATTACTCCTGGAATTATTTCTGATATCTTGGGAACCATATGGGATGCCAGGTATCAAATGCCCTTCCCCTTCTGTGCTATTGCTCCAGCCCATTTTTGTTTATTGACTTTAGGTCAGGAGGAAGTAGCTCAAGAAAATACTAATTCTAAGATGGTCAAAATTTGGGAAGCATACTTACCTATGTGTTATAATGAGTTGGGATGGAAGAGGAAAGAATAGGTGGGTTATATAGAGAATAAAGTTGGTTTTTTTTTGGGGGGGGACATCAATTTTCTTGGGGGTGTTTTGGGGCCACATCCAGTGGTGCACAGGGCTTACTTTCGGATCTGTGCTCATACCTAACAGGGCCTGAGGACTATTTGTGATGCCAGGAATTGAACCTGGTTGGCAGTCTGCAAGGCAAGCACATTACCCACATTACTATCTCCTGACTCTTTTGCTTTTAGAGCACATATAGCCCTTTGAGCTATCTCCCTGGCCTCAGACTGTTATTTAATTTCAATTAATTCCTCCTGCTTCCCCAAGTAAGGTAATGTGGGAGCACCCATTGGGGATAACTTCACATTTGTGTTGGGTTTCATCTTGGCATTTAATAGCTATCATCTTCATTTTCAAAACTTTATAAAAAGGCTTTGGGCTACAGACCACTATCAACCTTTAAGGATATTTGCTGGCCATCTTGCCGATGTGAATTGTACCAGATTCCATCCAAATTCTAATTATGTTGCCACGGGCTCTGCGGATAGAACAGTGCGGCTTTGGGACGTCCTGAATGGGAACTGTGTAAGGATATTCACTGGACATAAGGTATTTTCCACTTTGCCATTCCAGAACACAAGATTACTTTTGAAAGAAAAATATTTTACAAAATTGAACCACTCATTTTAGATGTTATTCATGCCACTGAACTTTTGGGCTGGGGATATGGCTTAGCATAACTTGCTTTGCATATATGAGTCCTTGGGTCCTGTTCCTTCTATTCATTGCCAAAGAATTTGAAAATGCTATTTTGGGATGGAGAAAGGATTGGACTTCACATGTGGGGGTTCTGGGTTCACTCTGGGTGCCATTTGACTCCCTAGCACCACCAGGAACAATCCCTGAGCAATACTTGGTGACATGCCCAAAACCAAACCAGTTTTCCAAAACCTATTTTTGAGCCACTTGGCAGTGCTTAGGAAAGCATGTGGTCCTAGGGATTGAACATGACTATCTTGTATGAAAAGCATGTACTCAGCCCATTGTATTAGCTCTGCAGACCCCATATGTTTGTAGTTTTTAACCCTGCTTTACTTACGACTCTCATGACTCCTTTTCTAGGGACCAATTCATTCTTTGACATTTTCTCCCAACGGGAGATTCCTGGCTACAGGAGCAACAGATGGCAGAGTACTACTTTGGGATATTGGACATGGCTTAATGGTTGGAGAATTAAAAGGCCACACTGATACAGTCTGTTCACTTAGGTTTAGTAGAGACGGCGAAATTTTGGCATCAGGTAAAATGACTTAAATGTCTCTGAACAGTATGTTAAAAGAAACACTGAGTACTAATACTTGCAAAATTAGGGGCCGGAGAGATACATGGACGTAAGGCATTTGCCTTTCATGCAAAAGGTCATTGGTTCGTGGGGCCGGAGAGATAGCATGGAGGTAAGGCGTTTGCCTTTCATGCAGGAGGTCATCGGTTTGAATCCCGGCGCCCCATATGGTCCCCCGTGCCTGCCAGGAGCAATTTCTGAGCCTGGAGCCAGGAATAACCTCTGAGCACTGCCGGGTGTGACCCAAAAACCACAAAAAAAAAAAAAAAAAAAAAAAAAAGGTCATTGGTTTGAATACCGGCATCCCATATGGTCCCCTGAGCCTGCCAGGAGCGATTTCTGAGTGTGGAGCCAGGAGTAATCCCTGAATGCTACCGGGTGTGACCCAAAAACAACAAAACAAAAATACTTGCAAAATTAAGTATTATTTTTTAGGTTTTGTATTCAAAGGATCAGCCAGAGTATTCCAGTTAGTTTACTTGTACAACTTTTGAAGTTAAACTGTTGAACCACTCCTTTAGAAAGATTCAGTTGAAGGGCCGGAGAGATAGCATGGAGGTAGGGCATTTGCCTTGCATGCTGAAGGGTAGTGGTTTGAATCCTGGCATCCCATTTTTTCCTTGAGCCTGCCAGGAGTGATTTCTGAGTGTAGAGCCAGAATAACTCTGAGCGCTGCTGGGTGTGGACCCCTCCCCCCCCCCCCCCAAATCTTAATATAAAAAAAAAAGGTTCAGTTGAAGTTTAGGTTTTTAATTAGAAACATATAAATTCAGTATATTGTTTTTTGTTTTTTATTTTTTTGGGTCACACCTGGCTCTATGCTCAGAAATCCCCCGGCAGGCTTGGTGGACCTTATGGGATGCTGGGATTTGAACCACTGACCTTCTGCATGCAAAGCAAATGACCCACCACTGTGCTATCTCTCCTGCCCCCAGTATACTAAGTTTTACACCACTAAATTTATTCTTCATATATATGTCCTACTATTTTTAAGACATTCAATGAGTACTAATAAAGTGAATGCTAATTCATCAGATTCCCAAAGGAATCAATTACCTATGACCCTCTCCAAGTATTTCAGTTTAATACAGTTTAACCCAACACCTAACCTTTAACAACTCAGTATTATTCTATACATATAATATACTACTGTATGCTACTGGACAAATTTAGTATGTGTGACTGATACTTGATTAGGACTGGGGAGATGGATTAAAGGGCTAGCCAGAGAAGGGAAGGTTGGGGGACAGGGAGTCTCCAGTAGTGCGTGGTCCCCATATTACTGATGGGTGTGGACCCCAAACAACAAAACCTAAAGTATACTTGAACCTAAGTGTGTTGGACACTCCTACAGTTTCCTTTGATTTACCCTAGGTTCAATGGATAACACAGTGCGATTATGGGATGCCGTCAAAGCATTTGAAGATTTAGAGACTGATGACTTTACTACAGCCACTGGGCATATAAATTTACCTGAGAATTCGCAGGAATTATTGTTGGGAACATATATGACCAAATCGACACCAGTTGTACACCTCCATTTTACTCGAAGAAACTTGGTTCTAGCTGCAGGAGCTTATAGTCCACAGTAAACCATCGGTATTAAAGACCTTTTGAAGCTACTGTTTGAAAAAGGGAGACTAAAAGCAAATACCTCAGTGATTAATATTTAAGCTACAAAGAATGTTTTGTCTATATGGATCTGGAAGTATGCTGCTTGGAAAATCTGATCAGGACAATTCCACGTTTCTATAGCAACCACGTTTAACTAATTTTCATTAGTTGAATAAGAGGTATTATGTTCGTGGAGGGGACATTAATGGTGCTTTGGATTGTGTGGAAACTATGCATTTTCTGTTCAGATGCTATCTTAATTTATTATGTTTAGAAAAAATTTCAACTGATTTCAGTAATTCATCCTGCTTCAAGATTCAAATTGAGTAATATTAATACTGTGTTGAGTTTTAGCTGAAGAATTCTATGAGCATATATGTTTCTACTGTAAAAAGGTAGTTACCGTATGACACTCAAGTACTCAGATGATCCACTAACATTTTTTCCTTGACCCATAGTTAGTGGGCTGTACCTGGGTAGGGTGAACTTCAATTTGAACTAGATGAGGGGGCTGGAAAAAAGAGTACAGTGGGTAGGTACTTGCCTTACACACAGCTGCCCTGGATTCAATTCCTAGCATCCCATATGGTCACTGGAGTGCAGAGCCAGGAGTAAGCTTTGAGCTTACTCCCCCATCACAACTACCACCACCACCACCACCACCAGAACTCAATGAGGTACTACTATCAAGACCACCTGTTGGAGCCTGTACTCATCTTTCCACCTGCCCCCACCCTCCCCTATAAACCAAGTGAAGAAACTTAGCTCTTATGTTCTACTTCAGCTAAAATGCCTATGTACAACCTAGTACACTTGAAGTCAGACAGACATTTCAGTTGCTTACCTCCAATACTGAGCCTTGCTTTGGGAAACTAAAGGATTTAGACCAAGTCACTGCCAGTTTTTTGCCTTTGTTGCATTTTGTACAGTTTTTATATTTTTGATATCTTGTAAATAAAGACAACCAGCTTTTCCAGATTCATAATTTATTGTACAAATTATCATATGATGAGTTATTAGCTTCTTCAGGCATGGGAACTGAACAGATGAGGTACAGTTTATTTAGAATCCTATATAAAAAAAAAACAAAACAGCCAAATTTAGACAAATATATGTCCTACTATTAAGGCATTCAATGAGTGCTAATAAAGTGAATGCTAATTCATCAGAGTCCCAAAGGAATCAGTTACTTTTGACCCTCTCCAAGTATTTCAGTTTAATGCAATTTAACCCAACACCTCACCTTTAACAACTCAGTATGATTCTATATGTATAGCATACTACTGGACAAATTTAGTATAGTGACTGATAATAGATTTGTTCTAGTATTATGAACAGTATTATGAACAGTAATAATATAGTATTAATAATAGTATTAATAATAGTAATAATATACTATTAATCGCTAAGAAACAATTTCTCCATTTTTTTTTTTTTTTGGTTTTTGGGCCACACCCGGTGATGCTCAGGGGTTACTCCTGGCTATGCGCTCAGAAGTCGCTCCTGGCTTGGGGGACCATATGGGACGTCGGGGGATCGAACCGCGGCTAGAGCAGGCAAGGCAGGCACCTTACCATTAGCGCCACCGCCCAGCCCCAATTTCTCCATTTTTAAATCCAAAAGCTATTTACTAACATGCAGCCTGTTTGGAATGGGCTATTACATTCTGGGATATGGAGATCCCCTAATAGTTCTGGGATTTGAAAAGCTTTTAAATATAGGAAATATTTGTCTCTGTAAAGGAGTTACAAGATGCAGATCTGGGCTGTGGTTTCTACTACAAGTCTACAGTCAACAGAAGGGTACATATTGGCATAACACTGAACAAAAAGATACTACTAAGATAATTACTTATGTAAGCATTAAAATTAGGGCATAATATGTCTCTGCTAGAACATGTGCCTTTCAATAGCATGACCTGGGTTTATCCCTGATACAGGGGGGAAAAGAAGACAAACAAGCAAACAAGATGTACCTGCAGCAGGTTGGTTGGTAAATATGTCAAAGAAAAAGACCCAATTATTAAATAAGGAAAACATTTTAGTCAGCAAATGAGCAAACTTCAGAAAAAAATCCATACACTAATGGGGTAAAAGGGATGTCCCTTACAAAGTGGGTTGCCCTACAATCCACTGGGAAAACTTTAAGAAAATCACAGATCGGGCCGGGTGGTGGCGCTAGAGGTAAGGTGCCTGCCTTGCCTGCACCGCGGTTCGATCCCCTGGTGTCCCATATGGTCCCCCAAGCCAGGAGCGACTTGAGCGCATAGCCAGGAGTAACCCCTGAGCATCACCGGGTGTGGCCCAAAAACAACAACAAAAAAAGATCAAAAAAAAAAAAAAAAAAAAGGGGCCGGAGAGATAGCATGGAGGTAAAGCGTTTGCCTTTCATGCAGGAGGTCATCGGTTCGAATCCCGGCGTCCCATATGGTCCCCCGTGCCTGCCAGGAGCAATTTCTGAGTCTGGAGCCAGGAATAACCCCTGAGCACTGCCTGGTGTGACCCAAAAACCAAAAACCAAAAAAAAAGAAAAAAAAAAGATCACAGATCAAGATGATAAATGCTCGAAAGCGGGGCCGGGCGGTGGCGCTAAAGGTAAGGTGCCTGCCTTGCCTGCGCTAGCCTTGGACGGACCGCAGTTCGATCCCCCGGTGTCCCATATGGTCCCCCAAGCCAGGAGCAACTTCTGAACACATAGCCAGGAGTAACCCCTAAGCATTACCGGGTGTGGCCCAAAAACCAAAAAAAAAAAAAAAAATGCTCGAAAGCATAATGTTACTTATTTTTTTTTAAAAAAGGATAATATTTCTTCTGTAAAATAAATCATGTATCCATGAATATGTACATATTCATTATAGGGGACAGAAATGTAAACATTCCCATGGCTACTGGAAAAAAAAAGGCTAACACAAATTACTAACATTTTCAGGGTGATGGACTAGAAACAATATTTCATTTTCCCCCCTAGGAGTTATGTAATGGATTTTGCATAATGACAATTTTATAGTGTGGCAGGAGAGTAAAATATAAATATAGCTAAACTGGGGGCCAGAGAGATAGTACAGTAGTTAAGGGTATTTTATTTGCCTTGCCCTCGACCAGAAGTAGATCCCAGGCATCCCATATAGTCCCAACACAGTAGCCTCAAAATAAAAACAAAGTGAAAGAGGCTAAGTTAAAGCTTTAAAATGTCACTCCTTGGGGCCAGAGAGGTGGCGCTAGAGATAAAGTGTCTGCCTTGCAAGGGACTGCAGTTCAATTCCCCCCCCCCCCCCCCCCCCCCCGCATCCCATATGGTCCCCCCAAAGCCAGGGGCAATTTCTGAGCGCTTAGCCAGGAGTAACCCCTGAGCATCAAACGGGTGTGGCCCAGAAAAACAAACAAAAAAAATTTTCACTCCTTACCATTTTATGTTGCCTTCACAGCTGGGGTTTTTTTAGACTTTAACTTGAAGTACAAGACCAACAAAGCAATTCCTCCATATGTGGCCAGCACACACTGGAAAACAAAAGGAAGAAGTAAACAAAGAGTTTTACCCACATCAATATTGTAATAAAATATAGGCAGCATTAATACTTACATTCATTCTACCTGTCATAGTATAAGAGTTGAAGTATTTTTTAATACCAGTGAACTGGAATTGGGCATCAGCCTCTGGACCTGCCATGTTCGCAACCTTAAACTAGGAAAAAAAAAAAAGAAACAAGTTGGTGTGGATACATGCTACAAGAAAATTCATTTAGTTAAAGAAAATCTGTCATGGGACTAGAGCAATAATACAGGGTGGATAGGCCACTTGCTTTGCAAGCACTCAACCTGGGTTGGGTTCAATCCCTGACATACCAATATGGTTCTCTGGGCCCGGAGAGATAGCACAGCAGTGTTTGCCTTGCAAGCAGCCGATCCAGGACCAAAGGTGGTTGGTTCGAATCCCGGTGTCCCATATGGTCCCCTGTGCCTGCCAGGAGCTATTTCTGAGCAGACAGCCAGGAGTAACCCCTGAGCACCTCTTGGTGTGACCCAAAAACCAAAAACCAATATGGTTCTCTAAGCATTGCCAGGAATGATTCCTAAGTGCAGAGCAAAGAGTAAATAGAGCATTGCTGGGTGTGCCCTCTCCTCCCAAAATCAACCAAATAAAAGAAACCCCTCATGATATCTGTAAAGTATAGGTAGGGCACAAGCCTTGTATGTGGTCAATTCCTTGAACCCCTTTTGGTTCCTGAGCATTCATTGCTGGGTATCTCCCAAAAACAAAGAAGGCAAAGTTTTGGAAGGCCTTTAATCGGACTATTAGTACACATTATTCCAGAACAGAAGTTTAAGCACTCAGAAGGAAAACAGTCTTTTAAGCTTACTTTCTGATTAGCAATGTCTGTTTTCTACTCCCAGTATCTATATCCCAGTACAGGAAATTAATCAGTTTGAAGACCAGTTAAAAGTCTGATAACTGGAATCACAGTATCCCGACCTCTACAGTGAGTGGGTAGAGCACTTGACTCACATGTGGCCGACCCCAGGGAACATTGCATGGTTCCCTTCCCATAACTGATAATAAAACAAAGACAAAATTGAAGAAGAGGTAGTAAGAATGTGAGAAAATGGTATTCCCTGTTTTCTGGCGTATATACTGGTACAACTTCAGTAAAATGCAATTTTGTAATTATCTAACAAATTTGAAAGCAAGTATACAATACCATTTTGTCTTGCATTTGTTTTCCTGAAATTAATTCTTCTGAGGGGTGCTTGCTTGCCTTGAACAACCCAGATTTGATCCCCATATAGTCCACTGGGCCCATGATCTGATCAGAGTTAGGAGTAAGCCCTGAGCACCACAGGGGCCTATATGAGTACAAAAGGCTTGTCTTGTATGCATTTATCCCTAGTTCAAAACCCTTGAACACTGTAGTGCCTATGGAAGGGCCCTGAGCACCACTATGTGTGGACTCCACCCTTAAAGTTTCCAGAATAGAGGGGCCGGAGTGATAGCACAGCAATGTTAGGACATTTAACTTGCATTTGGATAACTTGGTACAGACCCTGATACGATCCCCAACAACCCATCTGGTCCACTGAGCCTGCCAGGAGTGATATCTGAGCACAGAGTCCGAGCAATCTTGGATCTGTGATTTTCTTTTTCTTTTTTTTTTTTTTGTTTTTTGGGCCACACCCATTTGATGCTTAGGGGTTACTCCTGGCTAAGAGCTCAGAAATTGCCCCTGGCTTGGGGGGACCATATGGGACGCCGGGGGATCGAACTGCTATCCTTCCTTGGCTAGCACTTGCAAGGCAGACACCTTACCTCTAGAGCCACCTTGCCGGCCCATTTTTTTTTTTTTTTTGGTTTTTGGGCCACACCCGGTGACACTCAGGGGTTACTCCTGGCTATGCACTCAGAAGTTGCTCCTGGCTTGGGGGACCATATGGGACGCCGGGGGATCGAACCGCGATCCGTCCTAGGCTAGCACAGGCAAGGCAGGCACCTTACCTCTAGCGCCACCGCCCGGCCCCGGATCTGTGATTTTCTTAGACTAAACTTTTCCCAGTGGACTGTAGGCAACCCACTTTGTAAGGGGGAATCTCTTTTGCTCCAATCCATACACTCTTTTTTTGGGCCACACCCGGAGCTCAGGGGTTATTCCTGGCTCTGCACTCAGAAATCACAGGTTCAGAGGACCATATGGGATGCCGTCAGCCGTGTGCAAGGCAAATGACCTACCACTGTGCTACCACTCTGGCCCCAGAAAATTATAATACTTTGCTGACCCTGGTATAATGCCAGCATGGCAAATAGTCCCTTCAACCCCTCCCAGCACCAAAAATAAGCCCTGACCAGTCCCAAAAGCCAAAACAAACAAAAAAGAAGGGAATTTTCACTCAATTCTTTGGGGGGGGGTAGGGAGGGTGGGTTGTCTCCTCAGAGATCTTGGCTTTTCCAGTCTAAATCTCCAAGAAAGAAATAATGGTGCTGCTTTTGCATGAAACAATTCCATTTCACTAAAAGTATACTTTGTTTTCCATTCATTGTCATAGCGGAACTTTTGATTCTTGTATCAAGTAGGTTTCTTGGCGAAAAACAAGTATAGTAAACAAGGTTTAACTGTCAAATGACAAACCAGTAACCCCACTATATATGCAACATAATTTTCTAGAAGGATGTGACATCTAACTGAAATAATATTAAGGGATTTTAAATTTCTTCCTGTTTACATAAGGCATTGGTTGAAGGTATGGAGCATGCATTAATTTTGTATATTAATAAAGTAACACTATTGTAACTATATTACCTAAATTGTAAAAAAAATAATAAAAAAAAAATCACTTCCAAGCAGAGATAAACAAATTGGGTTACATTAAACTGAGGGCCCGGAGAGATAGCACAGGGGTGTTTGCCTTGCAAGCAGCCGATCCAGGACCAAAGGTGGTTGGTTTGAATCCTGGTGTCCCATATGGTCCCCCGTGCCTGCCAGGAGCTATTTCTGAGCAGACAGCCAAGAGTAACCCCTGAGCAACGCTGGGTGTGGCCCCCCAAAAAAACAAAACCAAACAAACAAAATATATTAAACTGAGAAGCTTCTGCACTTCATAGGATAACAGTAACTAGGATACAAAGGCTAACTACTAAAGAGGAGAATCTATTCACCTAATATCCTCTGATAAAGGGCTAATATCTAAGATATATAAGGTACTGACAGAACTGAAAAAGAAAAAAACAACTAATCGATCAAAAAATGGGGAGAAGAAATGACCAGACATTTCTTCAAAGAAGAAATACAGATGGCCAAAAGGCCCATGAAAAAAATGCTCTACAGGGAGATGCAAACCAAAACAATAAGGTACCATCTCACACCACAGAAAATGGCACATATCACAAAAAACAAGAACAACCAATGCTGGTGTGGATGTGGGAAGAAAGGAACTCTCATTCACTGCTGGGTGAATTTTCCAGCCTTTCTGGAAAATATAGATATTCCTAAAAAACTGGAAATTGGGCCAGAGGGATAGCACAGCAGTAGGGTGTTTGCCTTGCACACGACCAACCCTGGATGGACTTCAATATGATTCCCAGCATCCCACATGGTCCCCTGAGCCTGCCAGGGGCAATTTCTGAGCACACCCCTGAGCAAAGCTGGGTGTGACCCACAAAAAAAAAAAAAAAAAAAAAAAAAAAAAAAAAAAACCAAAAGGAAACTGAGCTTTCTTATGATCCAGCAATAGTACTTCTAGGGATATACAATAAGAACACAAAAACACAATATAAAAATGACCACAGTACTCCTATATTCATCACAGCACTATTTACAATAGACAGAATCTGGAAGCAACCCAGGTACCTGACAAGAGATGAATGGCTAAAGAAACTGTGGTACATCTATATGGTAAAATATTATGCAGCTGTTAGAAAAAAAAATGAAGTCATGAAATTTGCTTATACATAGTATTATGCTGAGCAAAATGAACTGGAGGGAGAGAGAGATAGAATAATTTCACTCATTGCTGGGATATAAGGAAAATAAAAGGCAGTGTGGGGATGATATGCAGAGACAAAATATTGAGAGGAAAATTAGGAGGACCACTCCATGATAGGTAGCTTGCTACAAAGAGTGGAGAGTGCAATTGGAGTAGAGGTCTAATATGGAAAGGGCATTCATGGCACTCCTTCATTTGCAGTAGTACAAACCACAGTCACAAAAGAGGGGAGGGATGGTGAGAGAGAAGGAGGGAGAAAGGAAGGGAGGGAAAGAGCGCCAGAGAAACAATGCCTCCGGGGAATGGTGGGCAGGAGGGAAGAGGGCATCAGGGATGTTGAGAGGGAACTGTTGACATTGGTGGTGGGAAATGCACACTGGTGAAGGTTGTTACACATTGTATGACAGTAACTTAATCATGAACAACTTTTGTTGTGTGTGTGGTTTTTGGGTCACACCCGGCAGTGCTCAGGGGTTACTCCTGGCAGGCACGGGGGACCATATGGGATGCCGGGATTTGAACTGATGTCCCCCGTGCCTGCCAGGAGCTATTTCTGAGCAGACAGCCAGGAGTAACTCCTGAGCACCGCCGGGTGTGGCCCAAAAACCAAAACAAAAACCAAAAACAACCCACTACAGCCTCTATACAACACTGAAGGCTGATGTTTGTGATATTCAAGATTCGATCTGCAGGGAGGCCATAATAAAGAACAGTCTGGGACGTTGTCTGCAACCTTCGGCAAACTGAACATTGGGGACGGGCTGTAGCCAATCAGGCAGGAACCCTTCCATTCTAGTACAAAAGCGGATTAACTGGATCAAAAGCTTATCAACAGAGAGAATTTTTCTTTTTCTTTTTGGTTTTTGGGTCACACCCGGCAGCGCTCAGGGGACCACATGGGATGCCGGGATTGGAACCATCGTCCTTCTGCACGCAAGGCAAACCTCCCTCCAGGCTATCTCTCCGGCCCCAACCAAGGAGGGAATTTCTAGCGAACTCTTCGGTGCACGGCCGGGGCTGGGCTGGGGGGAGTTCGCTTGAGCCCCGCATTATGCAGTGAACCTCTAATAAAAGCACCGAATGGTCCACGCTGCTCTAGCCTTCAGGTGCGCAAAGGGCATTTGAGAAAGGACCCAAGAGCGGCCTGGTCCCCGCACTCCTTTCAGCTTCCCGATTCCGCGGCTGGGGTGGGGGGCAGAGATCGGGAGGGCCGCTGGCTACCCCGGCCGAGAAGGCCCTTCCTGGCTGGGCGCGGAAGGAAATCGGACCCGCCCGCCGTCCCGGCCAGCCTCGCTCGGCGCCACGGAGACGAGGAGACGAGGTGGTTCGGTCGAGCGGGGTCAGAGGTCCGGATCCTCGGGCCGGAGCGGCGGTAAGACGTCTGCGCTAGCCTAGGACGGACCTGGGTCCGATCCCCGGCGTCCCAGAGGGCCCCCCAAGCAGGAGAGACTTCTGAGCGCACAGCCAGGGTTCCCCGGAGCAGCACGAGGTGTGGCCCCCAAAGCCAGAAAAGCAGCCACGTCCGGGGTGACCTTGGCGGGAGGCAGAGCCCTCCTTCTCGGGCCTTCCCGGCGCCTCTCAGACGCCATCACAGGCCCTCCCCTTCTCGGGCGACGCTTGTATTGATTGTGTTTGGTTTTGGGGTCACTCCCGGCAGCGCTCCATGAGGGGTTCCTCCTGGCTCTGCGCTCAGAAATCGCCCCTGGCAGGCCGGGGAACCTATGGGATGGATGCCTTGTGGGATTCGAACCGCCGTCCTCCTGCGTGCAAGCAAGGCAAACGCCCTTCCTCCGTGCCGCCTGCCCGGCCCCAACCGGGAGCGACGCTTTCTAGGCGACGCTTTGGCCGACTCCAGCGCCTAGGCCCGAGTGGTCTTCGACTGCTTCGTCTTCTCCGTCGCTCCAGTCCGTCCACAAGGCCGAAACCTCCCCAGGGCGTTCCCAGTCAGGTTCTCATCCGGGTACCCAAAGCGGAGGAACGAGGTCCGAGTCTCGCTTCCCCGCTCCACTCACCTGGCCAAGCTGCAGAGCCCCGCAGTCGCGTCCTTCAAAGCTGCTCCCTCACCTCCGCAGGCTCTGGCCGGAAGTGGCTGGAAGCTTCGCGCGCCTTCAATGGGCCGCAGCCTCACTGCCCCGCGACGATTGGCCAATGACTCGAGGCCCGCCCACCCACTTCCGTTATGTAAATCTCACCCCGCCTTCCCCATCCTGGTCCAATAGGAGCCTGCGTTGGAGCGAAAGTTGCTAGGGCTTTGAGCCCGCCTTCCCTCCTCGAACCGGAAGTGCCCGTCCCAGGCTCCTAGCCGGTCGATTCCGCGTGTTTCCGGGCTGGGCCGCTGCGCTCTCCTGTGGGAAGGAGTCGCGGAGCCGGTGAGTGAGGGCGAAGCAAAGCAGTGGGGAAATGTCGTGGCTTACAGGTCTGTCTGCAGAGGAGGTGTCTGTCCGCTGTCCGGGTGAGCAGTTGATTGCTGTAGAGAAGGCGACCCCGGCTGCTGACCCCGCGTTCTGTCCCCAGAATCCGGTGCTTGGATGGAAGCCGTCGCTTCCGTCTACCCCGGTGAAAAATGAGTTTAAAAGTCTCAATCCCTAGGGGCCGGAGAGATATCACGGAGGGAGGGCGTTTGCCTTGCATGCAGAACGACGGGGGTTCGAATCCCGACATCCCATGTCCCCCCCCACCCCCCGAGCCTGCCAGAGCCATTTCTGAGCATAGAGCCAGGAGGAACCCCTAATTGAGCGCTGCCGGGTGTGACCCAAAAACCAACCAAACAAGCAAAAACAAAAAAGTCCTATTCCCAACAGATTAGACCAGTGCTTCTCAATTATTTTCTGTCATGCCCCCCTAGGAAGAAGAAAATATTTTTCGCGCCCCCCGCGCGACTGTAAGTATCTTTATTTAAGACAGCTTTAACCTGCAAAACAAAAATATATAAAATAATTTGAGCTGATTTTTTAATCAGAGGTGATGTTTGGATTAATGGCTACAACGAGCCTGTCTTGCAATGCATAGCTTTTCGAAGCGGGGTTTGAAGCAGGACACAGCGACTCTCAGCTCCAGAGACATACAGAGACTTAAACACAGGACTTAGCTTGTTCTGACAGTGTTTGCCGAGGTCAAACCCACCCCTTTTTGTTTGTTTGTTTGTTTGTTTTGATTTTTGGGTCACACCCAGCGGTGCTCAGGGGTTACTCCTGGCTGTCTGCTCAGAAATAGCTCCTGGCAGGCACGGGGGACCATATGGGACACCGGGATTCGAACCAACCACCTCTGGTCCTGGATCGGCTGCTTGCAAGGCAACCTTGCACGGAACCTTGCACCCCACTATTTGAGAAGCGCTGGATTAGACCCATCGCACTTTCTGTATTTGGAATACACCCATTCCTGATTAGAATGAACTCTTGGCTCCTTCACCCTTGTCATTTCTGTCACAGCTACAAACCTTTGTGACTTCTAGTGTCTCTCATATTCAACCCATCTTTATCTTTGATTCTATCTAGTTCTGGTTCTGGTTTCTCTCTGGACTCCATTTCACCCTTAACAACTTGCTTCATTCCTGTCTTTTCCTGTCTTATTTGTGTCCTGCTGTGCATGTTCATGAATTGAGTTTTATTTTTGTTTTGTCTTTGGTGCCTCACCAGTTCTGCTCAGGGCTTTAGGCTTGGCTCTGTGCTCAGGGATCACTCCTTGCTGTGCTTTGGGAACAAACATGCCTGCAGCCTACAAGGCAAGTGCCCTACCCGCTGTAGTATATCTCTCCAGTTTCCATAACTTGATGCAAAAGATCTACTCATTTAATCAGTATCTTTCACAAAACTGTCTAACCTATATTTTTCTTTCTTTCTTTTTTTTCTTTCCTTTTTCTTTTTGGTTTTTTGGGTCACACCCGGTATTGCTCAAGGGTTACTCCTGGCTCTGTACTCAGAAATCGCTCCGGGCAGGCTCAGGGGACCATATGGGATGCGGGGATCCAAACCATCTTGGTCCTGGGTCTACTGCTTGCAAGGCAAACACCCTAAGATAGCTGTGCTATCTTATCTCTCTGGCCCCTAACCTATCTTTTTCAATTTTAATTCCTAGATACTATTTTGTACTCTAGCTCTGTAATTCCTAGAGGAAGAGAAAAGGCTTTTTGGAGAGGTGGAGGAAGGCACAGGGATGCTCAGGAATTGTTCTGTGTTCAGGGGTCACTCCTGGTGGTTCTTGGGGAACCATATGCAGTCCTGGGGATCTTATATTTTCTCTGGGCCCATTCAAAAAACTTTTTTTTGTTTTTGTTTTTGGGCCACACTCGATGACGCTCAGGGGTTACTCTGGCTATGAGCTCAGAAATCGCGCCTAGCTTGGGGGACCATATGGGACGCCGGGGGATCGAACCTAGGTCTGTCCTAGGCTAGCGCAGGCAAGGCAGGCACCTTACCTCTAGCGCCACCACGCTGGCCTCCCAAAAACGTTTTTATGAGCAGTGTTTAAAAGTTGCTGGTGCTTGGGGCTGGAGAGATAGCATGGGGGTAAGGTGTTTGCCTTGCATGCAGAAGGACGGTGGTTCGAATCCCAGCATCCCGTATGGTCTCCCAAGCTAGGCGCGATTTCTGAGCTCATAGCCAGAAATAGTATGGTCCCCCGTGCCTGCCAGGGGTGATTTCTGAGTGTAGGGCAGTAGTAACCTCTGAGCACTGCTAGGTGTGACCCCCCCCAAATGTTGCTGGTACTTATTGAAGTAATAAACTTTCCTTGGGCTATTTTTTTGTTTGTTTGTTTTGGGACATACCTGGTGATGCTCAAGGGTTATTCCTGGGGGCTAGAGATATAGCAATGCACTAGGGTGTTTGCCTTGCACGGAGCCAACCTGAATGGACCTTGGTTTGATTCTCGGCATCCCATATGGTCTCGAGAGCCTATCATGGGCAACTTCTGAGCGCAGAGCCAGGTGTAATCCCTGAGCGTCACTGGGTGTGATCCAAAAACCAAAAAAATGGGGGGAGTTATTTCTGGCTCTGCACTCAGGAATCACTCCTTTTGGTGCTCAGGGCACCATATCAGAGGCTGGGGATCAAACCTGGGTCAGCTGCATGTAAGGCAAGCCTCCTTCTACCCACTGTACTATTGTTGTGCTTTTTTGTTTGTTTGTTTGTTTTGGATCACACCCGGCAGCATTCAGGGGTTACTCCTGGCTCTACACTAAGAAATCACTCAGGGGACTGTATGGTACATCGGGATTCGAACCACTGTCCTGCATGCAATGCAAATATTATCTCTCTGGCTCCATGCTGTGCTCTTTTTAAAAATTGTTGGTAGTACATTCGTTCTTTCTTTTTTTTTTTTTTTGGGGCCACACCCGTTTGATGCTCAGGGGTTACTCCTGGCTAAGTGCTCAGAAATTGACCCTGGCTTGGGGGGACCATATGGGACGCTGGGGATCGAACCGTGATCCTTCCTTGGCTAGAGCTTGCAAGGCAGACACCTTACCTCTAGCGCCACCTCTCCGGCCCCATACATCATTCTTCCTTTAACAATTCAGCTCAAAAGCATCTTTAACACATGTTTAAATAAAGATATTATTAAAAGAAAAAAAGCATCTTTAGGAAGCTTTCTCTTTTACTGAAGCATCATCACTTCTTAGCTCTCTTGATGATTTGTAATCTGATTTGTACTTTTTAAGTTGTTTGCATAGTTTTTTTGTTAAAGTGTAGATGTTGGGCTGGGAACGTGACTAAATGGTAGTGGAGGACTTGGTTTCAATTCTAAGAACCACATTGATAAACAAGAAAACTGGGTTTGGAGTGATAGCACAGCTGGTAGCACCTTTCACGTGGCTGACCTGGGACTGACTCAGGTTTCATCCCTGGCATCCCTTATGGTCCCCTGAGTTTGCCAGGAATGATTTCTGAATGCAGACCTAGGAGTCACTCCTGCTGGATTTAGCCACCCCCACAAAAAAAAAAGATAAAAATAAAAAACAGGGCCCGGAGAGATAGCACAGCGGTGTTTGCCTTGCAAGCAGCCGATCCAGGACCAAAGGTGGTTGGTTCGAATCCCGGTGTCCCATATGGTCCCCCATGCCTGCCAGGAGCTATTTCTGAGCAGAGAACCAGGAGTAACCCCTGAGCAACGCCGGGTGTGGCCCAAAAAACCAAAATAAATAAATAAATAAATAAATAAATAAATAAAAAACAAAAATATTTTGTAGGTAGTAATTGCTACATTAGATGCTTTGTTCTCTGATCTAGAACTTTTTTCACTGGAGGGAAGCATGTAGGCTTGTGGTTTTGAAGGAGTAGATTGTTTGGGGCACACCAACTATCATACTGTTGTTACTGTAGTCTGCTGTTCCTGGAAGGCTCTCTCTTTCCTTTTTTTTTTTTTTTTTTTTTTTTTGATGTTTGGGCCACGGTGCTCAGTGGTTATTCCTGGCTGTCTGGTCAGAAATAGCTCCTGGCAGGCACGGGGGACCATATGGGACACCGGGATTCGAACCAACCACCTTTGGTCCTGGATCGGCTGCTTGCAAGGCAAACACCCCTGTGCTATCTCTCCAGCTGGCTCTCTCTTTCCTATTACAAACAACTTGGGGCCGGAGAGATAGCATGGAGATAAGGCATTTGTCTTGCATGCAGAAGGTCGGTGGTTTGAATCCCGGCATCCCATATGGTCCCCTGAGTGCTGCCGGGTGTGACCCCCCCCCAAAAAAAAACAAAAACGAAGCCAAACAAACAAAAAAAAAAACCTCAACTTTTTGGATTCTGATAGGAGACTACATCTCCCTGTTGCTCTTTGTGTTTTTAGGAGACCTAAATATGGCTACTGCAGAAGAAAGTTTCCCCCGAGGGGGTTCGAGAAAGAACCACAAATCGGAGAAAGCGCCTCAACAATTGGTGGAACAAGACAACTTATTTAATGTAAGTCATGTGCTTGTTTGATACAATCCATGGGCTACTTGGTTTCTTTGTTTTTTTTGGGGGGGGTCAAGCCTGGCAGTGTGGACAGTCTAGCCGTCAGGGGTTACTCCTGGCTCTGTGCTCAGAAATTACTCCTGGAAGGTTCGGTGTTCCATATGGGATGCAGAGGATCGAACTCTGGTCAGCCGCATGCAAGGCAAATGCCCTCCCACTGTGCTGTCGCTCTGGCCCAGAACACTGACTTTTTACTGTCCTTTTGAACATTAAACCTTGTTTGATTTTTTTTTTTAATAATTCTATATTTTTGGGGGGCCACACTTGGGAATGTTCAAGAGTTACTCCTGGTTCTGCTCAGGAGTCATTCCTGATTAGCATTGGGGATCATATTGGATGCTGGGATTGAACCTGGGTTGGCTACATGCAAGGCAAGTGCACTGTCTCTCTGGCCCTGCTCAGTCCCCTGAACCTTGTCTGAGACGCGTTAGTTTCTACATTTATTTCTTTTGGAACTCCACTTTTTAATTTTTTTTAATTTTTAATTATGAGAACAATGATGCAAAGAGGAGAAGGTAAAGTTACAGAGGAAGGACAATCGCCCATAAACAGAGTTCTCAAAACAAATCCCCTTGCTGACTCCTAAATATTGAACTTACAGTCAAAGAACATTAAGAAAAATAAGGCAGAACCCATGTACAATTACTTTGTCTACAAGTCCTCAGATTGCAGTACATTATAACATTTCTTAGCAGTACACAAAGCAACCTAAAGCCATGAGATTTATGTGACTCCTTAACATTGAAGGCATAGTATTTTTTTATATATTCATGCACATACATATTAGTTTAAGTTAACATCAAAAGTTTAAGAGGGGCCGGGTAGGTGGCGCTGGAGGTAAGGTGTCTGCCTTGCAAGCGCTAGCCAAGGAAGGACCGCGGTTCGATCCCCAGGCGTCCCATATGGTCCCCCCAAGCCAGGGGCGATTTCTGAGCACATAGCCAGGAGTAACCCCTGAGCGTCAAACGGGTGTGGCCCAAAAACCAAAAAAAAAAAAAAAAAAAAAAAAAAAAAAGTTTAAGAGGTTTTTTTTTAAGGGTTAGTCAAAAGGGCACAGTAAAAATGGTGTTAGAGTGGCAAATATTGTTTGCATAGGTCCACCAAAATATGGGGGTCATAGAAAGGAATAGCCTTGGTCTAAATACAAAGAGACCGGGCCCGGAGAGATAGCACAGCGGCGTTTGCCTTGCAAGCAGCCGATCCAGGAACAAAAGTGGTTGGTTTGAATCCCGGTGTCCCATATGGTCCCCCGTGCCTGCCAGGAGCTATTTCTGAGCAGACAGCCAGGAGTAACCCCTGAGCACTGCTGGGTGTGGCCCCAAAACCAAAATAAATAAATAAATAAATACAAGGAGACCACTACCCCTGAAGTTTCCTGGCAGAAGACCAACTCTATGCTCCTGGCAAACTAGTTTATTCAATCCAAGTCATTGTCTATAGTGCCAATACAGTTTTATTTTTCACACAGTCTCTATTGTTGGCATCAGGTTTCTGTATTAAAGATCCTGGAATCTGCACATCCTACATTGAAGTCAGGCTGGTATGGAGTATCCCCTAGTTTCACCTCACAATTAAGGGGCAATACAGAAAACCCTGTCCCGTAAGCAGGTCATTGTTGTTGTTAAGTCTTCTCAGTGTTAAGGGAAGTCTCTTTTGAGTAGGCCGATGTCAGAGCAGTGGTAGGGTCTTCCCTGGTAGAGGATTGCCTCCAGGTGATGTTATAGATAACCTTGGATGTTTTGTAGATGTCTTCCCTAGATCAGGGGTGGATGGAGAATGCCCCTTCTTCTGAGGCCTGTACCAGGTCTTTATGTCAATGTTCAGGGTGTAAGGTTCCATTGCACTACAAAATTTGTGTGTTCTTATCTCTATTAGATAAGAACTTATTTGTATGTATAGTATTTTCCCATTTTAATGTGCCTATGCAAACAAGAAATAAAGCCACGTGGCATATCAGAGTATATGGGAGCGTAAGAACACATCCAACAATACCCATGACTTGGTTCAAACATAAGCATTAAATTGAGGAACTCTTTAACCAAATTCTCTATTGAACAGTTTACAAAGAGAAGAAAAGATAAAAGAAAAAGGGGGGGAGGAATCATCACTGTATAAGAAAATATTCAGCATGAGTTATAGCCACATATAAAATGCTGAAAAGACATACGTGTCCTTTTTATACCTTTTGGAATAGTTGGGGGGAGTTAAATCCAGGGCACCACTTTGGTCTGTGACTTAGGACTCTACAGTACTTAAGTTAAAAAGGGTAAATGTGGAGTAATGATGATAGGGGGTGAGAGAGTTAAAGAAAAAAATGATTTTTGTAGGGGTGTGTGAAAGGGTAGAGTACAAAATGGACATTCTGCATACATAAAACATAATTCAATGATAGAGAGTACTATTAATGTATCTTGTGCGTGGGGGCACTAGCCCCTGCCTGGTTTTGAAAATATAGACTGGTAAGAGATTACCAGTGACTGCTTCAAGAAGCTGGGAGGTCGGAAGTTCAGGGCCCCCACCCAGACCCTCCCTAAGGAGCTGAGTGGGGAATGGGGGAAAGCCTAGGGTACCTTCAAGCTCCGCCAAGGGACCCACCTCGCTGGCTTTGCCCAGGCATGTGTCCCGGG
This sequence comes from Suncus etruscus, assembly GCF_024139225.1. Taxonomy (NCBI): domain Eukaryota; kingdom Metazoa; phylum Chordata; class Mammalia; order Eulipotyphla; family Soricidae; genus Suncus; species Suncus etruscus. The sequence continues at coordinate 47,295,287 of NC_064864.1, forward strand.
AAAGCCCTGGTAGAACTCCACTTTTTAAAACTAAATTGAAAAACTTCATTCCTCCACACAGCTCTGTGAAACATGGCTTTTTTGTTTATTTGTTTTTGTTTTTTGGGCCACACCCGGCAGTGCTCAGGATTTACTTTTGGCTCTCTGCTCAGATATCACTCCTGGCAGGCACAGGGGACCATATGGGATGCCGGGATTCGAACCACTGTTGGTCCTGGGTCAGCCACTTGCAAGGCAAACACCCTACTGCTTTGCTATCTGTCCGGCCCCTGAAGCATGGCTTTTTTTTTTTGGGGGGGGGGGGTTGGGCCACACCCAGCATTGCTCAGGGGTTACTCCTGGCTGTCTGCTCAGAAATAGTTCCTGGCAGGCACGGGGAACCATGTGGGACACCAGGATTCGAACCAACCACCTTTGGTCCTGGATCGGCTGCTTGCAAGGCAAACGCCACTGTGCTATCTCTCCGGGCCCTGAAGCATGGCTTTTTAACATTGAGTTTTTAGTAAGATTCTTGCATATTCTTGGGAATTTTGTGCAGTGTTGATTTGAGAAAGTATGCAAGAAAGTATTATAATTTTAATGGGATCTTTGACCCATGCACCATAATTTGCCTTCTAATCTGTTGCCAGATGTACTCCAAATATAGAGGGAACAGAACTAACTTTGATTGTATGTCCTTACATTTTGTATAACTTTTTCAATTGTACATGAAATAGAGTTTGCTGTTCCATGAGAAGCTGAAGCTCAGAAAGGTTTTATTGGATTAATTTTATTGATTTTATTGGGTTAGGTAGGGTGCTTGCCTTGCACAAAACCAACTTGGATTGATTCCTGGCATCTACCTTGGTCTCCTGAGCACCACCAGGAGTGCTTCCTGAGTGCAGAATCAGGAATAACCTCTGAGCATTGTCGGGTGTGGCTGAAAAACAAAAACAAAATAAAACAAAATAATGGTTATGTCAGATAAAGTCACAGACATGGCTTGTTATGAAATTGGGAGTTGAACTTAGATCTCTGATTTTACCTCCCCTTCTGCTCTTTGTTCCAAATTGCTTTTAATTCTGGGAACCTGGTCTCCTCAGTCAACTGAGGAGGCAGTGGAGTTTAAGAACATGCAGGGAACTCATGCAGAGCCTAGAAAGCATTGGTGATAGATGGGAGGGTTGGGGTTTTAGTAGGAATTTAGTATAAGTAGGGTGGTAGGGTGGAGGGACAACAAGTAGATGACAGAGAACTTGAAGTGACTTGAAGAGTTACTTTTCATTTCCCCCACTCACCCAAATTGAAGGTTTCTAAGGATGAGGAGTCCACCAAAAGGAAAAAGAACCAGAAAAGGCCAACACAGATGAAGAAGCTGAAAGTTGAAAAGAGAGAAAACAGCAAGCTTGTGAAAGAGAAGTTTGAACTCCTGGGTTTTGAGGTATGTTCAAATATGGCTTTGTTTAAACAACATTTAGGAACAAATTTATTACAAATCAATGAGATTTGCTTCTTTTTACTCATGTTTAAATTTTTGGGCCACAATGGGCATGGTGCTAGGGGTTATTACCAGCTTAATGTTTGAGGGGTACTCCCAACTGTGCTTGGAACTGGGGACCTTGTACAGGGATTGGACCTGGGCATTCTCCATGCTTTGCACATACTCAGCTCATTGAGGTCTGTGTCTGGATATTCGTGTAATGCTTGAGCAGTGTCCTGGCATACACATTGACGTATTTCTTTTTTTTGGTTTTTGATTTTTGGGTCACACCCGGCGGTGCTCAGGGGTTACTCCTGGCTCTGTTCAGAAATCTCTCCTGGGAGGCTCAGGGGACCATATGGGATGCCAGGATGCTGGGAATTGAATCTAGGTCCCTCCTGGGTCGTCAGTCTGCAAGGCAAACACACTACCACTGTGTTATTGCTCTGGCCCCAATGTGTGTTTTTCTTATTTACATAATCCCTGTTGTTCTCACATGTCAGAATTGGGACTAGATATTATATCCTCTGACCTGCCCAGTCGTAATTCTCTTCTTCATTGTACACTTTTTCCTTCCTAGTCACTCTGTGAAGGGATGCGGATTTTGGGTTGTGTGAAAGAAGTTAGACAATTGGAACTGGTGATTAGTCTGCCCAATGGCCTTCAGGGGTTTGTGCAAGTCACTGAAATCTGCGATGCTTATACCAAGAAGCTGAGTGAGCAGGTGGCTCAAGAAGAACCACTGAAGGTAAGGGACCTGCTGAAGTCAGAGACCCGGGATGAATGTGGCATTAGAAAAAAGTAATGAACTTATGTGAAATAGAAACTTTGTTAAGTGTTAAGAAACAAAAGTACAAGTCCAGGTCTTGGTGGGTGCTTTGGGTTTTATGGGGTGTTGAGCAGAAGCTTCAGAGCAAGGATAGACACCTTGAATCTCAGCTCCAGAAGAGTGGGTCATGTCTTTGGTGTTTGTGTTACACAGGATGTGTCTGGTTTGCCCGAACTCTTCTCTCCTGGGATGCTGGTCCGATGTGTGGTGAGCAGTCTGAGCATCACAGAGAGAGGCAAAAAGACGATCAAGCTATCTCTGAACCCAAAAAAAGTCAATGAAGTGCTCAGTGCGGAGGCTCTGAAGCCTGGCATGGTATGTGTTCACAGTTGGGAAGTAGGCACAGAAAAGTCAGGTCACTTGCTGAAGACAAAGAGCTGGCATGAGCAGGGACTTAGATTACTTTGGAATGTTAGACATTGGTAGGAGTCTTGGGAGGACAATTTGGGTTTCTCATTACTTATGGTGCTGTGACTGACCTTGCAGAGCCATCTGCTTTATCCCTCTGTAGTACTCTTTCCTACCTTTTGAAATAATGGCATGCAGGTATTTAGCTGCATGAAATTCACCCCACATATATGTCTTTAGACTGGGAGAATTAGATTGAGGTCTTTCACGTAGCTACCCAGCACCCTTCCCAAAATGGATAGTACTGGAGTGATCCAAAGGGAGAGGTAGTAGCATCGAGTGTAGTAAGGGTGTCTCTCCTGTTCATTTAGATGGTAAATTTCTAGGGGCATTGAGTGGTTCTTTTTTGCAAAGGGTGCTTGGTCAGATAAGTTTGAGAACTCTTGCTCTCGTGCAGTGAAGCTGCAGATGAAAGTGGGAATAGGGTTGGCTAATGGGGTGTAGGAACACCATCTTTGGGGTGGAGGTTTTGATGTGAGTCCCTTACCTTTGCCTTATGTGTCTTTTCTCTTTCCTCAGCTGCTCTCAGGTATAGTGTCCAGCTTGGAAGACCATGGATACCTGGTGGACATTGGTATTGCTGGAGCAAGAGCTTTTCTGCCCCTGCAGAAAGTCCAGGAAAGTACTCGGCAGAAGAACAAAGGTGAGGGAGGAAAGGGCCAGAATATGGAAAAGAGGAGCTATGTTTGGGATTATCCCTGGAGGTAATATAGTGAATAAAATGCCAGGATTGAGGTCCTTGTGGCTGTCTTGCTTATGTTCTTGGGGAGCCTCAATTTTTGTGGGGCATAGGTCCCAGACTCAAGTCTCTTATATATCCAAGTTCCCTATGGATTGGGAAGTTGGGGCTTAGTCCATGTTAACTGGGCCGATGGGCCATGGTCAGGTCATCTCGTGGTCGTTCCAAGTCCTTCTCATGGATGTATTTGTTCTTTTGGGGACTGGGACTAGGTCTCACAGGTGTTAATCTGAAGGTGGGTCAGTACCTGAACTGCACCATTGAAGAAGTGAAGGGCAATGGAGGAGTCGTCCGGCTCTGTGTGGGCCAGGCTGAGGTCTCTGCAGCCTTTGCTACTGAGGAGCAAAAATGGACCCTTAATAACCTGCTGCCAGGACTGGTGGTCAGAGCACAGGTGCAGAAGGTACTGTAGTCATTGTTGCTCCTCCTTAGACATTGTACTCCTCCCTGTTGTTACACCACTCATTGTTACTCTTTTCCATGGTGTTACTCCTCTTGATTGTTACTCTTTCCCTCCATTATTATAACTCCTTTCCATTGTTGCTATGCCTCTCCATTGTTCCTTCTCTCCTTTCTTACTCTTCCGATCCAGTGATCCATTGTTACTGTTCCTCTTAATTGTCACCTCTCTCCATATTTACTCGTTTTTTTTTTGTTTGTTTGTTTGTTTTTGGGTCACACCTGGGGGTGCTCAGGGGTTATTCCTGGCTCTTCTCAGAAATCACTCCACCCCATGGCAGGCATGAGGGACCATATGGGCTGCTGGGATTTGAGCCACCTTCTGTCCTGGATCAGCTGCATGCAAGGCAAACACCCTACAGCTGTGCTATCTCACTGGCCCCACCCCATTCTTACTCTTATTATTACTGTTTATATCTACTGTTACTCTCCTCCTTCCTTATTATTCCTTCCATTATTACTACTCTTCTCCATTGTTACTTTTCTTCGTTGTTGCTACTTCTTTCATTGTTGCTATTCCTTTTTATTGTTACTTTTCCTTCCTCTTCATTGTTGCTCCTTCTCCCCACTGTTAATTTCTTCTCTCCATTTTTACTCTCCATTATTGCTACTTTTCTTCGTTGTTGCTACTTCTCTCATTGTTACTCCTCTTCCCCCTTGTTGCTATTATTTCCAATATTGTGTTTCCTTGCTATTGTTACTCCCTTCTCCATGGTTAATTCCTCTTCTCCCTTGTTACTTCTCTATTATTTCTGTTGTTGCTGCTCTTCTCCATTACTACTTCATTCCATTATTGCTTCTATCCTCCACTGTTACTGCTGTTCTCCAATGCTTGTTACAGAGTAATGCATGCACACAGTGTAAATAAACAGTGCCCTCCCTTCCTTCCTTCTGAAGAGAAAAGAATGGGAAGGATAAGCTAGGTTGGGGGAGGACAGTAGGGAGACAGAGTCAGAAGTAAGATGGCAAATGTGCCATTGAGCATTTAGTTTGAACAACACCTTTTACTTTCTTGGGTCCTTCTGGGAGAGTTTCATAACTTGCTTTGTTTATTTCCAGGTGACTCCACTTGGCCTTACACTAAACTTCCTCTCGTTATTTACTGGCCTGGTTGACTTTATGCATCTGGATCCCAAGAAAGCTGGGACATACTTCTCAAATCAGACAGTAAGATACACGACATTGTTCCTGATTCTACTTGTGCCTAGTCAGCTGTGTAGTCTCAGGTCATTCAGAGCTATCAGGGACTCCACGTGCATGAGAGTGCCAGTGGAGGTGGGGGTGTCCCCAGTGTTTCGGAAAGACCACAAGAGATCCCTATGGTTGTATAAACGGTGGTGGAAAAAAAACCCACCAGTGATAATTCTGATGACATCCTCATGAGTCTCTTTCTCACAATGTCCTCTCCCTGTGGTCATATTTGTGTTGTGAGGTGAGGCATTTTGATCCTGTCCTTTCACTCTAGGCCGGAAATGGCTAGTTGGGTGTGTTTCACAGGAACCTCAGCCACAGTAACAGCCTCACATAGTTTCTGTTGCATGTGCATCATAAGCCTCATGTTGTTGAGGGGACCCTGGTAGAAATTTCTCGTCGTGGCCTTGGGTAGGTCTTTATTTCACTGGAGATTGGCTTCTGGGGCAACTTGTTGGAATGTCCTATTTGCTTCACAGTTGTACTGGTTTTGGTACTTGTTTCCATAATTAGTCATGTCTGAGAGATAGCATAGTGGGCAGGGCACTTGCCTTGAGTGCAGAGCCAGGAATAAGCCATGAGCACAGGTGACTGTGTTCTCCCCCTCAAACCCCCCCCCCCCCAAGAAAAGCCAACTTGGTGAGTACAAGCAGAGTGTGTAAGAGCTCAGGGTAATGCCTTACTTTTTTGTGCTGACTGCTCATGATGCCCTTTCCCTCACTCAGGTAAGGGCCTGTATCCTTGCTGTCCACCCCAGGACCAGAGCTGTGCGGCTCAGCCTGCGCCCCATCTTCCTGCAGCCTGGGCGCCCGCTCCCCCGGTTGTCTTGCCAGAACCTGGGAGCTGTGCTGGAGGATGTGCCTGTCCAAGGCTTTTTCCACAAAGCTGGGGCCACCTTCAAGCTGAAGGATGGGACCCTGGCCTATGCCCGGGTAAGGGTGCTCAGCTTTGATGGGTCTGAGCTGTACCGAGACTTTTGAATCTTCGTGTCTTCCTGCTGTGAACATTGATACTAGTTTCCTACTTTTGGAAACCCTGGACTAAGGTTATTTTGGATGTTTGACTTGATAATTTATACTTTATAGCTGAACCATCTCTCCAATTCCAAGAAAGACTTTAATCCTGAATCCTTCAAGCCAGGAAACCTGCATAAATGTAGGATCATCGACTATAGCCAAATGGATGAGCTGACTTTTCTTTCTCTGCGGACGTGAGTGTGACTAAGGGGTATAGGGGTTATCTTCCCAGACAAAGCACCCTTGCTCTTTCTCCTGGCCTTCCCTACACGGGCTTTTCTGTCATGCAAACTTCATTTTAGGCAGCCTCTGCCCTGATTGATTTAAGCTGCTGTATTTTCTGTTTGTTTTAGATCTGTGATTGAGGCACAGTACCTTACATATCATGACATCAAACCAGGGGCATTGGTAAAGGTAAGTGCACAGTGAAGATTAGATTTTCCCCCAACCCCTGATGCTCTTTAACTTCCCAAGTTAATTTGCCAGCTTACTAGTTCTTGGTTATGTTTAAAGTCATATTCCTTACCTCTGCCTATTATTGGAATTTGTTTCTCTTGCTTTATGTAGCTTGTTTCAAGCTAAATTCAAACTAAGTTCATTAGTTTCAAGCTAAGTTCTCTCCAGCACCACCTTGCTGTATAGAGGTTGGAGGTCTTTAATCCTGGAATTTGATGTTTATTACATCAGGTCACTAGCTACCTGGGGGATCTTTAGGAATCCAGCTCTGATCGCTTCTTTTGGTCCAGAAGTTTAATGTAGGGAAAGGCTTTGTAAGATTGATTGGCATGTTGTATTTTGAGATGGAGAAAAGGGGTGTGTGTGTGTGTGTGTGTGTGTGTGTGTGTGTGTGTATTGGGTCATAAAGCCTTGTGTGTGTATTGGGTCACAAAGCCTTGTGTGTGTGTGTGTGTGTGTGTGTGTGTATTTGTATGTTGGGACACAAAGCCTTGTGTGTGTTGGGGCACAAAGCTTTATGTGTGTGTGTGTGTGTTACAAAGTCGCGTGTGTGCGTGAGTGTGCGGTGTGTGGTGGGTCATAAAGCCTTGGGCCACACCTGATGGTGCTCAGGGGCTATTCCTGGTTTTTTTGTTTTTTTTTTTTTTTTTTTGTTTTTGGGCCACACCCGGTAACGCTCAGGGGTTACTCCTGGCTATGTGCTCAGAAGTTGCTCCTGGCTTGGGGGACCATATGGGACACCGGGGGATCGAACCGCCGTCCGTCCAAGGCTAGCGCAGGAAAGGCAGGCACCTTACCTTTAGCGCCACCGCCCGGCCCCTATTCCTGGTTTTATGCTTGAGTGAGCCCTGGTAGTGTTCTGGGACTAGATATGATTCTGGGGCTCAAAATGTAGTTGAAAGGGTGAATGAACCCCTGTACTATCTCCAGCCTTGTTCTTAAAGCTTTACAGCAACTTTTCATGTTATTGCACAGGGCACAGTGCTTTCCATAAAGCCATTTGGGGTGCTGGTGGAGTTGAGCAGGCAGATTAAGGGCCTGGTGCCTTCCATGCACCTGGCTGATGTCCAGATGAAGAACCCAGAGAAGAAGTACCAAGCTGGCAAGGAAGTCAAGTGCCGGGTAAGCTTCTTAGAGTGTTTCTTTGGAGTCTGGCTAGAGTGGCCTTCATGGTTTAGGTTTTACTTTTCTCCTCATAAATAATCATGTGAAGAATCATTTCCATCAGGCTGTGCCTGGTGCTGGAGAGAACAGTTTGTGCCTTTGAGTATCATGTAGCATAGGTGAGCTTATAATCTGTCAAAGAAGACTTTGCCACGTACTTTGGTGTCTTCTCTCTGTGTTCAGATCTCAGAAAGGGAGTGGGGCAGGGTACAGTAAAGGGAGACCCATTTAGTGGCTGTGATGAGGTCAGCAGCAGCTCCTTGGAAACTTGTGTGCTAATTGCTAACTCGGCACATGACAAGTGTTATTTAAGAGTTTTATTTATTTATTTATTTGCTTGCCTTTTGGGCCACACCCAGTGATGCTCAGGCTGTGTGCGTAGAAATTGCTCCTGGCTTGGGGGACCATATGGAATGCAGGGGGATCGAACTGCGGTTTGTCCTAGGTTAGTGCGTGCAAAGCAAATGCTCTACCACTTGCACCACCGCTCTAGCCCCTTATTTATTTATTTATTTATTTATTTATTTATTTATTTTTTGATTTTTTTGGGCCACACCCGTTTGACGCTCAGGGGTTACTCCTGGCTATGCACTCAGAAATCGCCCCTGGCTTGGGGGACCATATGGGACACCGGGGGATCGAACCGAAGTCCGTCCTATGCTAGCGCTTGCAAGGCAGACACCTTACCTCTAGCGCCACCTTCCCGGCCCCCCCCTTATTTATTTTTAAATCTGGGGGGTTTTGGAGTTATAGTACAGCAGACAGGGCATTTGCCTTGCACATGGCTGACCTAAATTCAATGCATGGCATCCATATGTTCTCTTGAACATCTCCAGTAGTAATTTCTGGTACAGAACTAGAGGAGTAAGCCCTGAATACTGCTGAATGTGGCCCAAAAGCAAGCAAGCAAGCAAGCAAACAAACAAAAAAACCCTCTTTTGTGGTACTGTGGCTCAAACCTAGGATCTCACACCTAAGAGGCATGTTCTCTGGCACTGAGCCAGTAACCAACCCTTTATTTACTTTTTGGGGGGGGGGTTGGGTCATACCTGGCAGCGCTCAGGGGTTACTCCTGGCTCTGTGCTCAGAAATTGCTCCTGGCAGGCTCGGGGGACCATATGGGATGCTGGGATTTGAACCACCATCCTTCTGCATGCAAGGCAAATGCTCTATCTCCATGCTATCTCTCTGACCCCTCCCTTTATTTATCTTAATCTTGAAGACAAGTGTAAAGTAAATTCAAGTAATCTATTTTTTTTTTTTTTTTTTGGTTTTTCGGGCCACACCCGTTTGATGCTCAGGGGTTACTCCTGGCTAATCGCTCAGAAATTGCCCCTGGCTTGGGGGACCATATGGGACTCCGGGGTATCGAACGTGGTCCTTCCTTGGCTAGTGCTTGCAAGGCAAACACCTTACCTCTAGCGCCACCTCGCCAGTACCCAAGTAATCTATTTTCAAGTGGGGAAATCGGATTTGTTTCTAGAAAGTTTCTAGAAACACCAATTTTTTTTGTTCAAGGACACAGTGATGGTATGTCAGATTGGTTTATTTTAGGTCAACTCTGTCTAATAGTGGTTTTTCCTAAGGATTGAACAGGAAGGGACTGAGCAGATCAAGTGAGACTTGGAAGGGTGAGCAGGAGTAAAAGGAGCCTAAATAGAGCTGCCCAAACCAGACTAGGTTAGGGGCCAGAACAGTAGCACAATCAGTAGGGCATTTGCCTTGCACGTAGACCAGCTGGCTAATACCAGCACCCTGAGTGCCTGGTGTGATTATTAAGCACAGAGCCAGGAGAAACCCCTGAGCATTGTCAGGTATGGCCCCCAAACCAAACCAAACAATGAAAAACCCAACCTGGGTTTTACCAAGACTAAGATCCCCAGAGAAACTTCACTGTGTTATCAAAATCCAATCCAATCAAAAACCAAAAACTCAATGCTATTTGGGGCTTATTAAGGACTGGTGCTCAGAATGTTGGCTGTTTCTTATTTTCATGATTTGTGAGGTGTGCATGGTATTGGGGATTGAGCCTGGGCCTCCTGCATGCAAGCTACATGCATTACTTCTGAGTCACATCCCTGACCCTAGTTTTGTGAGTTCCTATATCAGCAAAGTTATGGATTACTTGCTGATGCAGAAAGGAGTAGTAATGGGGTCAGGGGAGTAGAACTAGAGGACTTCCTTTGTCTGCAAAGAGATGACCTTCTGAGGGCTGGGAGCTGGCTGGCTCTCCGGAGCCTTAGTTCTAGCTCATCTGCAGTGATGTGGAGAGGGCACTAACTCAGTCTGCCATCTTTGGGACTGAAAGGCAGGTGGCCAGGAAAAGCCATGGGGCTTCGATGCAGTGGGGTAGCCAGTGCTGCTACACCCTGGGACAGGCTGCTCACAGCAGTTCTTGGAGGAAGCATGTCAAACAGAGAGGGGTTATCAGGCCACAGGAGTCTGCAGAGTCTGCATACAGCTGTCGAGGAGCAAGAATGTGCTGGTATGGTCTCTGAGCTCTGACCTTTCCAGAGACCAGCTCAGTGGCTCCAGTCATTGTTGAGTGGTTTGATGATGGCTGGTATTGTCTTCAGGTCTTGCTTTGTGACCCTGAAGCCAAGAAGCTGTTGTTGACCTTGAAGAAAACTCTGGTGGAGTCCAAACTGCCTGCCATCACCTGTTATGCTGACGCTAAGCCTGAGCAACAGACACACGGCTTCATCCTCAGGGTCAAGGATTATGGCTGCATTGTCAAATTCTACAATGATGTGCAGGGCTTGGTGCCGAGGCACGAGCTCAGTGCTGAGTACATACAAGACCCCAAGAGACTCTTCTACCCTGGCCAGGTAACCCTGTTCCTCCCCGGACAGGTGCATCCCATTGTGAGAACACGGATTTGAAAGCCTGATAGGCCAATGACTTTTGGAGGAATGGGAAAGGAAGTTTGGGGGCAGTGAGACTCCATTGGCCTCTGGAGGAAATGATTACAGAAGAGAAACACTCAAGGGGATTTGGAAGAAGTTGGGACACTAAGGGGGGTGTCTCAGGCCTAACCTAAAAGTTCCTTTCACTCTTCATTGTCTTTCACATCAGACTTGACTTTGGGACTGTCATTCTTCACAAGGGGGCAGTGTCAGAAAACCATGAATCTGGGTTTGTCTAGGGAAGAGAATTTTTAAAGATTTGGGGGTTCTACCAAGAAAAACTAAATTCATGTCTCCTAGATACCCAAGGCAGACTTTGTGGTGGGGGTTTGGAGGGGTGGCTTGCAATTCTCGGTGCTTTTCGGCCCTGCACATCCTTTTACTGTCTAGGCCTGGTCAACACTGTGGAGGTCATCTCTGTCCAAGCTGGGAGGTGACAGGTCTCTGTGGTTCCATCACAGGTGGTGAAGGTGGCTGTGCTGAACTGTGAACCTGCCAAAGAGAGGATGCTCTTATCCTTCAAGATGCTGAGTGACCCCAAGAAAGAGCCCACATTACCTGGTCAGAACAAAAAGAAATCCGTCTGCGTAGGCCAGGTACCTGGGTTCTGAGGTCGTAGTTTCTGCCTGGGAAGGCACCATCATATCGAGTCCAGGAATTCAGGGTTGGAAAAAGGAGCAAGATATGACCTGGGTCAAGGGATGCTTACATTGCACACAACTGACCCAGGTTACATCCCTAGCATTCCACATGTTCTCCCAAGCCTAGGGAGTGATTCCCTGACAAGTGTGGTCCACAAACAAAAAACCCTAAACAAAAGATCTGTGGCAAAAAAGACATTAGGTCCCTTATTTCCCATGGGTCACCCTGTGAAGTTGGCCAGGAGAGGCTAAACTCCATGGGTCACTTTTCTTCAGGGCCAGCTCCCCTCTTTTTGCCTGGTCCAGCACCCTTCTATTCTTGTTCCCTCTTAGAAGTGCTGAGGCCTTTGGGGGAGGACTCATGCTGAGTATGCACTACTCCTGGGTTCTATGTGTGCTGGGACATGTTGAAGGAGCTTGCTTTTCACCATACTCGCTCAGTGACCCTATTGCTGGAATTGGGTGCCCACCAGCACCACCTGCCCTAGAGGAAGTTGCTCTCTGCTCAAGACAGGTGCTGTCTATTCCTCTTTCAGTTGGTGGATGTGAAGGTTCTAGAGAAAACCCAAGATGGGCTGGAGGTGGCTGTACTGCCTCACAACATTCGAGCTTTTCTCCCCATCTCGCACCTCTCGGACCATGTCTCCAACGGACCCTTGTTGCATCATTGGCTCCAGGAAGGTGACACACTTCATAGAGTCCTGGTTCTGAGCCAGACAGAGGGACATGTGGTATCCTTTGATGGCCCTGGGGGTAACTCTGGATCAGGATTTGTTCCATGAGGAACAATTAGCCCTTTGCTTATAGATAGTCATGAGTGGGATTGAAGGCTGCTAGCAGATACAGCCAAGAACAGACAGATGGACCAACTCAGACAGAATGGGGCTTGCCAGATAATGGGTAGTGCGCTTGCCTTGAACATAACGAGGGACCGGAGCAATGGTGCAGTGGTAGGGCATTTACCTTGCACGCGGGGTACCCAGGACGGACCACAGTTCAGTCCCCTGGTGTCCCATATGGTCCCCAAACCAGGAGTGATTTTTGAGCTCATAGACAGGAGTAACCCCTGAGAGTGTCACTGGGTGTGGCCTAAAAATCCAAAAAGGGGGCTGGAGAGATAGCTAGCATGAATAGCATGGAGCATGTGTTTGCCTTGCATGCAGAAGGACAGTGGTTCGAATCCTGGCATTCCATATGGTCCCCTGAGCCTGCCAGGAGTGATTTCTGAGCGCAGAGCCAGGAGTAACCCCTGAGCGATGCTGGGTGTGACCCAAAAACAAACAAAGAAAACAAAAACATAACCAATCTGGGTTTGATCCATGTGATCCCTGAGCCCCACCAGGAATAATTCCTGAATGCAGAGCCAGGAGTAAGCCCTAAGCCTTGCCAGGTGTACACAAATCCCCTAGAAAAAGAAGGAATGGGCTTACTTTAGGGAATTAAAGAGGGGATGGTTTGGCTAGTCAGGCCCTGTTGCATACCTAGCCATCTTGGGGTACTCAGTTGGAAACGAGGTTGGTAGCTACTTCTTCCTCCCTTTAGGGACTCACTATTTCTCTGGATCCGAGTATAGGTATTTAGAAGAAGAAACTGCTATTTTCTCCTCAGAGAGTAGGAAGTGAGTGTGATGTGAGGAGAGGCACCAGGGGTGATTTGGGGTTGGGTGCTGTTTATGTGGGGGTGACAACAGAGGCAGGTTGACTCATGGCCAGTCTATCTGCCAGGTTGCAGATATGATTTGTAGTATGAAAGACAACAAAACACATTTAAATCATAAAGAAAATGACTAACACAAAGATGCAGGTGGTTAGAAATTAGATGTTAAACTGTATTACCTCCCTTTTTTAATTTTTTAACCACTAACTAACTAAAACATTCCATCACCAACTATGAGTAAACTATAAAATTACCTGCTAAGTTCCTACACCTAAAATTATAGTTTAAATGATTAATTTGTTTCACGCTGATTTTACCACGTTGATTTCACCATGTGGCTTTTGTAAATTTTTAGAGTTTAGATGCTGGTTTGTGCCACGCTGATCTCACCACGTGGCTTCTGTAAACTTTTAAAGTTCAGATGTTGGTTTGTCCCACGCTGATCTCACCACGTGGCTCTCTTTTATAGTTTCAGGCCCCGTAGACGGTTTTGTAGACCATGAGGTTGCCGGTTCCGCCGCCCGCTGCCGGTTCGCTGGAGGGTGGATTCCAGGTTTTTCGCTTTTCCGGGCCAAACTGAGCCCAGCCCAGCCCAGCCCAGCCGAGCCGAGCCGAGTCGAGTCGCTTGGAGCTTTTAGCCGCTTTTTTCCTCCGGGCGCACTTTGGATGTTCAGAGTTCCAAGTGATTTAAACTAAAAGTTCAGTTCGAAATTTCCAAAGTCGAAATCCCAATTCAAGCCGCAGGTCATTTTCAGAAAATCAGTGCACTTTAAATACAGTCTTTTTTCTCCTCCGTTTCCAATTTAAGCTTTTAATTAGTTTTCCTACAGGCCGAGGTTTTTGTTTTTTGTAACAAAGTTTCAGTTCTGGGCCTGGGCTGGAGGTGATGCAAGCTTTAACCTTTCTCCTTCCAGTTGCCCTTCTGCCCCTAGAAGGGGTTGCGGCCATCTTTGAACATGGCTTCACGTGGCCAAACACTTTGGGCTGACTGCATCTGAACAAAGCGAAAATTAAACAGAAGAGCAGAAATCTCACCATTTTTGCTGTTTTCTTGGGTCCAGGATTCAGGTCAAAGTTCGGAGCGCCATTTGTAGCATGAAATAATTAACGATGGGGCTGGATGGCGATGGATGGAGGCCTTTGTGCTTAGGCCCCAGCCACGTGGCTTCATCCCCATCCAGCTGGCGAATTTCAGGCCCAGGTGATCGGCGTAATCAAGACTCACTCACAGGCAGGCTTCAGGAAGAATCATTTTTATTTATGCCCTAGCCACCACATGTGTGTGGCCTATCTCATAACCTTTTAAGCCCTAGTTATTCTTGGCCCTGCATCTTATAATTCAGCCATCTTCCTCCAAGCCCAGCAGGGCAAACAGGCAAAGCGCCAAAAGCGCCGAATTCCCTTGGTCCATGCCTTATCTACCTTTTTTCAGACCCCTCCCAGGAATGGGAGGGTCTAGCAGGTAAGGTTACACCTACTATCCAGTTCCCAAGACCCCTCCCCGAAATGGGTGGGTCTAGGGTCTTAAATAGGTACACCCACATGATTCACTCCAGTTTTGCTGCCCATGGTAATGGGTAGATGTGAGCTGTGTTCAGGGGATGGGACAGAAGCACACCAAATTCTGGTGTGCACCTGGGTGTGTTCAGGCCACACTGGTGCACGCAACAACCGGTTTTGAGGGTTGAGAGTGGAGTGCTGATATGTGCCAGGGCCTGTTCAGGCTGCTGGTCTGTACACTTTGAGAATAGCTAGAGGAGCCCAGGTGTAGAGTGGAAAAAGGTGACCCGTCTGCTATTTCTGGAACCCTCCTTGATGCAGTGCCATTAGCTCCTTTGCAGGAAGCCAGCTTTGGTCTCCACAGTAGAAGGTGGCCAGAGCCCCAAGAGCTTCTCAGAAATCCACGTTGGAATGCTGCTCATCGGCTTTGTGAAATGCATCAAGGACTACGGGGTGTTCGTCCAGTTCCCTTCAGGTCTCAGTGGACTGGCTCCCAAAGCTGTGAGTTTTGTCGCTTCATACTTAGAGGCATTTGAGAAGCAGTAGGGGGAGTTAGTTGTCTTGGTTCATCATGGCACTGAGGATGGGAAGGCACAGAAGAGTCCCCTTAAAAGTATTCAGGGCATAAAGCCCTAGCTGGGTATGTGTGTGTGTGTATTGGGGATTCTGTCATCTCTGCTTCCCCAGACTCCCAGCTGTGTGTCACCAGACTGGGTTGCCCAGGGTTCTCTGCTGAACAGAAGACTTCAGCGAATGGTGTTAGAAACCAGGCTATTGGGGCAGGAGAGATAGCATGGAGGTAGGGTGTTTGCCTTGCATGCAGAAGGACAGTGGTTCGAATCCCGGCATCCCATATGGTCCCCCGAGCCTGCCAGGAGTGATTTCTGAGCGTAAAGCCAGGAACAGCCCCTGAGTGCTGCCGGGTGTGACCCAAAAACCGAAAAAAAAGAAAAGAAAAAGGAAAAAAAGAAACCAGACTATTGTCTTTGGATTTTGTGCCATACCTGGCCATGCTGTGGGTCACTCCATTTGTGCTTGGGGGACCAGCCCTCTGAGCCATCTCCCAGGCCAAGATTTTGAGTGTTTAACATATTTAGACATGGACAGTAGTTTTTTTCTGAGCAACGGAGGTCAGATTTTGCAGACTTCTAGGATTTTTGAGGTGTTTAGATGTCAGACCACACTTGAAATTCTCTCCTTGGGCACTAGAGATAGATAGTACTGGAGCTAAGGCACTTGCCTTGCATGTGGTGAATCTTGGCTTTGCTCCTTTACCCCTTGTGGTCTCCTAAGTAATAGCCTCTTAGCTCCATAGGTTATAACTCAAAAAAACCAGCCCCTTTTTCCTTCTCCTTGCCCCCATGACCCTGAATTGTATTTTGTGGAAAAGCTTCTGGTGTTTCCTCTGGAGAGTCGGCTGGGTGAACAGGCCTGTGTGGACAGGCAGAAGGTGCTCCTAGGTCACCCCGACGAGCTGACTGTAGGTAGTGCCCTGTGTCTGGGTAGTTTTGAGCAGCTCCTGCCAGAATTGTGTGGTTTGTATTCCCCACAGGGTGGTTTTTAGAATGGGAGCAGAGCCAGAGGCCCCCAATCATGAGTGTGTATGTGGGGATGGGAGGTAGGGGGGGACAGATGGCTCCTCTGGGTGTGTGGTCGGTGGGCCTTGTGCCTTCTCACTGGTGCCCTCCAGAAGGCTGGGTGAGTTGTCCAGGGCCTCGCTGACACTTAATTGTGGAGGCAGAGCTGTATAGAGGGCCAAGCCCAGTTGCACTGGTGAAGGGGGGTGTTTTTTACGTGACTGAAACCCAACTACAATCATATTTGTAATCAAGGTGTTTAAATAAAGATTTTTTTTTTTTTTTTGGTGGTTTTTGGGTCACACCTGGCAGTGCTCAGGGGTTACTCCTGGCTCCAGGCTCAGAAATTGCTCCTGGCAGGCACGGGGGACCATATGGGACGCTGGGATTCGAACCGATGACCTCTTGCATGAAAGGCAAACGCCTTACCTCCATGCTATCTCTCCAGCCCCTAAATAAAGATTTTAATAAAAAAAAAAAAAAAAGAGGGCCAAGCCCTCCCTCTTGTACCCGTTCTAGGTGTTGGGCAGGGGATGTCTTCATGGATTCTTGCTTTCTCCTTTTCTTGCCCTTCAGCTCATGAGCGACAAATTTGTGACCACTCCAAGTGATCACTTTGTTGAGGGGCAGACGGTGGTCGCCAAGGTAACCAACGTGGATGAGAAGAAGCAGCGCATGCTATTGTCACTGCGGCTGTCGGACTGTACTCTGGGGGACCGGGCCTCCACCAGCCTCCTCCTACTCAGCCAGTGTCTGGAGGAGCGACAGGGCGTGCGTAGCCTCATGGGCAACCGAGGTGCGTACAGACTGCTTTGCAGTGGGCAGGGCGGTGCACTAAAAGTCAGGAATGTCTTTGAGTGCTTGTCTTCTCACAATTAAATATCAACAGCGGGTCCTGGAGTGTTAGCACTGTGGGTAGGGCTTTGTCTTGCATGCAGTCAACCCAGGTTCGATCCCCAGCATCTTATATGGTCCCAAAGCCTGCTAAGAGAATCAGGAGTAACCCCTGAGCACCACTGGATATGGCCCCAAAACAAAACAAAACAAAAAAACTAAAAAACCAAAGTACAAAGGAGTCCAGACAATATCAACAGGTGCTGGAGCAATAGCACAGCATGTAGGGTGTTTGCCTTGTGAGCAGCTGACCTGGGTTATATCTCCGGCATCCTATATGATACCTTAAGCCTGCCAGGAGTAATTTCTGAACATAGAGCAAGGAGTACCCTTTGAGCACTACTGGATGTGGCCCAAACAACCCCCAAAATATCAATGGTCCTTTAATAGATATGTGACTTACATAAGTCCCCAGATGACTAAATGTCCCTCTTAGTGTTTGTGAAACAAATCCCTGTTCACTCCTAGAATTCCGGAAGTCCCTGTGCATCCTCCATTTCAGACCCCAAATTTCCCTTAGTTTTATGTTCATGGTTTTTCAGTTGTGAATTCATTCACGTCTTTGCCTTTTTATAGGGTATGTGGCATGATGGTCACACCCAGTGGTGCTTAGGACTTAACTTCTGGCTCTGTGCTCAGGGATCACTCCTGGGAGCTCAGGAGACCATATGAGGTAGAGATCGAACCCATTCAAGGCAAGCATCTTCCCTGCTGTACTCCAGCCCTCCTTCACTTTTTGTTCCTTTGTTTAGCAGCTCTAATGAGTGAAATAAGTGGAGGCCTGCAGCTGCAGAGATAGCACAGCAGTAAGGAGTTTGCCTTGTACGTGGCTGACCCAGGACGGACCTGGGTTCGATTCCTGGCATCCCATATGGTCTTTCGAACCTGCCAGGGGTGATTTTTGAGTGCAGAGCCAGGAGTAACCCCTGAGTGCCGCCAGGTGTGGCCCAAAAAAACAAAAACAAAAACCAAAAACAGAAATAAGTGAAGATCTGTGCCTGCTGTAGAAATTCTGTGGGATTGTTCTTCTGGCCCTTCACATACTTGGGACCACTGTGTCGAGTCTTTGGGACTTAGTGGGACTTGGGAATGAGCTTTCTGAGGGCAGATTCCATGTAGAGGGATGACAGTTCAGAAGCCAAAGGAACTTAGGTGTCCTGTGTCTGCTGGCTCTGTTGACAGTTGGCTGGAGATCTTTCTTCTTGAGATACCCATGACTCTGGGGATTTTATTTTATTTTGTTTGGGGTCACATACAACAGCTTTCAGAGGCTTCTCCTGTCTCTGAGCGTGGGAGTCACTTACTGAGATACCTGTGGCACCATGTGGTATCCAGCATCAAACCCAGGCTTTATACGTGCAAAGCCTGTACTCAGCTTATCCAATCATCAAGATTCCACTCTTGGAATTTTGGCTGAGTAACTTTACAGCTTCATGGTGCTTCCAGAGCTTTGCTGTTTCTGGGGGAAAAGCCAGGTGGGCCCCATTCCCTCTCACTAACCGGTTTTCCTCCCCTTGTCACTGGCAGATTCTGTGTTGATCCAGACACTGGCTCAGATGACCCCAGGGATGGTCCTGGACCTCAAGGTGCAGGAGGTGTTAGAAGACGGCTCTGTGATGTTCAGTGATGGCCCAGTGCCGGGCCTGGTGCTGAGAGCCAGCCGATTCCATTGGACAGGTGAGCGCTGCACCCCCACAGGGAACTGGGGTCCTCGGTGGTCAGTTCTGCTCCCAGCTGCAGGATTCACAGAGAAGTTGTGAGCTGAGTCAGTAGGATTTGAGGGCCCTCTCCTGTGAGCTTGAACCACCAAAGAAAAGGCCTACTTATGAGCTTTTGTTAGTCGGGAAAATCTCACTCACGCCTCGCAGGTTAAGACCTTTAGTGCAGAGGTTAAGGATGTGTGTGTGGGGAACAAGACCCCTTGCTTGCCTCACTCCTTTCTTTGTGGGGCCTAAGGGTCCTCGGCACATTTGAAGAGGGGTTGTCTCCCTTCACCCTGCAGGAGGTGAGGAAATTGTGTTTGGTTCTGCCCCACAGGACAAGATTTGAACTCAGGGCAGAAGAAGAAGGCCGTGATCCTCAACGTGGACATGGTGAAGCTGGAAGTACATGTGTCCCTGGCACAGGATTTGGTGCATTGGAAGGCTAAGAAGGTGGGTTGGATGTCTGATGTGCCCGTGCAGCCATCAAACAAGGGTTATAATGCAGCCCTGAGGTTGGAGGGCTTGCCTGGATTTGTCCCCCACTTTTGCTCATCGTGGTGTTGGCTCTTTCTAGCCTTAATTAACTGTGGGTGATGACCCTGCCTGGGGTCTAAATGTGGGTGTGTGTGTGTCAAAAAACTTTGGCCACAGTTAAAAGTTTGTTTTTTTGCCACACCCAGTGATGCTCAGGGGTTACTCCTGAATTCCTGAATTTGCTCTCAGAAATCACTCCTGGCTTGGGGACCATATGGGATACTGGGGGATCGAACCACGGTCTGTCCTAGGCTAGCAAGCGCAAGGCATAGATTCCTTACCATTTGCACCACCCCTCCAGCTTCATACAGTTAAAAGTTTTTTAATGCAATAACCAAAAATTCAAAATCCACCATATAATGAATCTGGGTATGTCTGACAGCTCTTGTTCAGGTTAAATCTACAAAGTAAAATGGGATTGTGAGTGGAAAAAGTTTAGAATTCTGATTTCAGGGTCCGGAGAGATAACATAGCCGCGTTTACCTTGCAAGCAGCCGATCCAGGACCTAAGGTGGTTGGTTCGAATCTCGATGTCCCATATGGTCTCCCGTGCCTGCCAGGAGCTATTTTTGAGCAGACAGCCAGGAGTGACCCCTGAGCAACGCCGGGTGTGGCCCAAAAACAAAAAAACAAAATTCTGATTTCAGGGACCAAGGAATAGTAGTACAGTGGATAGGGCCCTTGCTTGCATGTGGCTAACCTGGGTTCAATTTCTGGCATCCCATATGGTTTCCTGAGCCTGCCAGGAGTGATCCTGAGCAATGAGCCAGGAGTATTGCCTGAGAAACTTTGGGTTTGGGTAAAAAAAGAAAGTTCTGATGTTATTCATTAGTTTGAAGGTAGGCCCCCAGGACTCTGTCAATTTTCTGCTCAGGGAGGTTTGAGAAGGCATTTGGCAGTCTCTCAAGTCTCTTTGGTGGATGGGAGGGAAAATTGAGGGCCACTCTGCCTCAGATCCCTGGGACCCCTTACGCCTCCAGGACAAGTTTTGGTGCTCCTAGCAAGCTGGATTGGGCGATCCTCTGTTTTCCAGCTGAAGAAAGGCAGCAGGCACCAGGCAGTCGTGCAGTACTTGGAAGAGACCTTTGCTGTTGCCTCCTTGGCAGACACCGGCCAACTGGTGGCCTTCTCCCTGATCTCTCACCTCAACGACACCTTCCACTTTGACTCAGAGAAGCTGCAGGTGGGACAGGGGGTCTCCCTGACTCTCAAGACCACGTGTCCAGGAGTCACTGGCCTCCTCTTGGCCATCGAGGGGCCAGCTGCCTGTCGGACCCTGAGGCAGCCCCGCAAGGACTCAGAGACTGTGGAGGAGGATGAAGAACTGGACCCGGCTCTGGCTGAGGGAATGGGAAAGCAGCACACTCTGTCCATTGGGGATGTGGTCACAGGGACTGTCAAGTCCATCAAGCCCACCCACGTGGTGGTAACCCTGGAAGGGGGCATTGTTGGCTGTCTCCACGCCTCCCACATTCTGGACGATGTGCCTGAAGGCACCATGCCTACTGCCAAGTTGAAAGTGGGGAAGACAGTCACTGCGCGAGTGATTGGAGGCCGAGACGTGAAGACCTACAGGTGCGGAGGTTGTGATAGTGGGCAAGGAAAGTGGCAGAGGCAGAAAGTTACACTGGTCGTGTTCTCTGTGTTCACAACTTTCACGAGAGACTCTTGGGCCTGTTTTTTGAATAGAATGTGCGTCTAGAGTCAGACTCAGAGTTGCAGATTTAAACGATGTGATTATAAGTTAAATAGTTACTGAATTCTCTGTGCTTCATTTTCTTTTTTTTTTTTTTTTTTTTTTTTGGTTTTTGGGCCACACCCTGTGACGCTCAGGGGTTACTCCTGGCTATGCGCTCAGAAGTTGCTCCTGGCTTCTTAGGGGACCATATGGGACACCGGGGGATCGAACCGCGGTCCGTCCTAGGCTAGCGCAGGCAAGGCAGGCACCTTACCTCCAGCGCCACTGCCCGGCCCCATGTGCTTCATTTTCTTTTCTTTTTTTTTTTTGGGGGGTCACACCCGGCAGCGCTCAGGGGTTACTCCTGGCTTTATGCTCAGAAATCGCTCCTGGCAGGCTCGGGGGACCATATGGGACGCCAGGATTCGAACCGATGACCTTCTGCATGAAAGGCAAACGCCTTACCTCCATGCTATCTCTCCGGCCCCGCTTCATTTTCTTAATTTGCAAAGTGAGAGTATCGCTAGTCACTGTGGTAGGCTATTGCAAGGCTGAGAGAAAATCCAGTTGCAAAGTACTCGATGCTTGGCTTCACAGTTATTAATCTGTCTCTGCTATGCACCTTTTTTTGTTTTGTTTTCGGCCGCACCTGGCTGTGCTCAGGGCTCACTCCTGGCTCTGCCATCAGGGAGCACTATTGGTGGGCTCAGGGTGACCTTAAGCGGTGTCAGGATTAATCAGACTCATATGGCAGTTTCATTCAAAGCCTTACCTTCAAGTGCTTTATTCCTAGCAGTTACTGTCATGTTCCCTGATCACTCTTTAAATTTAGATAGACTGTGTTACTGTAACAGAAAAGCAGGAAAACAGGAAGTCTGAGCTGGTGGGGCCTGACTTAAAGGGCTTAATACATGATTTGCATGTGGGAGCCTCAGTTCAGTCTCTGGCATCCCTTATCCTCTGAGAGTTGCTGAGTGTTGTTTACTCCTGCCCCTCAAAATGGGCAGTTTGGTCACACTTTGCATAATAATTTCTGTAATTCTATCTGGGTTCTGCAGTCAAGTCACTTATTCTTTCTTGAGCTTATATTCCTTATTTTTAGAGTGGAAGAGTGAGAGTGAGTCTCTTAAGAAAATTTCTTTGGAAGAAAAGATTTTATTTTTTATTTTTATTTATTATTATTATTGGATTTTTTTTGGGGGGGGTCACACTCAGCAGTGCTCAGGGGTTACTCCTGGCTCTGTGCTCAGAAGTCGCTCCTGGCAGGCTCGGGGACCATATGGGATGCCGGGAATCGAACTGGGGTTCGTCTGAGGCTGGACATGTGCAAGGCAGACGCCCTACTCTGGCCCCTATTTATTCTTTTTTTTTGGGGGGTGGGCATACCCAGTGATGCTCAGGGGCTATTCCTGGCTATGCACTCAGAAATCGCTGTTGGCTTGAGAGAAACCATATGGGATGCCAGGGAATCAAACCATGGTCTGTCCTAGACGAGCACGGGCAAGGTAGACACCTTACCACTTGTATAACAGTTCCGGCCCTTATTAATATTATTTTTATATTTTGGGGCACACCTGGTAGTGCTCAGTGGTTACTCCTGGCTCTGCACTCTGAAATTGCTTCTGGCAGGCTTAGGGGGCTATATGGAATGCCAGGGATCAAACCCAGGTTGGCCGTGTGCAAGGCAAACACCCTATTTGCAGTACTATCACTCTGGGCCCAAAGGTTTTTTTAAAAATTTTTTTCTTTTTTTTTATTTGAAACTTTTTTCTTTATTTAAACATCTTGATTACATATATGATTGTGATTAGGTTTCAGTCATGTAAAGAACACCCCCCTTCACCAGTGCAACATTCCCACCACCAATGTCCCAAATCACCCTCCATCTCACCCCACCCCCACCTGTACTCTAGACAAGCTTTCCAGTTCTCTCATTCATTCACATGATTATGGTAGTTCTCTGTGTAGTTATTTCTTTAACTGCACTCACCACTCTTTGTGGTGAGCTTCATGAAGTGAGCTGGAAGTTCCAGCCCTCCTCTCATTGTCTCAGGATTGTTGCAAAAATGACTTTCATTTTTCTTAAAACCCATCGATGAGTGAGACTATTCTGCATCTCTCTCTCTCTCTCCCTCTGACTTATTTCATTCAGCATGATAGATTCCATGTACATCCATGTATAGGAAAATGTTACAACTTCATCTCTCCTGACAGCTGCATAATATTCCATTGTGTATATGCACCGTAGTTTCTTTAGCCATTCGTCTGTTGAAGGGCATCTGGGTTGTTTCCAGAGCCTGGCTATTGTGAATAGTGCTGCAATAAATATATGTGTGAGGAAGGGGTTTTTGTATTGTATTCTTGTGTTCTTAGGGTATATCCCTAGGAGTGGAATAGCTGGGTTGAATGGGAGCTCAATTATTTTTTTTTATATTTTGGTTTTTGGGTCACACCTGGCAGCGCTCAGGGGTTACTCCTGGCTCTATGCTCAGAAATCGCTCCTGGGAGGCCTGGAGGACCATATGGGATGCTGGGATTCAAACCACTGTCCTTCTGCATGCAAGGCAAATGCCCTACCTCCATGCCATCTCTCTGGCCCCTTGTTGTTGTTGTTTTTTTTTTTTTTTAATTAAAAAGTCTTAAGATAGAGTTAATGTTTTGGTCATTTCATGTTCCAGCACCCACCCCTTCACCAGTGTTCATTTTCTACCACCAGTGTCTCCAGTTTCCCTCTTGTCCTCCCCCTGCCACCCCAGCCTGCCTTTATGACAGATACTGTACTCTCTCTCTCTCTCTCTCTCTTTCCCCTTTTCCTCTCTTTTTTTCTTTCAGCATCATGGTTTGAAATATAGTTACTGAACAGTTATCATGCATATCACTTTATTTCTTTTCAGCACCCAGATCTTGTTCAGAGTGAGCATTTCCAACTATTATTGTTTTTTTTTGTTTTTTTTTTTTGGTTTTTGGGCCACACCCGGCAGTGCTCAGGGGTTACTCCTGGCTGTCTGCTCAGAAATAGCTCCTGGCAGGCACAGGGGACCATATGGGACACCGGGATTCGAACCAACTACCTTTGGTCCTGAATCGGCTGCTTGCAAGGCAAACACCACTGTGCTATCTCTCTGGGCCCCAACTATTATTGTTAATGGTCCTTCTCTGTCCAAACTGCAGTTCCCTCACCCCATCCCATCCCTTCATTTGTATTGTCTTTGGCTATTATTCTCATACTATTTTTTTATGTCCTCAGATGAGTAAATTCTGACCTTCTATCTCTGGTTCATTTCACTCAGCATGATTCTCTGTCTGCACATATATAAGCAAATTTAATGACTTTATTTTTCTTAGCAGCTGTGTAATATTTCATTGTACCATAGTTTACTTTATCCAAATGGAAGCTCAATTTCTGGAGTTTGGGATTTTACGTTCTCTGAAGGAAATTTCATTTTTGGCCTGGGTTGTGGCTCAGAGGTAGAACACAGGCCTTGCCTGGGCCTGACCACCAGTGGGCTATATGGCAGGAAAGCAGGTGGGTTTTTAAGCTTAGCTGGGTGGGGAGTTGAAAGTCTGACCTGGATTCTGATGTGACAGAAAGTAGGAAAGTGAATTTGACATCTTTTCTTTGTCCAGGTTTCTCCCAATAAGCCATCCTGGATTCATTCAGACCATCCCAGAACTGAGTATTCGACCAAGGTAAGGGGCCTACCTCCAGCAGCTTGGGAACAGGGGTAGAATAGACACTGGTCTGAGACAGGAATTGAGTTCCAGTCCTAAGTGGCAGAATTCCTCTGTTCAGGTGTCTTATTCTCTAATAAGGACAGTTGTCTGACTCACTAAACAGAGTGGTTCATAAGGATTATATGAAAATAAATGACAAGGACCAGAGTCATAACATAGCAGTAGGGCATTTGTCTTGCATGCAGCCAACCTCGGTTTCATCCCTGGCATCCTGTATGGTCCCCTGAGCATGCCAGGAGTGATTTCTGAGCACAGAGCCAGGAGTAACCCCTGAGCGCCACTAGGTGGCCCCAGAACAAAATAACAAAAAGACAAGCCATATTTGAATATTGGTATTCAGTGGCTGAGTTCTGTTTCTTAGCTGTCCGTTTGTCAGCAGCCTTTGCGTCCTTCACAATTTGACTGTTGTGAATTATGCTATGATTAAATTGGACATGCAAGTACTGTTTGTGAGTAATTGTTTTTTGGGAGAGGGTTGTTTGGTTTTTGTGCACACCCAGCAGTGGTGCTCAGATCTTATTCCTGGATTTGTGGTCCTGGATTTGTGTTCAGGGATCACTCCTAGCAGTATTGAGGATTACACCTGGGTTGGGTTGGCGAGGCCAAGAAAAATTCCTTATCCATTATGTTATTTAGCTCCTTATTTTTATTATTTTATTAGTTTAAACTATTATTTCATTATAATGAGCAGCTCTTCTATACTGCAGATATTTATGTATGCATGTATATATACATCAAAATTATTTTCAGACTTTTATATATGCTATAGTCAGTATATTACAACTTTTATTTTAAATGCCAAAGATTGTTTCCTTTGCTTGTACTGTGAACAAGCAAAATAAATGAGAGTGTTTGTGTATACATAGGGGGAACCCTGTACTTACATGGATCCTTAGCCACTTGATAGAATTCTAAGCCAGAAGCCTTATCTGGGTGTGGTTTTCTCTGACCTACCTTTGTGCCAACAGTGACCTTAAGAAGGACAACCATGATGCTCTCAACAGTCATTGTGTTAGCCCCTTGGAGAAGATCAAACAGTACCAGGCAGGTCAGATCGTGATCTGCTTTTTGAAAAAGGTGAGTTGTGGGGCTGGAGAGATAGCACAGCAGTTTGCCTTGCACACAGCCAATCCAGGATGGACAGTGTTTCAAATCCCAGCGTCCCATATGGTCCTCCAAGCCTGACGAGCGATCTGGTGGTTGTTTTTTTTTTTTTTTTTAATATCTTTATTTAAACACCTTGATTACAAATATGGTTGTAGTTGGGTTTCAGTAACGTAAAGAACACCCCCCTTCACCAGTGCAACATTCCCATCACCAATCAGGAGCAATTTCTAAGCGCAGAGCCAGGAGTAATGCCTGAGCCGGGTGTGACCCAAAAACCAAAAAAAAACATAAAGAAAAGAAAAAGATGAGTCGTGCAATCAGAGTCTATCCTTTCAGAGGAAAGAAAAAGGGCAGCCCCTGAGGCTTAATTCTGATTTTGTATCAGTGCTGGTTTGTGGAAATGATTTAGAAAAATTTTGGTTGAAAAAGGAGCTAAATGCATGTTCACAAAAACAGTTGGCAACAATCAGCTTATTTGTAGATTAATGGAAAATAGCTACAAATGGGCCAGAGCGATAGCATAGCAGTAAAGTATTTGCCTTGCATGTGGCCAAGACAGGACAGACTCTGGTTTGAATCCTGGCATCCCGGATATATGGTCTCCCGAGCCTGCCAGGAGTGAATTATGAGCATAGAGTCAGGAGTAACTCCTGAGCAATGCCAAAACACACAAAAAAGGTACAAATGGGAAGAAAAATAATAGAACAAGATTCAGAATGCAGTATTCAGTTTTATATTTTTTGTGGCTATTAGGGCCACACCCGGCATCAATTACTCCTGGCAGGCTTGGGGGACCATATGGGATGCCGGGATTCAAACCACCATTTTTCTGAATCTGCTGCTGGCCCCTCCCAGATTAGTGTTAAGATTCAGGACGAGCAGTTCTAGTGGGATCACCCCACAAAAGTGAGACTTTACAGAACTTTTGGGGTGGCTCTTTGCTACCTCATGCTACTTCTGCAGTATCTGTTCAAGTCTCTGCTATTCAATCCCCTTAGTTACAAATTGTCTGAGGAAGTTCATGAACCCCAGACACAGTAAGGCTCTTTGGATCTGACTTCATGCACTCATGTGCCAGTCACCCAAAAACCTCCTTTTTTGCTTTTCTTGCACTGGGAATGCCTTCTGTTCTATTGCCCAGTGTTGTGTATGTAAATAATCCCATAAAATATTTACATACACAACAGCCCAGAACTCTTCAACACTGCATAGATAAGTTTCCTCATCACCTATCCATTCTATTAGGTTCCCCAGCTATCCTTGCTCACTTCCTTAGTCATTCACAGCCCTTGGGCCTTTGTTTGTGAGCTGGAATTCACTAGAGAACTGGGGCCTGTCTTCCCTGCAGCAATACCATGCATGTGTTTGCTATTGATGGATATCTCAAATTGTCTTAAAAATTGGTGAGGGCGGGGTGGTGGGGTGATGCATAAATTTGAATTTGATTTAGGAATAATATTGCCCCAAATGCCAGCTATCCTGGGCATAGTTATGCTTGGAGGTAACTCCAGTCATTCCTGGTTTGGTCTCAGGCAGGAGGACATCTGAGTCTTCATCCTTACCCTGGGGACTGTGCCCCAGATTAGACTCAGAGTTGATGAGTTTGGAGATTAGGCAGGGGCAAGGGGTAAAGAGTGATAGCAGGGTTCCTGGCATATGGAACTATAGGATTAGGGCCCATTCAACCCTGTAATTGGGGCATTTTCCAGTCCTGTGATTTTTAGAAGGGAAAGAGGAGATGCTTATCTGCTTCATTCCAGCTTCCTCTTTTGTTCCTAGTTAAACATGGTTAAGAAGTGGCTGGAAGTAGATATTATGCCAGACATCCGGGGGAGAATTCCCTTGCTGCTCGCTTCTCTTAACTTCAAGGTCAGTTTGCTGGGGAACCATGGTTGCATGGTGGGCACAGGGAATGGTGGAATTGGTTTGGGAATATTGTGATGCCACCTCATGCTTTGGTTTTGGGAAGGGAGGGAACTTTCTCCCATCATTAGAGCAATGTTCTTCTCCCTCCAGGTCCTGAAACATCCAGATAAGAAGTTCCGGATTGGCGAAGCCCTGAAGGCCACTGTGGTTGGCCCTGACTCATCCAGAGCCTTCTTGTGTCTTTCTCTCATAGGTGGGGTGAGGTGGGAACATAGGCTAGGGCGTGCTACACCTGCCTGACTGAGGGGTCTCTTGGAGGCTGGAGTTTCCAGAGAGCCTAGTGTGGTTGCCTCTGTCCTTCATTATTGACTTGTACTTGTCCTACATGGCTCTTGTCCCCACTACAACCCTGAGAGCTTGGTTTGGTCATCTAGTACAGTCTGCTCTGACTCTGAGCCATACGATAGCCTATAGTTGGCCAGTCTTCCTGGCTGTTTCCCCTGAACCTTTCCTTTTGTTCCCAGGTCCTCACAAGCTGGAGGAAGGGGAAGTGGCCATGGGCCGGGTAGCAAAGGTTACGCCCAAGGAAGGGCTGACCATCTCCTTCCCCTTTGGGAGGATGGGAAATGTCAGCATCTTCCATGTGAGTGATGCCTACTCTGAGACACCTCTGGAAGACTTCACCCCCCAACAGGTTGTCAGGTAGGCCCCAAGCTCATCTCTGTCTAGTTGTTCAAAAATTATAAAGCTAAAATTTTGTGTCAAAAGGTCTACCCCAAATGCTACCCTCTGTCCATACATTATGGCGTTTTATGTTTTATTTCTGTTTTGTGGGGGACGGGAGGTTTTGTGGGTCACACCCAATAGAGATCAGGAGTTTCTCCTGGCTCTGCACACAGAATTACTCCTGGTAGGTTTGGGGGATCATGTGGAATGCTGGGGTTGAATCTGGTTTGGCCAGGTACAAGGCAAAGAGGCTATACTATTGTTCTGATGCCCTTTTCTCTTATTTTAAATATTTGCTTTCAGTGTTTTATTGCCCCCTATGTTGCTTTATAAACAATTCTCTGCTGGTGGATTATAATGCTGATGTGAACATCTGTGCCCTTATGGTTTGATGCTCATGTAGGTATACTGAGAAACAAGTTCCTAAGAATAAAAGCAATGTGACAAACAGTAGTACAGTTTTTTCTAATTGCTCTCCCAGAGGACTGACTTATTCCTCATGAACAGTATGACTATTATACATCCCTGTGAACACCAGTAGTTCATTTTCTGTCTTAAGTTATTGAATGAACCATTAGTTTCCTGTTTACATTGTCATCTTTAGTTGTTGTGTATACTTGCTCTGTGCACTTTCTCTGTGTTTTGCTTGTCTATTGCTCATTTTTATGCCAAAGCAGTTGTCTTAAAGTTTTAATGGAATTGCATTTTTTCTCTGTTGTTGTGGGAGCTAGAGATGGCAGTGGTCAGAGGTTCCAAGGCCACCACTGGTAGTTCTGGGGCCATGTAGTGCCAGGGATGGTTCTCAGGCTCCTGCACTCAGCTAGCTTCCTGCTCTGCTGCTTTAGCCACGTCCCTGGCCTCTATGTTCATCCTTGGTTTTTTGGAGCCAGAGCTCAGTCTCAGATATGGGCAAACCTTGTTCCCCTCCTCAGAGCTATATAGCCTCAGTTTTTAGCTAAATGATGGAATGAGCTTTTGCCACTGGAGGAAGTTTTTATTTATAAGCTTTCTCAGGTACACAAAAATGAACCTGCCTGCCTGAGGTGGTAAATTTTTTTGGTAGCTAAATTTGCCATATTGAGGAGGGAACTTACAGCTCATAAGCTTAAGAGTTCTGGAATGAGGGAGCCGAGGAAGGCATGGACAATGGTTCCCCTAGCCCCCATCTCAGGTGTCCCCAAATCTTAGTCCCTTAGCAAAGCTGAGTAGTGTGAACCTACCTGGCCCCTCAAGAATGCCCAGAGTCAAGTTAGGATTACTGTTGTTTCTACTATACCTTGGGAGTGATTCAAAAGGCAGATGTACCTCTGAGCAAAACATTAGTTTTCAGTGTGTTTTATTGAAGCCATACCTGAGTGTAACATTCAGTAGTAATTCCTTTATCTGCCAGATAAAGCTGGTCCTCTGAGGCCCCTTCTCTCTGGAATAGTTCCTTGACTGTCAGAATAGCAGAGGC
This sequence comes from Suncus etruscus, assembly GCF_024139225.1. Taxonomy (NCBI): domain Eukaryota; kingdom Metazoa; phylum Chordata; class Mammalia; order Eulipotyphla; family Soricidae; genus Suncus; species Suncus etruscus. Next base: position 47,324,987 of record NC_064864.1, read on the forward strand.
TTGACATGGGGAAACTTAACCATGTCATTGCTGTGATCTTTCGAAGGCAGCTTTGGGCCACTTGTTGCTGTTTTAGATGAAACTAAATTTTAATGACTTTGTACCTTCCAGAAAGTTTTCTCCTTTCTTACTTTCTTTCTCAAGTAAGAAGGATAGGTAGTGTTATTTTCACTCGACAGACCAGAAACTGAGGTTCAAAAATGTGCCCAGAGCTCCTGGGCAGGTCTTCAACAGAATAAAGAAACGTCTAACTCATGTTCCCAACTCATATTCCCTCTCTCTGTGTGACAGAAACTGTGGTGTTCATTTTCTCTTGAGATGCTAAAATGTGGGCCTTTCCTTCTCTCATTCATTCTCTTCCAGATGTTACGTCCTGTCCACAGAGGGCCCTGAATTGACGTTGTCTCTGCGATTGTCCAGGTGGCGAATGGGTTGTGTCAAGAGGAGAATGGGAGAGGAGGCACCTGGCTAAAGAGAGGCTCCATGTGTCTGACGGAAGGAACCTTTGTTCCCTTTATTTCTCTGTCTGCTTTGTACCCTCACCCATTTTTGTCTGGAAAGCTGAGGATATTAAGATTTCTAGAAGTTTTCTGCTTGGCCTTATTTTCTCAAGGACAGATGCAGACATCGACATGTGGACATTAAGGGGATGTGAGGAGGTGACCCTGATGAGGGGAGAGGCCTTTTCTCTGGGGTTTTAAAATAGGGCCGAGTGTTCAATGAGGTGGTTTGGCTGGTGATCAGCTTGTGCCACGGTTAGAGTGACATTTCTGAGGTCTGGTGTATGGTCTATGGTCACAGTGACTGATGACCCTGCTGACCGTTGACCCTGAGAGTAGACAGTCTCCAGAGAGAGCAGGCTTGGACTTTGATGGGATTATTGTGGTGAACCAGGAGTGAGAATCGGAAAGGGATCAAGGGTATGTATTTGTAACCTTTTTATTCCTATAGGACAAACCCAGAGACCAAAAGCAAAATAACAGATCCTGAGATCAACTCCATTCATGCCCTTCAGAAAGGGCAGCTTCTGAGGGGCTATGTGAAGGCCGTGCAGCCAGAGGGCGTACTCCTGAGGTGAGTGAGGTGCCAAACCACTTCTACTGATTGCCTCTCAGCATCCCACAGCCAGCCTTTGAGTGATGAGAGGTGGTACAAGCCTAATTAACTCACCATGTGGCCAACCCCAGTTCAAACTCTGGCACCACATACTACAAATCACATACCCTGAGCAAAACTAGGTGTGCCCCCCCCCCCCCAAAAAAAAAAGCCAAAAACAAATCCCAAGATTTCAGATTTCTTTTATATATTATTGGTTGAGTTTTGTTTTGTTTGGGGGACCTCACCTGGCAGTGCTCAAGGATCGATCACTCCTGGTTCTCTGCTCAGGGTGACCATATGAGTGCTGGAGAGTGAATCCAGGTTGGCTGGTGCTAGATAGGTACCTTGCCCTCTATATGATCAGTTTGGCCCCGTATATATTACTATTTAAAAAAAAATACCTGATGATCCTCAGAGCTTATTCCTTTTTCTGCACTCAGGGATCATTCCTGGTGAATTCTGGGGACCATGTGGGATAATAGGTCAGCTGCTTGCAAGGCACACACCTTACCTGATCTACTACCTCTCTGGACCAAATCCCAAGATTTCTTTGACTTAAAATATTTTAAGTTGAAAAAAAAATATGTTAAGTTGGACTGGAGAGATAGCACTGGATAGCACAGTGATAGGACGTTTGCCTTGCACACAGCCAATTCAGGACAAATGGTGGTTTCGTTCTTGGCATCCCATATGGTCCTTCTTGCCCTGCTAGGAGTGATTTCTGAGAGCAGAGCCAGGAATAACCCCTGAGCGCTTGTGACTCAAAAACCAAAAAAAAAAAAATTTTTTTTAAAGTCATTTCTAATTATTTTAATTTGGTGTTTTGGACAAATGATACAGCATGTAGTGAAATCACCTAGTATTCAAAACCACAAGGTAGTACAGCCTTCTCTGCTGTCACTTCTTCGTGTGTGTGTGTGTGTGTGTGTGTGTGTGTGTGTGTGTGTGTGTGTGTGTGTGTGTGTGTGTGTGTGTGTGTCTGTGTGTGTGTGTGTGTGTGTGTGTGTGTGTGTGTGTGTGTGTGTGTAATTCTTGGCCATTTGTTCCAGCTTGGAGGCCCAATTAAATGCTGTGGCTGCACAGTGCTGTGCTGTTTGGATCCAGTGGTATTTGGGGGTTCATGCATGGCTGAGGATCAAGCTTTTGGCCTAACACATGTCCTTTGAGCCATTTCCCAGCCACCATTTCTTTTTTTTTTGTTTGTTTGTTTTTGTCATACCAAAAGGGAAAACCCACAGTCTGATGCTAAGGGATTAATTCTGACTCTGCACTCAGGAATTACCAGGCAGTGTTTGGGGGCATCGTGTGGATTCTACGGATTGAATCCCAGTGGCTGTGTACAAGGGAAGTGTATTACTTGCTGTCTTGCTGCTCTGCCCCCCCCCGGGGGGGGCATAAATGTTTTCTTATGTCCTTCTAGTAGTTTATGATTTATATATTTTCTTGGTCCGGAGTGAGCTGAAAGACATCTTTCGGTCACATCCTAATCACTTTCCATCAGTTTTTCCAGTTTGCCAAGCCCTCTACTCTTTTGAGGAGCTCATGGCTGCCTTAGGTCCTTGCAATAGTTGTGGTCCCTGAGCAGGTGGCAGCACTGGACTTCATCAGGGCTGTTGTTTGAATGGCCTAAGGACTCTTGTCTCTCTCCTATCAGCCTTGGGCCCTCTGTGGTTGGTTTGGCGCAGCACCCACACATCTCCCAGCACCCACATGCCTCCCAGTACAGCCCGTCCAATGCAGAACTTTACAACCAATACCTTCCAGAAGGGAAGCTGCTTACGGTCAGGATCCTAAGGTTAGTGGTGGTCTTGCCCTCATTGCCCCCTTCCTTGGAATGCTGGTAACAGTGGATGGACAAACAGAACAGCTTAGGTTGGGAGAACACCAGGTTTAGGTAAACAAAGACCCATTTGGCTGGTGCTTCTCCCTCAGCTCCTAACAGCAGGTGTGGAGGCTTTTCATCTGTTTGGGGGTGATGTTGAGGAACCTTCCCAACTGCTAAGCTGCCAAGATGGCTGACTGTTCTGAACTGAGTGGTTCTAGGCCAGGTGCCTGTACTGCCCCTTTTGAAGGTTGGCTGCTGCTTCACTAACCCCTTCTCTACCTACCTAGCCTGAACCACCAGAAGGACCTAGTGGGACTGTCCTTCCTCCCCCATGACACTGGGAAGCCCGACGTGTTCCCTGCCACCCCAGACCTGCCCCTTCCCAAGGCACCGGAGACGGAGCAAAAGGGAAGAGACAAGAAGCAGAAAACTCGGAAACGGAAAAAGCTGCAGGAGCAGAAGGTGCAGCGGGAGAAGAAGCGGTGGTGCCTGGACCCCATGAGGCAGCAGGTGCATTCCTTGGAGGGCAGGGCCAGGGCAGCAGCCTGATATTAATTAAGGGAAATAATTAACACTTAATCTTGTGGGTACTGGTTATCATATCCTGCAGGCTTCTAGGAGTGGGCACTTAGGAAAAGCTCAATACTAATGTTGTACTTTTAATTTTTTTGGTTTGGGGACCTCACCCATTGGTGCCTACTTGGCTCTGTGCTCAGGGCACTATAAGGGGATGCCGGAGAACAAACCCAGGTCTATTGCATAAGACCAGTGCCTGCCCTACCTGCTATGTTTTTATTCTGGTTCTAGTATTTGTTTGTTTGTTTATTTATTTACTTGGTTTTTGGGTCACACCCGGGAGCACTCAGGGGTTACTCCTGGCTCTTTGCTCAGAAATCGCTCCTGGCAGGCTCAGGGCACCATATGGAATGCTGGGATTCGAACCACTGACCTTCTGCATGCAAGACAAACGCCTTGGCTTTATGCTATCTCTCCGGCCCCTCTAGTGTTTATTTTTAACTAAATGAATCTTGAACAGAATTCTTGTGAGGACATAAGTATGAGGAAAGCTACCCCCCCCCCCATGGAGGTTCCTGGCAAGTGTAGCAGGGAACCAGCCATCTGAGGTTCTGATGTTCTGCACAAAAGGGGATGTTTTGGTTTGTGATTAAAATTAATGAAGTTAATATAAAGTAAATCTCTAAATCCCAAAATGCAGGATATTTTTTGTTTGTTTGTTTTTTTGTTTTGTTTTTTTGGGCCACACCCGGCGGTGCTCAGGGGTTACTCCTGGCTGTCTGCTCAGAAATAGCTCCTGGCAGGCACAGGGGACCATATGGGACACCGGGATTCGAACCAACCACCTTTGGTTCTGGATTGGCTGCTTGCAAGGCAAACGTCGTTGTGCTATCTCTCCGGGCCCCCGAAATGCAGGATTAAGGGGCTAGAGTGATACTATAGCAAGTAGGGTGCTTGTCTTGCACGCAGTTTCCCAGGGTTTGATCCTCAGCATTCCATAAGGTCACCTGAGCCCACCAGGAGTGATCCATGAATGCATAGGCAGGAGTCACCCCTGAGGACCACAGTCTGAGGCCCAGAAAACAAACCAGAAACCCAACAACAATGGGGGAAGGCAGAGAGAGAATTTCACCTAGCAAAGCACTAGATGTTCTTGCGGGGACCCTGGGTTCAACACCCAGAACCATATAGTCCTAGCACTGCTGGGTTTGGCTCCCAAACCAAAGCCACCTACAGCCAGTCACTCAGTCACTGGTTCCCACCTTCTCAGGAAGTGGAGACGAAGCAGAAGAAAGCCTCCATGTCCGAGGAAGAGGACAGTGGGGTGGAAGTTTACTACCGGGAGGGCCACGACGAGGTAGGCGAGAGGAGCACATTGTCCAAGGTGAGGAGAATGGGGGAACAGGAGGGAGGTGAGGGACAAGAGGGCCGTGGAGGCCACTGATCTATCTGCTGGGTTGGGCCTGCTTCTTCTTCTGCTGTCCTTGAGCACAGGAATCTCACATTTTGCCTGGAGAAGGCAAAATAAGGAAGTAGGGGAAAGATAAGCCTTCCTGAGTATGTGCCCCAGACATCACTATTGAGCACTGGGTGTGACTGAGTGAGTGAGTGAGTGCATATGTATTGCATGTATTTGTGAGCATTTATGTGTCAATGTGTCTTTATGTGTTTGTTGCCTCTATACATGATTGTGTTTTGAGATAGAGTGTGTGTTTGTGTATGTTTGTGCACAGGGTTTTGAATCTTGCTTGTGTAGAAGCTTGTGCCTGTAACTGTGACACAACTCATGTAGAAACTTGTGTCTGTTACAGGTCTGGCCCTGGTGAAAGGCCCTGTGGGCTAGCAGGGGACTTGCTTAGCAAGTCCAGTTTCCCTCATATGCCTTTGATCTCTGCAGGAGAAGTCAGCCAGGCCTGCGGAGGTTCCCCGGCTGCAGCTGTCTACTGGCTTCATGTGGGACGTGGGGCTGGACTCACTGACCCCAGCTTTGCCGCCCCGAGCAGAGAGCTCAGACAGTGAGGAGGACACGCAGTCGCAGAAGACCATGGTGTGGGGACATGTTTTTGTGGGGATGCTTCAGTGCTCTGGGAGTTGCTTCTAGGGGATAGGAATGGAGTGGAGGTCCCCATGGAGAAGTCAGTGCCTCACTCTCCTTCTCCTTGCAGAAGAAGAGCAAAAAGGAGCGGGTGCTGGAGAAGCGGCAGGCAGAGAAGGACCTGGCACGCCTTGAAGAGGCGCTGATGGATCCGGGCCGGCAGCCTGAGTCCGCGGACGATTTTGACCGCCTCGTGCTCAGCTCCCCGAACAGCTCCATCCTGTGGGTGCAGTACATGGCCTTCCACCTGCAGGCCACGGAGATCGAAAAGGCCCGGGCTGTGGCCGAGAGGGCACTCAAGACCATCTCCTTCAGGTCTCAGCTAAGGAGGTCTTCTCCCGGGAGGGCAGTAGCTGGGGCCCCTTAAGGCATGACCGCTGCTTCAGGGCCCATGGGCTCCCAGGGTTCAGGTCTGTATCTGCTCATGTTTATGTGCACACACATATCATATGTATAGACATTAGAGGTCCTGGGGCCACATCCAGCAATGCTTAGTGCCTGGGGGCTGCTCCCCACCATCCAGAGCCTGTGCTCCAGCCCATTGAGTGTTTCCAGAGCCTCGTCTTTGTTTCTCTTCACTGAAGTAGCTGAGGGTCACATTGCAGAGTGATCACCTTAAATAAGAGCTGCTGGGAGTGAGAGAGAACAGGCTGGAGTGCAGCTGCTGTGGCCATTTCCCACTCGGAGAAAGGCGCTCTGAGGGCTCGTGGCAGTCCCCAGGCAGGGAGAAGCTCTCTAAGGGCTCATAGTTGTTTCCCAGACAGGGAGAGGCACTCTGAGGGTTTGTGGCAAGGGAGGGAACCTTCGAATAGCTCTTGGTCTAGTGAGGAGTCAGAGTGCAGGTAGCTACTTCCAGCTGGGACCTGGGCGTTCAGGGGATTTTCTTTCTGGGATGGGCTTTCTGCTTTGGCCAGTGGTGCCCTGGTTTCTCCTGCCTGTGAACTGCACTGGGGGTGGGGGCCAAGGTGTGGGTGCTAGGAGCCATCCCGGCTCTCAAGTGCCAGTGTTCCCCAGGGAGGAGCAGGAGAAGCTGAATGTGTGGGTGGCTCTGCTGAACCTGGAGAACATGTATGGCTCCCCGGAGGCCCTGACAAAGGTGTTTGAGCGTGCTGTGCAGTACAACGAGCCTCTCAAGGTCTTCTTCCACTTGGCCGACATCTACACCAAGTCTGAGAAATTCCAGGTGGGCTGCGCCCAGACCCAGCTCTCTCATTAACCCCAGGGAAGGAGCCATTTCTGTACCTCTGCCTGGGATTCCTGGAAGAAGTGGGGAAAGTGAAGGCCCTTCAGACCCCTGGGCATACTCAGCTGAGAACCCCATTTTTCCTCTCATGTGCTTATTGGGGGTGCATGAAGAGTTGAATCCATCTCACAGTGCTCAGTTGCTGAGATGAAACTTAGGATCCTGCATGCAGAGCCTGTGCTTAGTCCTTTGAGCAGACTCCATGGCCAGCTCATCAGGTCATGCACCTGCCCTGCATGAAGGTCTCAGCCTAGTTTCTAATGAGCTGCCCACCTATCCCATCCCTTCTCTGAATAACTCTCCCTTGCCTCCTGACATTCAGGAAGCCGGTGACCTGTACAATCGGATGCTGAAGCGTTTCCGGCAGGAGAAAGCTGTCTGGATCCAGTATGGTGGCTTCCTGCTGCGGAGGGGCCAGGCTGACGCCAGCCATCGCACCATGCAGCGGGCGCTCGAGTGCCTGCCTGCCAAGGACCGTGAGTGCCGCTGCCTACCTCCCGCCCCCTCAGTGCCGTCTGGGCCTGGATTGGGGATTTTCTCTCCTGTGAGGGGCAGTGTCTTGAGGGAGACAGAGCCCTTTCTTCAGTCATCATCTCTTCATGGCATGCCCGAGTGGCATGGGTGTGGGGGGACATCCCTCTGCTTATCATGTCTGAGCATCTATCCTCTCCCTGTAGATGTGGATGTGATTGTCAAGTTCGCTCAGCTTGAGTTCCAGCTGGGAGATCCCGAGCGGGCCAAGGCCATGTTCGAGAACACGCTGAGCATGTACCCAAAGCGCACAGATGTCTGGTCGGTCTATATTGACATGACCATTAAGCACAGTAGCCAGAAGGAAGTCCGGTAAGTGGGCATACCCACTGGGGCCCAGTTTCTGGGTTCAGAGGGCTGGGTCTTTGGCCTTCCTCCTATCCCTCTCTCTAAATTCACATTTCGCCCCCTTTCTCTTCCCTTGAAAATGTGCTTGGACTTGACCCCAGGTTCCTGCCATCTACTTTCCTAACTTCCCTTTCTGCCTTGGGACCGGCTTCTATTCTCTATTGGGGAGCCGTGGTCTGGGCTTGAGGTCTTTCTGTCGAGGTGATGAAACCGGTGTCTGGTGCTCATCATAGAAAACAATCACTCATCTCCCAGGTGTCCCCCAGTCCTCACACACTGGAGGGAGGAGGGCCTGGGCCGACATAGCTTCAGACAAGGTTTTTGTCCTGGGTGCTCCCTAAGCCTATGCCCCATCCTGGAACTGTCCTGACTCTCCTCGAACCTCTTGGGTTTGGGATCTGGATGGCCACTGGGGAGTATGTTAGCATCTCTCCACCCAGGAACATGATGTGTTCTGCTGTTTCCATTTTAATTTTTATTCTGTGGTCCACTCAGGCGGTGCTCAGGTGTGGGCCTCACCAATGATCATCAGCCAACTGGGCAATCAATTGCATAGTGCCAGGAATCTTTAGGGACACTCCCAGCAGTTTTCAGGGGACCATGTAGTGTCGAGAATTGAACCCTGTACTATTTCCTGACCCTCCCCCCCCCAGTGATGGTGGTTAAAGTCATAGTTTGTTATTTGGGGCTAGTTGATTTAGCAGGACCCTGTGTTGCTCACAAGAACTAGAGCCTGTATTACTGGCAAGTGCCTCACCCCTACACCACATCTTGGCTCCTTGATGCTATCTTTCATGGATGCTTGCATAATTAGAAGTGACCACAGGAGGACCAGGGACTAGACCTTCACCATCTGGGTGCTGTGAGGCCAAAGCCGCTGCCTCTTTCCCACAGGGACATCCTTGAGCGGGTCATTCACCTGAGCCTAGCGCCCAAGAGAATGAAGTTCTTCTTCAAGCGCTACCTGGACTACGAGAAGCAGCACGGCACCGAGAAGGATGTGCAGGCTGTGAAGGCCAAGGCGCTAGAGTATGTGGAGGCCAGGAGCTCAGCGCTGGAGAACTAGCGTCTCGGACTCTGAGCTGTGGGGCTGGCGGTGTCTGCAGACTCTTAAGTGCTGCTTTCTCGGCAGTACACTGGGGTGATTCTATAAGAATGAAATCTTCCCTTTTTGTAGACACATTGGTACACTCTTTCCCTGCCCAGGGCCGCTCCATGTTCCCAGATCGCTGACTGTGCAGTGTCAGTCTGGGAGAAGCAGGATGGGGTTGACTTCCAACTGGGAGGTTTTGTTGGGCCTCATAGGCCCTGCCAGGAGGTGTTCCTGGGTGGTGCCTCAGCTCAGCATTGTGCTTGGGCCCCTTATTTAGAGACCATAGGGGACAGGACAGTCATCCTGCAGGGACATGGCAAGGGGCCCTGAGAACTGAGCCTTCATTGTTGCTTCAGAACCCTGTGGGTATCTCTGAGGCCCTGCCCCTAGGGGAGATTGATGTGAGTGGGGTGAGTCTGCCCTGATAGGGCTGTAGCATGTGGGAACAGTTCTGTCAGCTATTGGCTTTGCAGTGATGGGACAGGACCTGCCTTGCCCATCATTGCCCTGTTCCCTATGACCCGTGCTGGGCTCCTGGATGACATCATCTCCCTGCTGGAGCTAATTTTTTCTGAAAATGCCTTTTCCACTGGAAACTCCCTCTGTGTAACCAAAGGTCTTTCGGGCAGCCCAGGCTGGGTTTGGGGTAGGTGGGTTGGACCAAGCACTGGCTTACAGGTGTGAGTCAGCCTGTAAGGGGGCATGCAGGATCTTCCAACTCAGTCAGGGCCTAGTTGCCCTCAGAGGGAGGCTTCGTCCTTCCCAGAGCAAACCACCACAAGATCCCCTTTTCACACCCATTGCAGAAGCACTTGGTCTACTCTCTCTGTATTCCTACCCACTCTCCCTGTGTCCTCCCAGAGGGGACATGATTTCAGCTGGTGGTACAGTGACCAGTATAATCAGACAGACAACTACACTGGCCAGTTTTCCTAAAAGCTTTATCTAGCATTTTCTTTTTCTTCTTTTTTGTTTTTGTGCCCTACCTGCTGTGCTATCTCTTCTATTCCTTCATATGGTTTCCAATAAAACTATTTGTCACACCGAATGGTCTATTAGTGTTTGGAATAACCTATTCAAAAATTATTGCTTCTTAGGTAGAGGATATTCATATGTTACATGAGAACTTCTTTTATATAGAATCTTTATTTAAACACCATGATTACAAGCATGGTTGTAGTTGGGTTTCAGTCATAAACAGAACACCCCCCTTCACCGATGCAACATTTCCACTACCAAAGCCTCCCCTCACTTTTTCCCAATCCTTGACTATTTGAGACAGGCATTCTACTTCTCTCACTCATTGCTTAAGTTTATCTAGCATTTTCATGGAGCAAATACAGGCAGAGACATGGAGGGCTGCTTCCAGGGGAGCACCCTGAGCCTGCAATGGGACAGTCTTATCCTGACATCCCCCTCAGAGGCTGCAGCAGTGTCACTATTCCTGGCTTGATGGCTTGTACCACCCTGACATTAGTGAGAGAAGGACCTGAGAATCAGACTGGTCCCCAGAAAGGCTCTTCCTCCAAGCTGATGAATAGATGGTAGCAACAGACAAGGACTTCCTTTTGGGTTTTGGGCCATACCATGGCTCTGGAGTGCTCTGGATTCAGTCCTGGCATTGCTTGGGAAACCATGTGATGCGGGAAATCACACCCATGTCTCCTGCCTGCACTCACCCCCAAACTGTGTGCTAGCCACTCCTCACTTGCCTCAGACGCTATGGGCTTATGCTTTTAGTGTCTGCACTGGTCTTTGACACTGTTTCTGACACTGGGGCTGCATGGCCATCCCCATGTCATCGGACTTGCCTTTGCCCCCTGTTCCTGGGCACTTGTTCAGAAGGTTGTAGTCAGGTGTAGAGTCAGAGCCCTTAAGATGGGCTTGGATGGTGGCGGATGGTGATGGAGGGACCTTTCTCTGCCATCCAGGCCATGTGGTTCTGCAACTCCCTTCAGCCTGCGGGTATCTGGGTCCAGGAGAGCGGCAGGTATAGAACTCACTCACAGGCAGGCTTCCAGAGAGATAACATCTTTATTTGTGCCCTGACCAACGTGTGTAGTCTATATCATAAACCTATTTAAGCACATGCCATTCTTAGCTTGACCTGCGTCTTTTTTTTTTTTTTTTTTGGTTTTTGGGCCACACCCGGAGTTGCTCAGGGGTCACTCCTGGCTGTCTGCTCAGAAATAGCTCCTGGCAGGCACGGGGGACCATATGGGACGCCGGGATGAACCAACCACCTTAGGTCCTGAATCGGCTGCTTGCAAGGCAAACGCCCCTTGCCCTGCGTCTTAACTTCTTTCAGCCATGTCTCCTCTGACCTCTATCCAGGCAAAATTCCCTTGCCCTTCCGGGTCAAAGGCCTTATCTAACCTTTCCAAGACCCCTCCCAGAAATGGGAGGGTCTTTCTTGTAGGTAAGGTTACACAAAGAATAGGTGTAGGGTTACAGATTGTTGCCAGTGCTGGTGTCACAATCTGAGTTCTGTTTTGTGTCTTTGTACTTTTCTGCCTTTTTTTTGTTTGTTTTTTGGGTCACACCCGGCAGCGCTCAGGGGTTACTCCTGGCTCTACGCTCAGAAATCGCTCCTGGTAGGCTCAGGGGACTATATGGGATGCCGGGATTTGAATCACCATCCTTCTGCATGGAAGGCAAACGCCCTATCGCCATGCTATCTCTTGTTTGCCTTTTTGAGCACCACAAAGCCTCGTTCTACATTGTTGGCTGCCCGCAGGCATGCGTCTATCTTGGCTATCTGCTGTAAGAACTGTTTTCACTGGCACAGTAGTGGGCATGGTCAGGAACATCAGCATGGCCACCATGCTGATGAGCAGCCACCCTAACTGCTGGCCAGTGAAGGGGCAGTTGAGGAGGTCAGGGAGCAGCCAGGTATTGTCCACCCCAGATAAAGGAGAGCAGGGGAGTGAAGCTGCTCAGCACCCCGAGACAGCTGGTTCTGGTTCCCCCAGGCTGCAAAGTCTGCTCAGAAAGCGAAGCCGGTCCACCCAGATCTGATCTTTCTTAGACTTGGCAGATTTCTGCTGCTTTCCTTTGCTCCCCAGGGCCCTTTCCACACCTCAGCCCATCCAATCTGGCTCCAACTGCAGGCTCTGCTCAGGAGCCACCACCTGGGAATTCTAGGGACCCTCTGAGAGGCCCAAGCCTGCTTCCTCATCCACACTGTCTAATTGGGAAATCGCCTGGTGCTTGTCTCAAATGCACCCTGGGGTGGGGTCCATTGATGGTCTCTCAAATGCTCCCCCCTGGACCTTTACAGCACTGGACATTTGACCAATAGCACCTGAAGCCCATTCCCAGGTCTCCCATACCTGTATCCTTTCAGCTCGAGAGATGTGCAGCTGGGGAATTCCTGCTATTCCAGCAGTGCTCGGACCTCCAGATTCACATTCAGTGATGTTCAGGGAGCCTCCAAGACTGTACCTGACAGTGCTTGGAAGGACCATGTGCCAGGTCTGAACCTGGGCTGGCCATGTGCAAGGCTTGATTTTTTTGTTTTGTTTTGTTTTGCTTTGTCTTTTTTTTTTTTTTTTTTTTTGCTTTGTCTTTGTTTTTTTGGTGATGCTCAGGAGTTATTCCTGGCTATGTGCTCAGAAATCGCTCCAGGCTAAGGGAACCTTATGGGATGCCATGATTGAACCAGGTTCATCCTGGATCAGATGCGTGCAAGGCAAATGCCCTACCTCTGTGCTATCGCTCCAGCCCCTCAAGGCTTGAGCCTGAGCACCTGTGTTATATTTCTGCCTCTGCTGGTGTTTCCAGTGTCCCAGGATTAGGTCATTAGGTCTCTTTGCTGCTCCCGCCCTGCCTCTGACCCTTCAGCATCCACCCAGACTGCTGCTTCTGTGCCTTCTCCCCTGATCCCTTTGCCCCTCAGAACTAAGCCAAGGCTGAAGATAGAGTCAGCAGGAAAGTAGAGAGCACTGTTGGCAATGGGTTTTTCAGAGAAGCAACAGGCCCAAACTAAAGTGGTAGTCACCACAGCCCATGTTGCTCTGCAGTTGGAGGTAAGGTTATAGGCCTTGATTCTAACTGCTGGGCCATGGGCCATGTGCAGGGCAGGTGCATTGGCAGGAATGAAAGGATGGAGAGCTCCGATCTAAAAAAAAAAACAAAACAAAACAAAACAAAAAAAACCCTGCATGACATCAGCCCTAAAGGAGCCAAAGGCATAAACCAGGACCCCCTTCTTGGATGCAGATGGGGCCTATAAAACTGAATTGCATAGGTGTGAATGGCCCAGGGAAGAAGCTTCAGCAGGAACTAAAGGCTGTGAGAAGGTTGAAGACTCCCAGTGATTCTCTTCACCTTGACAGTATCTGAGCTACAGATTCTTCTCTGTACAGAAATCCTTGGGCAGGGGCATTTTGAGGGGAACCCTATAAGACTAACTTTGTAGGGACCCACATGGTAGTACTGCAGGTAAAGCACTTGTCTACCATGTGGCCTGCCTGGCTTCTATCCTTGGCACACCATATGATTTCCCAGCACCACCAGGAGTGGTTCCTGAGTACCTTGTCAGAGTAACCCCTGAACATAACAAGGTATGTTCACCCACCCCCCCAAAATACCCTTTGCAAAATCAAATTGGGGGTATCACCATTCTGGGGTATCCTACATTTCAACTTGGAATGTGTAATTCCTTTCTTTTACCATATTCTCAGTTCTCTTCCCTTTGGAGAAGTTCATGTTTTCTTTTGATTGTCACTGTCTCTCCCTCCCATAGGTAAAACTCTTGTACACTTAAGAGCAAGAACTAGTATTGGGTGTGTGGATGGGACCAAAGCAATAGTACAGCAGATAGGGAACTTGCCTTGCACATGACCAACCTGGGTTTGATCCCCAGCATCCCATATGGTGCCCTGTGCACTGGCAGGAGAAATTTCTGACCATATCCGAGTGTGAGCCCTACCCACCACCCATAAAAACGTATCAGAGTTCATGTACCTCCTTTTAAGCAGCCAACCCCAGTTCCATGTACTCCTAGGTGTGGTCTCCCAAAACAAAACTCTTGCTTTGGATCTGGGGAGATATAGTGCAATAGTCTTGCACATGTGAGTCCTGGGTCTCACCTCAGCACCACAAAAATGAACAAAACTCTTCATTGGAACTGGAACTTATTCTTGTCCCTCCCAACAAGCACTGCCTTATGATTGCTGCTGATTACTAGGCCAAGTCTAGAACCTTCCTGAGGGCTCCCGTATGAACACTGAGTCCCCTGCCACCTCCCAGGGAAGGGACAGGAGGGTCCCAACTTAGCAAAGCCTTCCCCGAAACTCATGCAGGAGCTTATGTCTGACCTCTGCCTGGAAGATTCTTCATGCAAGGGAACCTGGCCAGAGGATCTGGGTGGCGTTGGTGACAGGAAATTTCTCTTCTCTGGCTGAGAATGAGGTTGGGTCCACAAACTTGCTGAATACACAGATGTAGACCTTAACGTGCAGCAGGGAGATGACAGACTAGATGACTGGGGCCATGGCTGCCTTGCCCATAATAGAGCTCAGGAGCAGGAAAGTGTTTTTGGCCTTTCGGTAATGGCAGTTCACTGCCAAATGCCAGGCTTCCTTGTTGAGAATGATGCTGAAGATGAAGAGCATCAGGGCAGGCAACACGATAGACATCAACCTGTACAGGTAGTTCTGGGTTGGTGTACATGGCCAGTGGAAAGCCAGCCAGGAGTACAGCTCCTGTCAGCTTACCGTGCCCAGGGCGACCAACCTATTGAAGATACTCACATTCTTTCTCTTGGAGAATAGGGATAGTACATTTTTGGTAATATTGTTGATGCTGCTGCTGAAGGCCTCTAGGAGGGAATACAGGCTGGTGGTTGTCTGATGGCTGGCTGGGTTGGGTCATCCTGTCTACTGTGGTGGCTAGCAGGCAACTCTAGAGTAGCAGGAGACAGGAATGTCTGCTCTTAACCTGGGACACTGGATAGCTCATGAAGTCTTGCTGACAAGGAGGCTGGAACCCTCGGCCTGGGGTCAGTGATGGTCACCCAGTCCTACCTGAGCCATCATTCTTATCCTCAGGAGATCTGAGCTACCTCATAATTATCCTCACTGATCTGTTAGGTCCCCTGACTCAGAAAAGGGCCAGTGGCTCACCAGTGGCAGAGCTCTGACTCAAGCTCAAACTTCCCTGTCTCAAACCTGGTGGCTTTCATGACTTTCTTTCCAGATGGGGTCAGAAAGGCCCTGGGTCCTTCCAGTGGGGACTGAGGGACACTCACTGCCCTTTGGGACTGAAGGTCGAATCAAACCACCTTGCTAAGGGCACAAGGGTGAGACTTTGTGGAGAGCCTTTCCTCACAGCCTCTAGCCCAGGGGTATAAATAGTGTTTTGATGTGTGGCGGGTGGAGATGACCCAGTGATGATTTGGGTGGATGGTGAATCCTGGCACCTTCACTCTCCTGGAGATCAGAGAAGGCTTCACGTCAGAGACCTCAAGCTCTGCTTCCAGATTTCTGCCCATGTCAGAGTTTTATCTGGGCCTCATTCATCAAGAGGGCATGCAGAGGCCTGTGATGGTCCCTCATCTCTCATCCTGCTGGCACTCCAGGATGACACCAGAGAGAGAAGAGGGGGTGATACTCCTTGCAAAGAGCAGATGATGGCCCCACCAATCAGGGTCTGGTAGGAAATATGGTCCTGAGGCAGAACTCCCGCCTCATTCCTGTGAAGACCTGGGCTCAGCCCTACATCTGCCGCATTGTAAACAGCAAATATATAAGTGCCTGAACATGGGCAAGGGGTGTGGAGGGAAGTGAATTCTTTTTTTTTTTTTTTTTTTTGTTTTTTTGGGCCACACCTGGCGGTGCTCAGGGGCCACTCCTGGCTGTCTGCTCAGAAATAGCTCCTGGCAGGCACGGGGGACCATATGGGACACCGGGATTCGAACCAACCACCTTTGGTCCTGGATCGGCTGCTTGCAAGGCAAACACCGCTGTGCTATCTCTCCGGGCCCTTTTTTTTTTTTTTGGGCCACCCCCGGTGATGCTCAGGGGTTACTCCTGGCTATGCACTCAGAAATCACTCCTGGCTTGGGGGGCCATATGGGATTCCAGGGGATCGAACCTCGGATCGCCCTAGGCTAGCCCAGGCAAGACAGACGCCTTATCGCTTGTGCCACTGCTCAGGCCCCGGAAGTGAATTCTTTATCTTTTCAGTCTCCACTGACTTTCCAATTGTTCCCCATAAGACCCTGAAGAACCTTCTTCTCTCCTTGCTTTTTCACTTCCCTACCCAGCAACTTATTCCCCAGAACCTGGGCCCAGGCACCCAGCCAGCAGCAACAAGAAGTTCAGACAGTCTGGGCTGTGATGTTGACTCCAGGGACACATTAAACCCAATTTCTCCTCAACCACCACCCACACAGTTAGTTGCCAGTAGCCAGAGTATGACCATCTCCCAGTCTAAGAAAAAACCCAAAGCAGACAGCAGACAGGTTGGGGACCTTCCTAGCATCCTCCTTTGGGGTCCTCTCTAAACCTGTACACTCCTGCTCACTGCTGAGGCCGCCAGATGGTCTAGTGCCAAATTTGGTGGCAGGGGAGCCAGGAGCTGTAGGAGAGTTCTGGTTCCAGCTACAGAGGGAGTGTGTGAACCCGGGACTAGCTCTCTGGGAAGAGTTGTGGAGGTTCAGCACCTGGTGCTTTCCAGCAGCCACTCCCATTACCTCTGACTTTCTGGCCTGGGGTGAGATGGAGGGTGTGTTTGAGCCACACTTGGCAGTGCTCAGGGGTTACTTCTGACTCTGCACTCAGGAATAACTCCTAGTAGTGCTCAGACAACTTATGGAATGCTCAAGATCAAACTCGGGTTGGCCATGTGCAAGGCATGCACCTTACCTGCTGTGCTCCAGACCCCCTACTTGGCTTTATGGGATTTGTTTGTTTTTTGCTTTGGGGCCACACTTGGTGAGGCTAGTTCTTATTCCTGGCTCTGCACTCAGGAATCACTCCTGGTGGGTGCAGGGGACCAAATGGGATGCTGGGGATCAAACCCAGTTTGGCCACCTGTGCAAGGCAAGTGCCCTACCTGCTGTGCCATCATCTCTACTGCCTCATTCATGGCTTTAAGACTGTATGTGCACATACTGTGATGCCCAAGTGCTCAAATAGGATTCCAGGGGCCTGGTCACTGGTGGGGTGAGCTGAGAAGAGACCAAACTCTGGCCAGGGAGTGGAAACCAGGAGGAATGAGTGATGAGAGAGGGGACCAGAGCTGGAGCAGTTCTCTGGACCAGCCCTGCTCTCCTCTGTGTCATACCGCAGGGTTCACCCCTTTCTTACCTTGAGAATCGTTGGGTTCATTCATCATCTTCTCTACAGGTGGGCAAGTGGCTCTTTGAGGTGGAAGCTTAGACCTGTGGCCTCCGTGGACTCCTTCCCGCTTTGCTCAGATGCAGAAGTCAAGGACTTCAGAAAGTTTCACTCCAGAAAAGAGGAAGACTGGCTGGGTGGGAGTGCAAGTTTGTGGGTAGGAAAGCAAAAGCTATAGGCAGAGGGTGGGGGACAGAGAGCAAGGGCAAGGAAGAAGACAGAGAGGTGCCTCTGCAGCCTCCAGAGCAGACTGTCCAGTGACCTGCAAGAGCTTAGGCTCAACTCATGCCAGGCAGAAGTTGTCACGGGAAGGACCCTTAAGGCCATGACTGATCTTGGGCACTCTTTCTCCTCTTATCCTGGATGAATCATCTTCCTGTGCTGCCTCCAACCCATTCAATTAAGCCTGGTGTTGCTTCAGACCTCAGGTAGAGGAGTCTGAAAGATAGGATAGCACATGGGATGCTTGTCTTGTACAGGACCAACCTGGGTTTAATCCCTGGCACCACATATGGCCCCAGACCCACCCTAGAGTCAGTTCTGAGCATTTTTAGGCATGGATCCAAAAATAAACAAACAAGCAAACAAAAAATCTCCAAAATAAATAACCACCACTAGCAACAACCTCACTTCCCTACAAAAACCTAGAAAACACAAAACCATATCTTAGGCAGTTAAGCAGAGGGAAAAATGAAAATCAGCACCTAAGGGCCTATAGGGAGCTGTGCGACCCCAAAAGAGCTGGAATGCAGGCTTTGCATACAAGAGTCCTGGGGCATTGTTCTCAGCTCTGTGCTTTTTGCTTGGTCCCCCTAAGCACCTCCTGGAGCCTCCTGAGCATGGCCAGGTGTGACCTTCCACCCGAAACAAAGACAGAAGTATAGCTCAAATCTCAGGAATGGTAAGTTGGAACTTCAGTATCTGAAGTCTCTGAGGCCTTGGTTGGAGGGAGATGTTGTCTTTTGGTTTTTATTCCTGGCTGTGTGCTCAGGGATCTCCTGGCAGGCTAGGGCACTATATGTGGTGCCACGAATCAAACCCAGTACAGCTGTGTGCAGGGCAGGTGCCTTCCTCACTGTGCTATCTCTCCAGCGCAATGTTCATTTTTTTTAGATCCTACCATGTGCCAAACCCCATTCCAGATTCTCTCTTCTTTTCTCTTCTGCTTAGTGCTGAGGCCTTTTAGTCTCCACTACAGAGACACATGTGGAGGCTCAGAGGGACTTACTGATCACTGAGCACTGGTACTCGGCCTTCTGTCTGCCTGACCCCAACTATGCTCTTTCTGTTCTTGGATACCCCCAGTTCTGCTAGAATTGCTTTGACCCTCCCCCAGATATAAACTGAAAATAAACTTCATCTTGCCTGCTAAGTGGACTTTTTTACATCACCTTCTAATATCTCTAACTATGGATTACCATGTGAGTCTTCAATTGCTTCATAAGATCTTCAAGATCCACAAGATCCATGATCTCTGAATTCTGGTTTTGTCATCTGGTTAAAAAAAAATTTTTTTTGAGAACTTTACAGATGTACTTTGGGGATTGTGAAATAGTCTAGACCCTGTAGTTGGTTCCTTGACTCATATTTATGGGTAAGAACTCCCTGTTTTTAGGCCTAAGCTTTTTACCTTTACATTTGTCTTGTTGATGCACCTCTGCAAATGGTTGCTATTTTTTTAGTTTAGTTTTTCCATTATCTTTTCAGAGCCTATTATTTTTTATTTTGTATTAATTTTTTTTTTTTTTGGGCCACACCGGTGACACTCAAGGGTTACTCCTGGCTATGCGCTCAGAAATTGCTCCTGGCTTGGGGGGACCATATGAGACACCAGGGGATCGAACCACAGTCTTTTCTAAGTGAGAGCAAGCAAGGCAAACGCCCTACCATTTGCACCACTGCTCCAGCCCCTATTTTGTATCCATTTTTAAAGAATTAGAAAGGGAGAAATATGAGGTAAATTGAGGCCTTTGAAATAGTTCCTGTTACCCCACCCCCATCTTCCTGCATAACCTTACCTGATGGTAAGACTGCCCATTTCTGGGAGGGGTCTTTGGTAGGTAACAAAAGGATTGCCTGGGAGGTGTAAAGGGGATTCAAGGGGTGAGAGATTCAGCGAGAAGCAGGATGGAGGGAGAAGAGACAGGCTTGAATGCAGGACTACTTATGAAGTTTGCTTAAAAGGTTAGCCCAGGTGGCTAGGGCCTTGAATAAAGCTTCATGTCTCCTGAAACCTGTTTGCTGTGAGTCTTTTCCTGGAGGCTATCCTGAACCCTCAGACCTGCCGGGTGGAGGGAATTGCAGGCTTGTGGCCAGGCCTGGCAGAGAAAGGCCCCTCCTTCCATCTCACCATCATCCATCACCATCCAAGACTCAATAATTGATATGTTATTCTACAGTTCTCATTTGTATCAAATAGTTCTCATTTGTATCTTAATTATTTTCTGTTGGGCTTGTCTTCACATTGGTTTTCATTTAGCTTTTTCCCCTCTCTCTGGGGAGGGGCTTTGATTGGATCTCAATAAATGGGAGGCAAGAGAGCATAGGAGTGATATAAGGAGAGGGAGAGGAAGAGGGAGAGGGAAAGGGAGGGGGAGGGGAAGGTAGAGGGAGGGGGAGGGGGGAGTGAGGGGGAGAGATGCGGTATGAAGGATGGAGAGCAGCTGAAAGGGAGAGAGAGCATCTGAGAACAGAGGAGGAGGGATCATAGAGCAGCAGAAAAGAAGATGCTTAGCTTTCGAAGCCATGTGGCACATGGTGGTTAGGGCCTTGTAATGAAGCTGGATTTTTCCTGAAACTTCATCTAACTGCTTTGTGATTTCTCCACCGTCACTCTGTATCTCTCAGACCCTCTAGAGTCTATGCTATAGGGGCTGCAAAAGCAAGGCTTAGCCTAGAAAGGCCTCACCATCCACTATCAATTCTAGGAATCATTAATTTTTATTAAAACAACACTCAGCTACCACCGACAGGGTAAAGGAGGAGAAGAAGAAGCTGTATGGAATACAGATTAGGGCAGGGTGAACAGGACTTGTCTTCTTGGGTTGGTCACCCACATGTAAGACAAACACCCTACTCACTCTACTGTTGCTCCAAACCCTCAGATGGAATTTGGGGGTGTTGTTCATATATGCTGCCTGGATCTAAGGCCAGGAGCAGAGTGAGGTTTTCTAGGGGACCCCATGGGAGATTTGGTGCTTGCAGCTCAGGAGAACAGAGTTTGGGTGCAGCCTCAGACATTGAGATTCACATAGGGTGTCTGGTCTTGCTTCTCAGGGCATATCAAACAGTTCCAGCCCCCTGCCCTCTCTCTCAATACCCCCAGGCCCCTGAATAGATATTCATACAGGGGAGTCAAGGGATTGTTTAGAATAGGAGCCCAAGGGAGAGGATGTGGAGTGGGGGCTCTGAACCTGATGTTCCATCAATAACTCTCTTCCCCTGCCTTGAGGGTACCACTCCCATTAGCCCTTCAGCCCCCACTTCTTGAACAGAGAAGCACCAGGTGGGGCATTTGCCAGGGAAATGTACTCAAATTACTCAGCCATCCCTGTGCCTCCCTATGGTCATCGAAGAGGAAAACGATGCAAATCCTGGCTCCTGAGTGTGCATGTGGGGCATACATGTTGGATTCAGGCGGCGTTTATGGTCTCCCAAACTCTCTAGGAGTGATCCCTAAGCACTGCCAGGAGTGGCCCAAAACCAACCAACCAAAAGAAGAAACAGAAGCCCAATTTGCCCCCTTTACCTGACCCCCAGGTAGGCCCTGATGTGGATGTGGGTGGAAGGAGCTGCCAGAATAAGATGAAGGGATTCCGTGCTGGTTCCAGGGCAGGATTCAAAGTGTCCCCAGAATGTTTCCTGAGCCTTAGTTTTCCCTCCGGTCAGATAGTGAGGGCACATTCCTGCTTCACAGGCTCGCAAGATCAAACTGAGCCATGTGGCACTACACTCCCCTCTGAGGGGAGGGACGCCTTTTGCTTTTCTCCCCCTAACTGCAGAAAGGACCCCAGAGCTGAAACAGTGGGAAGAGAGGCCTCACCCTCTCCCAAGTTTCTGGAAATCCAAGTCCCATTCACCAATCCACGTGGCTCAAGCCCTATAGCACTGTTGTTCTTCTTGGTTTTGGGGTATGTTGGGGTCGAATCCAGAACCTCATACACAAAGGTTAGTTTGACGGTTTCCACGCTTCCTATGCATTCTTCCCCTCCATTGCCTTCTGAGACCCTTTAATAACTGGGAGAAAGGGGACACCTGTCTGCTGAAGTGGGGGAGGGGATGAGGATGGAGAAGACTTTGCCAGGAGGGCCTTGAGCCCCTGATGAGGGAAGAAGATCAAGGAGACAGCTCAGGACTGGAGGAAGGGCTTTACATGCAGGAGGTAGGGGTTCATCCCCAGCACCCCATCTCTTGAGCATGTACTGGAGCTGTCCTCAGAACTGTGCTAGACTAGCCCCCAGGGCCCAGAAACAAGAATGAAAATCCTTTTCATTCTTGAGAAAGGGTGCAGGGATTAATCACACATGGAGTTGATTCCTGGGAACTCCTAACAAAAGGGGAATAAAGAAAGGGTTTTGTTGGTATGCACTGGGGTGAAAAGGAATAAAAACAACAACAACAACAACAACAACAACAAACTCATGCCAGGTTTCACTCAGGTTCTAACTAGGAAAGGGACACCATTTTGTAAGGATCACATGTTCACGAGCTTGCTAGCGAAAAGGAAGTCCTGCCTTTACCCCTACCTCACCAATGATTCGTGTTATCGTAGCGGAAGTCCAGCCCTCAAGGAAGTGGCATCACTCCTTCCTTCCCCTCCCACTTCCCATCTTATATAAGGAGGGACCAACGGGACCACGAGGTCTTTTTGCCTCTGCTCCATTGGGAGTAAGCTTGAGACCCTGGTATACCAGAATAAAAGAATTCACCGGAGCATTTGCTGGGGCCTCAGCCTCTTCATTTCTCTGCGTTGGGCAGCTAGATTAGGACGCCCAAACCTTTCATTGGCGAGCCAGCCAGGAGTCCTCATTCTGCCTGGAACCTGCCTGAACAGGTGGCCTGGTGAGTTCTGATGTGTTTGTGTGTGTGTGTGTGTGTGTGTGTGTGTGTGTGTGTGTGTGAGTGCTCTTTGCTTCGTGTCTGTCTTAGTCTAAGATTATGTTGTATTCTGTGACCAGAGGGAAGCAGACTTTGTGGTGGCTTAGTGACTGAGGGTATGAGTTCTCTACTCGACATGGAAGCCGAGTAGTAGCAGACTTTGTGACTGAGGGTTCGAGTCCCCTACTCAACGAGGAATCTGAGTAGTAGTGAGCTGACGAGCTCTGGTGCTAAACGTCACAACTCTGGAGGCACCCCAGGGGATCACTAAGAGCAGTGGGAAGACGTTCCCGGGCTGCTGGGAGAGGTTGTCTGCCTGTGATTTGTGGAGCTCAAAAGAACTTGGTTGTTATTGGCATTGCCGTCTGTCTTGGATTTATTGTTGGTATTTACAGTCAAGAATTATGCTGTGAATTTTACAGTTGTGCCTCTGAATGTTCGTTTGACTCCCCTCTGACTGCCTCCTTTGTCTGTCCACCTTCGTGGCGATTCTACAAGTTTGATTTCTTCCCATTTTTGTTGTTGTTGTTTTTTTGGTTTTTGGGCCACACCCGGCAGTGCTCAGGGGTTACTCCTGGCTGTCTGCTCAGAAATAGCTCCTGGCAGGCATGGGGGACCATATGGAACACTGGGATTCGAACCAACCACCTGTGGTCCTGGATCGGCTGCTTGCAAGGCAAACGCCACTGTGCTATCTCTCCGGGCCCCCATTTTCTTTTTCTATGGTTGTATTTCAAATTGCACTTCTCTGGGTCGCTTGCCCTTCATATTGTCATAGGCTCTGGAATATTTTTCATCCTAGTGATTTGCTGTATTAGCCACTGTGATAGAAAATTTCAAACTCGCTAAAATGAGGCAAAGTCAATCCACCCCACTTACTCTGACACTGGAACATTGGGCAGAAATTACTTGAATGCATTCGTTGGGGTTGTTCCAGTGTGGCGCCACTGTCTGTCTGTTTTTTTTCTGTGTGTTCTACGTTTTTCTTTGGTCTGACCATGGAAAGAAACTCTAGGGACATGGCGGAGGGTGTCGGAAATCGCAAACCCCAGATTTCTCAATGGCCATTGAGGATAAATTTTCCCTGGAGAATTTCTGGACTTTGCGATTGCCCAACTTTCCTGCCATGTGTTAAGGCCAAAAAGAAATGAGAGCAACTGGCCACTTTTTTTCTAGCTGGAAAAAAAAAAGGTGCTTTTTTTTAAACTCTCCAGCCTGAAGGTATTCACTAAGCCCCAAGGCAAAGGCTATTGTCCTCCCAGACTCACCTGGCTGAAAAATGTGGGTGTAGGCAAAGTAATTCCAGTGGGTCTTTTACATATCAAAGAAAATTTTAGCTAATGGTTTGGAAGTCAAAAAATTTTTGAACATTTAAATTTCTTTTTCTTTTTTAATTTTTTATTTTGAATTATGAGAACAAAAGATGCAAAGAAAGAGGACAAGGTAAAGTTACAGTGGAAGGACAATCACCCATAACATAATTCTCAGAAGAAGACCCCTTGCTGATATCTTAACTTTGAATTTTCAGCCAAAGAACATTAAGATAAATAAAACAGAATCCATGTACAATTACTTTGTCCCTCAAGTCCCCAGATTGTAACACATTATAATATTTCTTACCAGCACACAAGGCAATCTAAAGCCATAAAACTTATGTAACTCCTTAAACATTAGAGGCATCATATTTTTTACATTTCTATGTACATGCATATTAGCTTAAGTTAACCTCAAATTTTAAGTGGTTTTTTTTTAAGTATTAGAGTCAAAGGAGCACAGTAAAAACGGTGTTAGAATGGCAATTGTTGTTTGCATAGGCCCACCAAACTATGAGAGGCATGGAAAGGAATAACCTTGGCCTAAATACAAAGAGATCCTACCCCTGAAATTTCCTGGCATAAGACCAACTCTAGGCTTCAGGCAAGTTATCGTCCAATGCATTTAAATTTCTAACTTAAAGGTTTCTTAAAATGAATAATTAGGGTGTTGCAGATTATTGTGGTTGTTTTTTTTTTTTGTTTTTTTGTTTTTTTGTTTTTTTGGGCCACACCCGGCGATGCTCAGGGGTTACTCCTGGCTATCTGCTTAGAAATAGCTCCTGGCAGGCACGGGAGACCATATGGGACACTGGGATTCGAACCAACCACCTTTGGTCCTGGATCGGCTGCTTGCAAGGCAAACGCTGCTGTGCTATCTCTCCGGGCCCAGTTGTTTTTTTTTTTAAACAATATTGTTAACTTTGTGGATGCATGTTATTGTTACAGTATCTCAATTACGTGTCGAATTTACCTCATCAAATTTAGTGGTGGATTTTAAGGTAGCTTAATGTAAAAATCTTGATGGTACTAGGTTGTGAATACCTAAAGAAAAAGGAATCAATAAAATCTGGTCCTGCTCAGACAATTTAAAGCTCTGTTCCTAGGGCCCTAAGCTAAGTTCTAGTCTGAGTTTGGTGCACATGGAGGTTTTTAGCAGCAAAACTACTCCCAAAGGATGAGTGGAGAAGTTAAAAAAAAAAGGAAGAAGAGAAGGAGCTGGATGGTAGGGCATTTGCCTTGAAAGTAGAAAGGAAAGTGGTGCAAAAGAAATTAAAAATGTGTACTAGGAAAAATCTGTATAATCAAACTAAATGATTATTGATATGTCTTTAGGTTAACATAAAAAAGTGTAAATGTTTTTGAGCATGCTCTGCCAGAAGTAGTGAGCATTCATTCTTTCTGGTTTTTAGAATTAATTTGTGTAATGTGAATTGCTGGTGTCTTCTGCCTGTAAACCGAGGTCAGAAGACTAAGTAAATTTCTATATGTAAAGTTAAGCATAATTAAAATATTATTGTACAATTTTTCATTATTTGTTACCAAGAACATTAATATTTGTATCACAGAAGGCTTTGTAAAAATGGTCATGGTTTTAAATATATATATATATATATATATATATATATATATATATATATATATATATATATATATGAAAGATTTCGTTGTAAAAAAGATTCTAGAATTTTCTGAGTAATTTAAGTAATATTTGTTTTTTCTCTTCTAGAACCTTTTAGTACCATTTTATGTCACGGCATCATGTTGCTTTGCACAAGATACAAGCAGGTGGCTTTCCTCTCTGCATGAAGAGTGATCCCCATGCAGACAGAAAATCCTAAAATTAGTGAGGGGACCCCAAAGCCCTCTTTCAGAGGAATAATTGGAGTTGAGGTTGTGTGACAAGCAGGCACCCTTAAGCATTTGGCTGTAAAGACCAGAAAGAGACCGAGATAAATGGCCTGAGTAAGGAAATTGAAGATTTCCTAGAAGATTCTGGAGCAGCACTAACTGACCACAGCCTGTGGGCCCTGCTCTCACCCTCCACCCTCAATCTCAAGAGAAAGAGAATTCGAGGTCAGTCTCTTCCAAACCTGGAGAGGAGTGGAACAGACAAATCACCTCTGAAAATTCCTACAGAGGGTGAGATGCCCACGGCCAGCCACAAGATCCTCATGCTGAACTGACCAACTCATCAGCCAAACCTGAGTGACTGTGACGTGACAAACCTGCTGTGTCTACAACCTATCCTCAGAAAAGCTCTAAGTAATGGGGATGGAAATTTCTCCAACAGTGCTGTATATGTGCAAAGGAAAAAGCCAAGTTATTTAAATATCTGGTAAGGTACAAGGTAAAGGTGGAGAGAAAAACTATTTTTGGTAGCTAATTAATATTCTAGTGGGCCTAACTCAAAACCCACTTCTTTTAAGTAACATGTAAAAATGTTCTTACTAGTTGTACTGTACCAGATCATAAACTGTAAATGCAAACGTTAGTCTGGCTAAAGTAACTCAGAGCTGTGTTTATTGATAATGCTATACTGCTTTGTTTTCTGTTGTTTAATTTGTGCTATCATTACAGACAATAAAGACAGCTGTGTCATTCAAGTTGTACTATTTACTGCTCCAGGGCCTGAGTGGGTTAAGTAATATTCCCCTGTATAATTGATCTGATCCTTTTCAGGTGTTAAGACTGCAAAAGAGAACCAGTTAACTTCTCCTTTAGGAAAATATGAGATTTCACCCTATCTAGAGATTGAGACTGCAGTCCCCTGTCAGTCTGAAGTAGCTACAGAAAATTGATCTTCGACCACGTTCCTCTAATGACTTCTAGGGTGATGAAATCTCTAGGAAAAACATGAAGCAAAATGGTCATCAGGAAAAGTTATGAGGGAAATAGGAAAAAAAGGCCACAGGAATTAATAAGCCAAGTTAACAACTAAAGATAACATTATGCCTATCTATCCCAGAGGTTAAAGCAGGTAGCAAAAATAAACCAACCCTAGCATTTAATAAAGATGGGTGGTAGAAGGGAAGAAGCAAAAATTATGCTTCCTTTGGTAATGTTAAAAGTAAGACAATTAACACTAAATATGAAATTTCTTCATCTCTGTTTGACCCAGTGCAGGAAAGGCAACTGGAGTTTAGGGCTCTATTGTTCTCTCCACCCCAACAGCTGTTTAAGTTGCAGGATTGAAGAAAAGGAATCAGAAACCTCCTTATCTTCGTGGTGGAATTCACAGCTTATAAGAAAACCCTGACGATCCAGCTGAGTCAGCTCATAGGACCAGAATAAAAGTCCTAGTCTTCCTACAGCAGCAACCATATGGCGCCCCCCCCCTCAGTGCAAATGCTTTTTAAGCCTTATGATGTTTTTATCTCCCCCTTCCACTCTCCTAGCAGCTCAGCCGGCTGCCATTGATGCCCTACAAAGCCAAGTCTGAAAGAAACTCAGACAGGCATATGAACCCCAGAAGCCGGGAGACCAGGTCCTGGTAAGATGGCACTGCTTGCAGACACTAGAGCCTAGGTGGAAAGGATCCTTCTGATCACCCTGACTGCTGTTAAGGTGAACGGCATGCTTCCTGGGTTCACACCTTCCATCTAAAACCTGTCCCTGCTGATCTCAATCATGATGAGTGGAAAGTGGAGCGCACTGAGAATCCCCTCAAGATTCGGGTCCAGTGGGCACACTTCAGCTCTGATGCGCTCACTGACTCTGGCAATGCTCTCCCTGGCACTTGCTGAGGGAGGACTCGATCAGGTCATACACCCGAATGAACTGGTAAAAAGACTATATGAAAACCCCTGTGACTGCAGGGGGGGGGCATCAACTCAACAGTAGGCTTCTGTACACTTGATCAGTAGACTGTGAAACTAGAACTGCTTACCTCCGGTCCCCTACTTCTTCCCATGTGGGGGTGGGGGAGCCAGAATGGGTGTGTAAAGCAAAACCTCAGCCTTTGCTTCCCTCTTCGGGGTGGGGGAATTGGCCTCTGGCTGTCCCTGTCTGACTAGATAATCTAACCTTTGCTTCTTTTAGTTGTAAGGTAGTCCCTTCTAGCTTTAAATCTTCTGTTTGCTATTCACATAATGACACTGAATCTGAATCTATAAACATGGGTCAGGTAGGAACTGCTCAGTGATCAAAAGTCCTACCTGTCCCCCCTCCCCCTTAGCCCAGGGTGCTTACCTCCGGGATGGGTATGAATATGTGGTGGAAATTTGGCTTACTCTCTTTTTCCCCAGAACTGGACTGGAATATGCGTCCCAGCATTAGTGCTCCCCAACATTGACATTATCCCGGGGACAGAGCCCATCCCTCTGCCTAGCATAGATCCCTTAGGCGGTACCCATCGGTCTTGATGAGCTGTAGTGTTCCTGCCCCTACTGGTAGGGCTCGGGGTAGCAGGTGGACTAGCAACCAGGAGTGCAGGGCTAGCCATATCACTAGACAGATATAACAAACTCTCGCAAAAATTAATTTCAGATGTGGAGACAGTTTATAAATCTATTAATGATGTGCTGGACCAGCTCGACTCCGTGGCTGAAGTGGTATTACAAAACAGACGAGGGTTAGATTTGATCTTGGCAGAGCAAGGAGGGCTTTGCATCGCCTTGCAAGAAAAATGTTGTTTTTATACTAACAAGTCAGGAATAGTGCGAGACAGAATTATACACCATCAAGAAGAGCTGGCCCCAAAAAAGAAAACAGCTATTAGACGGTCCCTTATGGTCTTTATGGGGTGGGATTCTCCCCTATCTAATACTCCTACTGGGGCCCCTTCTGGGCCTTTTACTTCTGGTAGCCATTGGCCCATGCATAATCAATCGCCTCACTACGTTCATACGAGCCCAGGTTGGGGAAGTTAAACTTAAGGTATTACACCAACAATACCAAGAATTAGTTCACGTAGATAATTCTGACCGGGAATATCAGGAAATGGAGGCCCCTGATCACATTGGCTTCTAGGATTAGAAGCCTCCTACAAGAAGTGGGGAGATGAAAAGGAATTAAAACAAACAAACAAAAAAAACCTCATGCCAGGTTTCACTCAGGTTCTAACTAGGAAAGGGACACCATTTTGTAAGGACTACATGTTCACGAGCTTGCTAGCGAAAAGGAAGTCCCGCCTTTACCCCTACCTCACCAATGATTTGTGTTATCGTAGCGGAAGTTCCGCCTTTACCCTTACCTCACTAATGATTCATGTTACCATAGCGGAAGTCCAGCCCTCAAGGAAGTGGCGTCACTCCTTCCTTCCCCTCCCACTTCCCATCTTATAGAAGGAGGGGCCAACGGGACCATGAGGTCTTTTTGCCTCTGCTCCGTTGGGAGTAAGCTTGAGACCCTGGTATACCAGAATAAAAGAATTCACCGGAGCATTTGCTGGGGCCTCAGCCTCTTCATTCCTCTGTGTCGGGCAGCTAGATTAGGACGCCCGAACCTTTCAGGGAAGCCTGCACGAACATGAAACATACCCGTGTTAGGGCACAGTTTTGAGATTGTTTCTAGAAGATGGTAGATGCATGCCAAATGTCACTGGAGATAAAACTGCAGTATCTGATGGTTACTGATGGTTACTTGGGTTATCACGGAAGAAGAAAAAGATTTTTCAAGCTCTTCATTCAGAATACATGCAGAAATCCATGATAAATCTGAAAAATGAGGTACAAGGTATAGGGGACTTTTGCTGATTCTTGATTGATGAGAGCTTCAGTCAAAATACCAATACAAAATCTTTCAGGTGTTTCAAGAAAATATGTGAGGCTCCACACCTAAAAGATTGATATTCCTTTCTGTAACTACAATTTTTCCAATTTAATACACCCATGCAAAAATCTTGCCACGAAATACAAAGGAGACTAATTGGGATGATGATAATAAATCAACAGAAATAATAACTGACTTTATGCAATAAAAAAGCTAGAAATTGTAACCTAGAGTCATATAAGTAAAATTAAAAATGAAGGGAGAACTATAATTACATGAGAAAAGAGGAAGTAGAGGCATATACAAGTCAAAGAAAAACACCCATATTAAATATGCTCAAGAGGTCTATATATTCTTTGAGTCTATTTGGAAAAATCTGGAAAGCCTTTTCAGCCATCAACAGAGTCTTGAGGAGTTTGAGCAAATGGTTCATAACTGTTATTGGCAAGCAGAACTCTGAAAGCCGTGGGTCTCTTCAAAAGACCCAAACCAGAAGCTTGTAGCATCTATGGAGGAGATACCTGTAGGAGAGGAGGAGTTTCTGTATAGAGCAAATTAAATGCTGAGGGAAGAGAGGATTAGTTCTGGCAGAAAGCATCAATCAGTTGAGGGAGAAGTGCAGAAGAAAAGGCTATATACAATATATACAATACAGACGGACAAAAGACAGTACAAACTATGAACAGACATACAGGTGCCATCACATGCATACACCCATATTTAACCAAAATTTCAATTGAAATGGATCTAAGGGGGGCCGGGTGGTGGCGCTGGAGGTAAGGTGCCTGCCTTGCCTGCGCTAGCCTAGGACGGACCGCGGTTCGATCCCCCGGCGTCCCGTATGGTCCCCCAAGAAGCCAGGAGCAACTTCTGAGCACACAGCCAGAAGTAACCCCTGAGCGTCACAGGGTGTGGCCCAAAAAAAAAAAAAAAAAAAAAAAAAGAAATGGATCTAAGGGTAACAAATGAAAAAGCCATCTGGAACAGTTTAAAGTGCTTCAAAGTATAATAGCCGGCAAACTACAAATTACTTTAAAATCATAAAAATTTCTTTCAAAAGTCAAGAAAAGCAGATATGATAGAGAATTTTATGTATAAAACAGGCATGGAGAATACTATTTACAACAGTGAACTGTAAATCTGTAATAAATTGAGAATTGTTAAAGAGCACTGAAAAAGGAGTCCTTATAAAAAAAGTATTGTTTCATCAAAAGTACATGTCCAGTTTCTATCCTGCAAACCAAACAGGAAAAAGGAAGGAGAAATATTAGAAGACTATAAAATTTAAAACTGAATATAAGAATATATCATAATATTATGACATTGACCAGCATTAACAAATGTAAAGTCCTTTTATGAGAGATCCCTGTGAAGAAAAAAATATGATTATGTAGAAATCATAAGTAAATGCAATCAAGGAAAATATAAAAAACATGACAGAAATTCACCAGGAGGATCACTGAAGTGTGTGTCCAGAGCTTTCAAACCTTGTCTGCAATCATATCTGTAGAAAAAGTGAAAGAGCATTAATAGAGACTAAAAGAAGGAAAATAATTAGCTGGAAAAAGTTGAATCAGTCATTGGAAGTCTCTGTGAAGTATAAAAGAGAAGGTAAGCTGTTGAAGACTCTTTTGATCTTCCTGTCTTCAAATTTAATTCAATATTGTCTGGAGCATTTTTACAACACGATGTACAATGTCTGAAATAAATTTCACCATAATGGTTTGAAACTCATGATAAATTGTATTTCTCAGTCTTGTTTTTTGACTCTGGGGTGAATTTTGATAAATTGAAGTCTTCTAAAGGAAAATCCACAAAAGTTTTTAGTTTTCTAATTTGCTTGCCATCAAAAGTAAAGTATTTCAAATGAATTATCAGCACTGGTGGTAATTTCCATATACATGTACATTCAAAAAATCCCTTTTCGAGTTGCTGAAGTTGCAATAGACTTTGTTGCTGTCTCTGAACAAAAAGTCATTAAGATAGTCTTGTAGAGTTTTTTTTTTTTCTCGTTTGTTTTTGGGCCACACCTGTTTGATGCTCAAGGGTTACTCCTGGCTAAGCGCTCAGAAATCTCCCCTGGCTTGAGGGGACCATACGGAATGCCGGGGGGGATCGAACCACCGTCCTTCCTTGGCTAGAGCTTGCAAGGCAGACACCTTACACGCTAGAGCGCCACCTCTACAGCCCCTGTAAAGTTGTTATTTTAATATAAATTAATGAGCCCTAGTGTTGGTGAAAAAGCTGGTGTGGCTTTTCTCGGCTTTGTTCGGCTCCTGCAGCCCCTATGGTCGTTCTGAAGGTTGCAGGGTGAGGATGGAAAATTCACAGAGCAGTCAGATAGTTTTAGGAGAAATCCAACTTTATGACAAGGCCCTAAACCGCTCTGTGCACCTGACTTATAAGCTAAGCAGTTGCTCTGTCACCCTCCTCCTCTGCTCTCAGGAGCTCTCTGTCTCCCTTTCAGCTGCTCTTTATCCTTCCTTGCCACCTCTCTCTTCTCTCTCTAACTGTCCTTCTCATCCCCTCTCTCCCCCAGGCAGACTCCTCTACATGCCCATTCCAGGTGTGGGTGGTTCTGATCATTCAGGTGGGATAAACATGCACAGCACTGGCTGTGCATGCAGACCCTGGATTTAACTCCCAGAACCACGTGGTCCCCAGGGCCTGCTGGGTTTGGCTCCCAAACCAAGGCCACCCAAGCCAGTCAGCAGTCTCGACCTCCTCCTGATAGAAATGCTGGAGAGGTCGAACCCCTGTCACTCACTCACTCACTCACTGGTCCCACCATCTCAGGAAGTGGAGACAAAGCAGAAGTAAGCCTCCCAATCTGAGGAGGAGGACAGCGGGGTGGAAGTTTACCACTGCAGGGCGACGAAAAGATAGGAGAGAGGAGCACACTGCCCAAGGTGAGGAGAATGGGGGTCTAGGAGGGATATGGTGGACAAGAGGGCCATGGAGGCCATGGGGTTGGGGCTGCTCCTTCCTCTGCTGTCCTAGAGCACAGGGACCTCACATTTTGCCTGGAGAAGGCAAAGGAGGAACTAGAGGGAGGCTGAGCTTTCCTGAATCTGTGTCCTCTGACATCACTATTGACGTAAGCACAGGGTGTGACTGTGAGTGAGTGAGTGAGTGTTGTATGTATTGCATGCATGTGTGAGCATTTATGTGTGAATGTGTTTATATGTGTTTGTTGTGTGTATGCATGTGTGTGTATTGAGAGAGAGAGAAAGAGAGAGAGAGGGAAAGAGAAAGAGAGTGTTTGTGCACAGGGTTTTGAATCTTGCTTGTGTGGAAGCTTGTGTTTGTTACTGTGAAGTACCCAAAGAACTGGGTTCTGGCCTGACCCTGGTGGGCAAGAAGAGGACTCACTTGGTGAGCACATTTACCCTCTTATGCCTTTGATTCCCACAGGAGAAGTCAGCCTGGCCTACGAAGGTGCCAGGTGCCATGTGCCATATTGGCGGAGGTGTCATATCACTTTCATGTGGGACATGGGGCTGGACTCACTGACCCCAGCATTGCTGCCCCTAGCAGAAAGCTCAGACAGTGAGGAGGACGTGCAGCTGCAACAGACCATGGTGTTGTATTTATGGAGATGCTTCACTGCTCTGGGAGTTGCTTCTAGGGGGTAGGAATGGGGTTGAGATAACCAAGGAGAAACTAGCACCTCTCTCTGCAGAAGAGCATGAAGGAGCAGGTGCTGGAGAAGTGGCAGGCAGAGAAGGACCTGGCATGCCTTGAGGAGATGCTTATGGGCCCGGGCTGGCATCCTGAGTCTGCAGACAATTTTGTCTGCCTCCTGCTCAGCTACCCGAACTTCTCCGTCCTGTGAGTGCAATACGTGCCCTTCCACCTGCAGGCCAGAGATCAAAAAGGCCGGGTCATGGCCAAGAGGGCACTCAAGACCATCTCCTTCAGGTCTCTAATTAGGGGGCCTTCTCCCAGGGAGGGCAGCTACTGGGGCCACTCACAGGCAGTACTGCTGCTGTAGGGCTCATGGACTCCAGAGATCAGGGTTGGATCTGTTCATGTATATGTGCACACTTATGTATAGACACAAGGTCCTGGGGCCATACCTGCTAGTGCTTAGTGCCTGGGATCTGCTCCCCACTGTGCAGAGCCTATACTCCAGCACGTTGAGCATCTCTGGAGCCTTGCCTTTATTTCCCTTCACTGAGGTAGCTAAGGGACACATTGCAGAGTGATTCCCTTCCAGGGGTCTCAAACTTGTGGCTCTTGGGCCATTTGCGGCCCTCCGTACAACATTTTATGGCCCTGCTCTAGAGGGATCTGTTTTGTTTTGTTTTAGTTGTTTGGGTCACACCCCCTAATGTTCAAGGCTTACTACTGACTTTGCACTCAAGGATCACCCCGACTTTGCCTCCTGTGGCCCGCAGGTAAATTGAGTTTGAGACCCCTGCAACTAAGGGCTGCTGGGAGCAGGAGAGAACAGGCCAGGGTGCAGTTGCTGTGTCCATTTCCCTTGCAGAGAAATGTGCTTTGATGGCTCATGGCAGAGATAGGCTCTTTAAGGGCTCATAGCTGTTTCCCAGGCAGGAAGAAGCACTCCGAGGGTACATGGGCAGGGAGGAAATGTTTGAGTAGCTCTTGGTCTAGTAAGGAGCTAGAGTACAGGTAGCTACTTCCAGCTGGGACCTGGGCGCTCAGTGGACATCCTTCCTGGGATGGACATTCTACCCTGATCAGTGGTGTCCTGGTTTCTCCCACCCATGAGCTGCACTGGGGCTGGGGGCCAGGGCTGTGGGTGCCGGGTTTGGGAGCCATCTAGGTACTAAGGTGCCAGTGTTCCCCAGGGAGGAGCAGGAGAAGCTGAACGTGTGGGTGGCTCTGCTGAACCTGGAGAACATGTAAAGATCCCCGGAGGCCCTGACAAAGGTGTTCGAGTGGGCTCTGCAGTACAACGAGCCTCTCAAAGTCTTCTCACCTGGCTGACATCTACACTAAGTCGAGAAATTTCAGGTGGGCTGTGCCCAGGCCCAACCTCACTCATTATTCCCAGGGAAGGAGCCATTTCTTTACCTCTGCCTGGGAATCCTGGGAGAAGTGGGGAAAGTTGAAGGCTCTTCAGACCTCTGGGCATACTCAGCTGAGAATCCCCTTTTTCCTCTCATGTGCTTTTTGGGGGTACATGGAGAGTTGAATCCACCTCACAGTGCTCAGTTACTGGGATGAAACCCAGGCTCCTGCATGCAGAGCCTTGTGCTCAGCCCTTTGAGCTGACTCCATGGACAGCTCCTCTGATCATAAACCTGCTAGCAGGCATGGGGTGAGCAGAGATGTACAGTCCTGGAGGGCTCCTTGCTCCTGCCCTGCATGGAAACCTCACCCCAGTTTCTCATGAGCTTCCTGCCCCATCCTGTTTCTCATAAGTCTCCCTTGCCACCTAACATTCAGGAAGCTGGTGACCTGTACAACTGAATGCGGAAGCGTTTCTGGCAGGAGAAAGCTGTCTGGATCCAGTATGGTGGCTTCCTGTTGAGGTGGGGCCAGGCTGACGCCAGCCACCGCACCATGCAGCCGGCCCTTGAGTGCCTGCCTGCCAAGGGGCAGTGCTGTAGCCCATCTCTCACTCTCTCAGTGCCATTTGGGCCCGGGTTGGGATTTTCTCCCCTGTGAGGAGCAGTATCTTGAGGGGGACAGAGACCTTGTGTCAGTCCTCATCTCTTCTTGGTTGTAACCATTGCCTGAGTGGCATGGGTCTGGGGGACACCCCTCTGCTTACCATGTCTGAGGGTCTATCCTCTCCCTGCATATGTAGATATGATGGTCAAGTTTGCTCAGCTTGAGTTCCAGCTGAGAGACACCGAGTGTGACAAGGCCATGTTCGAAAACACGCTGAGCATGTACCCAAAGCGCACTGATATCTGGTCAGTCTATATCGACATGACCATCAAGTACAGTAGCCAGAAGGGAGTCCAGAAAGGGGTCACACACACTGGGACCCAGTTTTAAGGTTCAGAAGGCTGGATCGTAGGCCCTGTGTTGTTGGTTCTGCTCCTATCCTTCTCCCCAAACTCACCCTTTGCCCCCTTTTTTCCCCTTGAAAATCTGCTTGGACCTGATCTCAGGTTCCTGCCATCTGCTTTCCCAACTTCCCTTCTCTGCCTTTTGGGGCTGGCTTCGGTTTTGTGTTGGGGAGCCCTGGTCTGGGAGTTTCTCTGGAGATGATGTAACCTGTGTCTGGTGCTCATTATAGAAAACAGCCACAGGCTTCATCTCCCAGGTGTCCCCCAGTCCTCACACACTGGAGGGAGGAGAGGCTGGGCTGACATGGCTTCAGACAACTCTTTTGTACTAGGTGCTCCCTAAGTCTAAGTCCCATCCTGGAACTGTCCTGACTCTCCTCTAGCCTCCTGGGTTTAGGGTCTGGGTGGCCACTGGGGAGTTTGTTTGCATCTCTCCATCCAGAATACATAATGTATTCTGCTATTTCCATTTTAATTTTTATTCTGTGGCCCACTCAGGTGGTGCTCAGGTGTTCTGTGGGCCTCACCAGTTATCATTAGCCAACTAGGCAATCAATAGTGCCAGGAACCTCTAGGGACACCCCCAGCAATGTTCAGGGGATCATGTAGTATTGGGAACCGAACCCTGTACTATTTCCTGACCCCCAGTGATGGTGGTCAAAGTCATATTTTGTTATTATTTTGGGCTAGTTGACATAGCAGGATCATGTGGTGCTCACAAGAACTGGGGCCTCTGGTTACTGGCAAGTGCCTCACCACTATAAGAACTCTAGGCCCCTTGATGCTATCTTTGATGGATGGTGGCATAATTAGAAGTGGCCACAGCAGGGCCTGGCACCAGACCTTCACCATGTGGTTGCTGCGAAGTCAATGCCACTGTCTCTTTCCCACAGGGACATCCTCAAGCAGGTCATTCATCTGAGCCTGGTTCCCAAGAGAATGGGAACCACTACCTGGTCTACGAGAAGCAGCACGGCACCGAGAAGGATGTGCAGGCTGTGAAGGCCAAGGCGCTAGAGTATGTGAAGGCCAGGAGCTCAGTGCTGAAAAACTAGCATCTTGGATTCTGAGCTATGGGGCTGGTGGTGTCTACAAACTCTTTTTTTTTTTTTTTTTTGGTTTTTGGGTCACACCCGGTGGCAATCAGGGGTTACTCCTGGTTGTGTACTCAGAAATAGCTCCTGGCAGGCACGGGGTACCATGTGGGATACCGGGATTCGAACCAACCACCTTTGGTCCTGGATTGGCTGCTTGCAAGGCAAACACTGCTGTGCTATCTCTCCAGGCCCATGTCTACAGACTCTTAAGTGCTGCTTTCTTGGCAATACTGGGATGATTCTATAAGAATGAAATCTTCCCTTTGTGTAGACACATTGGTTCACTCTTTCCCTCCCCAGGGCCGCTCCATGCTCCAATGGCCAGATCAGCTGAGAAGCAGGACCAGGTCGACTCGCAATTGAGAGGTTGTGTTGGGCATTACATGCCTGGCCAGTAGGCATCTATGGATAGTGCCTCAGGTCAGCTTTGTGTTCTGGCACCATGTTTAGATGTAACAGGGGATAGGACAAGTACCTTGAGGGGACATAGCCAGGGGTCCCAAGAGCTGAGTCATGGGTGTTGTTGCTTTAGAACTTTGAGGGTGTCCTCTGAGGCCCTGCACCTAGGGGATGCTGATGTGAGTGGGGTGGGTCTTACCTGATAGGACTGTAGCATGTGAGAATGGTTCTGTCAGCTGGTGGCTTTGCGGGGAGGGGACAGTACCTGCCTCCCACATCATTGCCCTGTTCCCCGTGACGCTTGCTGAGCTCCTGGATGCTGTCCTCTCCCTGCTCAGCTCATTTTCTCTGGAAGCAGCTTTTCCACGAGAAATTCCCTCTGAGAGAGCAAAGGTCTTTCAGGCAGCCCTGGCTGGGTGTGGAGGAGACAGGCTGCACTGAGCACTGGCTTACAGGAGTGAGTCGGTCTAAGTGGGCACGGGAGCAGGATTTTCCAACTCAGTCAAGGCCTACTTGCCCTCAGAGGGAGGCTCCACCCTTCCCAGAGCAAATCACCACAAGATCACCCTCTTATGCCCACTGCAGAGGTACTTGGTCTACCCTCTCTGTATTCCTGCCCACATTCCCACAGGGAATGTGTCTTCCCAGAGTGGACAGGATTTTAGCTGGTGGTACTGTGACCAGTATGATTAGACAGACACCATACCGGCCAGTTTTCCTAAAAGCTTTATCCAGAACTTTTATGAAGCCAGAGAATACAGATGGCTGCTTCAAGTGGAGCACCCCGAAACTGTAATGAGACAGTCTTGACTTGATATCCCTCCAGAGGCTGCAGTAGTGTCACTGTTTCTGGCTTAATGGCTGGTACTGACCTGGCAACCCCATTAGTAAGAGAAGGACAGAGAATCAGACTGGTCCCCAGAAAGGCTCTTCCTCCAAAGCTGATGACCAGATGGTGGCAATGGGAAGGGGCTTTCTTTTTGGTTTTTGGGCCAGACCATGGCTCTGAAGTGCTCTGGATTCAGACCTGGCATTGCTCAGGAAATCATGTGATGCTGGGGATTGCACCCATGGTTTCTGCCTTCACCAGACCTGTGAGCTAACACCCAAACTTCTTGGCTTTTCTCCCCTGTTCCTGGAGGCTGTTTCTGTGCAGGGGGCTGTATTTGGGGTGGGGTTTTATCAGTAATGGTGCCACAATCATGGTACTTTTTTGTGCTTTTCACATTGTACTTTTTTTTCATATTCTCATCCTTCTCGTTGAGCACCACAAAGTCGTACTCGAATTCCACGCTGTTGGCCGCTTTCAAACGCTCTTTCATCTTGATTGCCTTCCATTCTTTACTGGCACTGTAGTGGTGTTTATAGTTGTTTTCTAAGCAGCAGTATTGGTGGCTTTTGGCCAGAAACATCAGGATGGCCACAATGCTGATGAGCAGCACCCCTAAAAGCTAGCCAGAGAATGGGCAGTTAAGGAGGGCAGGGAGTAGCCAGGTATTGCTCACCCTAGATAAAGGAGAGCAGGGGGTTGAAGCTGCTTCTCAGCACCTCAAGACATCTGGCTCTGGCTCCCCAGGCTCTGCTCTGAAAGGGAAGCCAGTCCACCAGCTGTGATTGCCCCCTGCACGTCTTTCTTGGCTTTTTTCTTTCTTAGACTTGGCAGATTTCTGCTGCCTTTCTTTGGTTCCCAGGGCCCTTTCTACACTTCAGCCCATCCAATCTGGCTCTGCTCACGTGCCACCACCTGGGAAGTCCAGGGACCCTCTGAGAGGCCCAAGACAGTCTCCTCATCCACACTCTCTACTTGGGAAATCGCCTTGTACTAGTCTCAAATGCACCCTGGGGTGGGGTCCATTGATGGTTTCTGTCAAATCCCCACTCCACCCCACCCACCTCACCCCCTGGACCTTTACAGCATTGGACATTTGACCAGCAGCACCTAAAGCCCATTCCCGGGAGCTGGAGCCCTTTTGGACTGGGGAATTCCTTCTCATCCCAGCAGTGTTCAGCCTCCAGATTCACATCCAGTGATGTTCAGGGAGCCTCCAAGACTGTACCTGGAAGTGCTTGGAAGAACCATGTGCCAGGTCTGAACCTGGGCTGGCCATGTGCAAGGCTTGAGCCTTTGCACCTGTGTTATATTTCTGACCCTGCTGGTGTTTCCAGTGTCCCAGGATTAGGTCATTAGGTCTTCTTACTGCTCTCACCCTGCCTCTGACCCTTCGGCATCCACCCAGACTGCTGCTTCTGTGCCTTCTTCCCTGATCCCTTTACCCCTCAGAACTAAGCCGAGGCTGAAGACAGAGTCAACAGGAAGGTAGAGAGCACTGTTGGCAATGGGTTTTTCAGAGAAGCAACAGGCCCAAACTAAAGTGGTAGTCACCACAGCTCATGTTGCTCTGCAGATGGAGGTAAGGTTGGAGGCCTTGATTCTAACTGTTGGACCATGGGCCATGTGCAGGACAGGTGCATTGGCAGGAATGAATGGCTGAAGAGCTCTGCTCTAAAAAAAATTGCATGACATCAGCCCTAAAGGAGCCAAAAGCATGATCCAGGACCCCCTTTATGGATGCAGATCTAGCCCATAAAACTGAACTACATAGGTGTGAATGGTCCAGGAAAGAAGCTTCAGCAAGAACTAAAGGCTGTGAGAAGGTTGAAGACTCCCAGTGATTCTCTTCTTCACCTTGACAGCATCAGAGCTACAGATTCTTCTCTGCACAGAAATCCTTGGGCAGGGGCATTTTGAGGGGAACTCTATAAGACTAAATTTGTAGGGACCCACATGGTAGTACTGCAGGTAAAGCACTTGCCTACCATGTGGCCTGCCTGGGTTCTATCCCTGGCACACCATATGATTCCCCAGCACCACCGGGAGTGATTCTTGAGTACCTTGTCAGGAGTAACCCCTGAACATAGTAAGGTATTACCCCCCAAAAATATCCTTTGCAAAATCAAATTGGGGGTATCCTCATTCTGGAGTGGCCTGTATTTCAACTTGGAATGTATAGTTCCTTTCTTTTACCACATCCTCAGTTCTCTTCGCTTTGAAGAAGCTCATGTTTCCTTTGGATTCTCTCTCTCTCTCTCTCTCTCTCTCTCTCTCTCTCTCTCTCTCTCTCTCTCTCTCCCCCTCCCTCCCATAGGTAAAACTATTGTACACTTAAGTTGCAAGAGATAGTACAGGGTGTGGGGATGGGGCTAAAGCAATAGTACAACAGGTAGGGAACTTGCCTCGCACATGACCAACCTGAGTTCTATCTCCAGCATCTCATATGATACCCTGTGCACTGGCAGGAGAAATTTCTGAGCATCACTGAGTGTGAGCCCCCCCCCCCCAAAAAAAAAGACATACCAGAGTTCATATACTTTCCTTTTAAGCAATCAGTTCCAGTTCCATGTACTCTCAGGTGTGATCTCAAAACAAAACTCTTGCTTGGGGTCTGGGGAGATAATAGTGCAATAGTCTTGCACATGTGAGTCCTGGGTCTCACCTCAGCACCACAAAAATGAACAAAACTCTTTCTTGGAACTGGAACTGTTTCTTGTATCTCCCACCAAGTACTGCCTTATGGTTGCTGCTGATTACTAGGCCAAGTCTAGAACCATCCTGAGGGCTCCCGTGTGAACACTGAATGCCCTGCCACTTCCCAGGAAAGGGACCAGGGCGTGGGGGGGGGGGGGTCCTTAGCACAGCCTTACCTGAGACTCACGCAGGAGCTTGTATCTGACCTCTTCCCAGAAGACAAACAGAGGGTCAGAATTGTTCATGCAAGGGAACCTGGCCAGGAACTGGGTGGCTTTGGTGACAGGAAATTTTTCTTTCCCGGCTGAGAATGAGGTCGGGTCCACAAACTCGCTGAATGCACAGATGTAGGCTTCACCGTGCAGCAGCATGATGATAGACCAGATGACCGGGACCATGGCTGCCTTGCCCACAATAGAGAACAGGAGCTGTAAAGTGTAACTGGGCTTGTGGGAATGGCAGTTGGCCCCCATACTCCAGGTTTTATTGTTGAGGATGATGCTGAAGATGAAGAGAACCAGGGTAGGCAACACGATGGTCATCAGCCCGTACCAATAGTTTTGGATTGATGCACATGGGCATTGGTAAGTCAGCCAGTAGTACAGCTCCTCGCTGCCCACAGTGCCCATAGCCAGCAACGCATTGGAGATCATCATACGCTTGTTCTTGGGGAAGAGTGGCAGTAATGATTTTATAATATTGATGCTATTTGTGATGCAGTTTACGCTGGCTGGTTTTGTGTCAGACCGTTCACGGACAGTACTTAACTCTAGAGTAGCAGGAGACAAAGGAATGTCTGCTGTTAACCTGGGACACTGGATAGCTCATGAAGTCATTGACAAGGAGACCGAAACCCTCTGGCCTGGGGTCAGTGATGGTCATTCAGTCCTACCTGAAACATCATTTTCTTCCCCAGGAGATCTGAGCTGTCTCATAATTATCCTCACTGAGCTGTTAGGTCCCCTGACTCAGAAAAGGGCCAGTGGCTTGCCAGTGGCAGAGCTGTGACTCAAGCTCAAACCGTCCTGTCTCAAACCTGGTGGCTTTCATGAGCTTCTTTCTGGATGGGGTCAAAAGGGTTCTGGGGGGCTCGGAAAGATAGTACAGTGGTGTTTGCCTTGCAAGCAGCCAATCTAGGACCTAAGGTGGTTGGTTCGAATCCCGGTGTCCCATATGGTCCCCCGTGCCTGCCAGGAGCTATTTCTGAGCAGACAGCCAGGAGTAACTCCTGAGCACCACCGGGTGTGACCCAAAAACCAAAAAAAAAAAAAAAAAAAAGGGTTCTGGGGCCTTCCTGTGGGGACTGAGGGGTACTCACTGCCTTTTGGGACTGAAGGTCTAGTCATACTGCCCTGCTGAGGTTACAGGGGGTGAGACTTTGTGGAGAGTTTTTCCTCACAGCCTCTAGCCCAGGGGTGTAAAAGCAGGGTCTCAATGTGTGGCAGGTGGAGATGACCCTGTGATTTGGGTGGAGAATGAGTCCTAGCACCTTCACTCTCCTGGAGGTCAGAGAAGGCTTCACACCAGAGGCTTCAGGCTATGTTCTTAGCTTTCTGCTAAGAAAGCTAAGAGATTCTTATTCAGAGATTCTTCTGGGCCTTATTCATCAGAAGGGCAAAGGAGGCCATGTTGAGGCCTGGGATGGTCTCTCCTCATCTCTCATTTGCTGGCACTCCAGGGTGACACCCAGAGAGAGCAGAGTGGGTGATGCTCCTTCTTGCAAAGAGCAGATGATGGACCCAGAGATCAGGGCCTAGTAGGGAATGTGATCCTGAGGCAGAGCCTCAATCCTCTGAAGACCTGGGCTCAGCCCAAGCCCTGCAGCACTGAAAATGGCAAATATGGAGGTGCCTGGGCAGGTCTTTTGGGTTCTATCACAGAATCTGGATGTGAGCAAGGGGTGTGGAAGAATATGGATTCTTTATTCTTTCAGTCTTCACTGACTTTCCTCTTTGTTCCCCATAAGATCCTGAGGGAACCTTCTCTCCCACTTTTTTACTTTCCTACCTAGTAACTTATCCACCAGAACCTGATCTAGACCCCCAGCTGGCAGCAACAAGAAGTCTGGACAGTCTGGGCTGTGATGTTGGCTCCAGGGACCCATTTAACCCAGTTTCTCTACAGGCACCACCAACACAGTTAAGTGCCAGTAGCCAGGGTATGACTGTCTCCCAGTCTGTGAGAAAAAAACCAAAGTGGACAGCAGACAGGTGGGGGACCTTCCCAGCATCCTCCTTTGGGGTCCTCTTTACACCTGCACCCTCCTGGTCAAGGCAGAGGCTGCCAGATCATCTAGGGCCAAATTTGGTGGCATGGGTGCCAGGAGCTAGAGGGGAGTTTTGGTCCCAGCCATTGAGGGAGAGTGCGAACCCAGGACTAGCTCTCTGGGAAGAGTAGTGTAGGTTCAGGAACCACATCTTCCAGCCGCCACTCCAATTGCCTCT
Source organism: Suncus etruscus (assembly GCF_024139225.1). Classification (NCBI taxonomy): domain Eukaryota; kingdom Metazoa; phylum Chordata; class Mammalia; order Eulipotyphla; family Soricidae; genus Suncus; species Suncus etruscus. The sequence continues at coordinate 47,367,659 of NC_064864.1, forward strand.
GATATTCTTGGCTTTAAGTTGGGGAGGCGTGTATAAGCCACACTTTACTCCTGATTCTGCACTTAGGAATCACTCCTAGCAGTGCTCAGGCAACATATGGGATGCTCAATATCAAACCTGGTTTGGTCATATGCAAGGTAAGCACCTACCTGCTGTACTCCAGACACCCTACTTGGCTTTTTGGGGTTTGTTTGTTTTTTGCTTTGGGGCCATACTTGGTGAGGCTCAGTTCTTATTCCTGGCTCTGCACTAAGGAATCACTCCTGGTGGTTGCATGGGACCAAATGGGATGCTGGGGATCAAACCCAGTTTGTCCACCTGTGCAAGGCAAGTGTCCTACCTGCTGTGCCATCATCTCTCCTGCCTCATTCATGGCTTTAAGACCTTATGAGCACAGACTGTGGATGCACAAGTGCTCAAATAGAGTTCCAGGGGACTGGCCACTGGTGGGGTGAGCTGAGAAGGGACCAACACCAGATCAGGGAGTGGGACCCAGGAGGGATGGGTGATGGGAGAGGGGACCAGAGCTGGAGAAGAATCTCTGGACCAACCCTGCTGTGCTCTGGGTCATACTCCAGGGTTCACCCCTTTCTTACCTTGAGAATTTTGATGACCCATCTTCTCTACAGGTGGGCAAGTGGCTCTCTGAGGTGGAAGTTTAGACCTGTGGCCTCCGTGGGCTCCTGTCCGTTTTGCTCAGATGCAGAAGCCAGAGGGCTTTAGAAAGTTTCACTCCAGAAAAGAGGAGGGCTGGCTGGGCGGGGAGTGCACAAGTCTGTGGGTGGGAAAGCAAAAGTTACAGACAGAGGGTGGGGGACAGAAAGTAGGGGTAAAGAGGGAGGCAGGGAGGTGCCTCTGCAGTTTCCAGAGAAGACTGTCCAGTCTCACTGGTTAGTGCCAGGCCAGGAAGCCTGCAAGAGCTCAGGCTTGACTCCTGCCAGGCAGAGGTTGCCATAAGTAGGACCCTTATGGCCATGCCTGATCTTGGGCACTCTACTTCCTCCTGTCCCAGATGACTCATCTTCCTGTGCTGGCTCCATCCCTTTCAATTAAGGCTGGTGCTGCTTCAGACCACAAGTGGGACACTTGTCTTGCACAGGACCAACCTGTGTTTAATAACTGGCACCATATATGGTCCCCAGACACCCCCTGGATTCAGTTCTGAGCATTGTTTGTCATGGCCCCAAAACTAAACAACCAAAAACCCTAAAACAAACAAACAACTACCACCACCAGCAACAACAACAACCCCACAAACCCAGAAAAGAAAAAAAAACATATCTTAGGCAGTTATGCGAGGGAAAACATGAAAGGGTCTGTAGGGAGCTGTGCCACCCCAAAAGAACTGGAGTGCAGGCTTTGTATACAAGAGTCTTGGGGCTTCACCCTCAGATCTGTGCTTTTTGCCTTGTCCCCCCAAAGCACCTCCTGGAGCTAACCCCATGCCCCAAGCTGAAAATAACCACTAAGAATGACCAGGTGTGACCTTCTACCCCAAACAAAAACAGAAATAAAGCCCAAATCTCAGCAGGAACTTCAAAATCTGAGATCTCGGAGGCTTTGGTCGGAGGGGGAATGTTGTATTTTGGTTTATTTCCTAGTGGTTAGGGATATCTCCTGGCAGGTTTGGGCACTATATGTGTTATCAGGGATCAAACCCAGGACAGCTCTGTGCTGGGCAGGTGCTTCCCTGCTGTGCTGTCTCTTCAGCCTAGTGCTTATTTTTAAGATGTTACCATGTGCTAAACCCCATTCCAGATTCTCTCTTTTTATCTCCTCTGCCTAGTGCTGAGGCTTTTTAGTCTCTACTGCAGAGACACATGTGGAGGCTCAGAAGGACTCACTGATCACTGAACTCTGGTACTCTGCCTTCTGTTTGCCTAGCCCCAACTATACTCTTTCTGTGCTTGGATGCCCTTAGTTCTGCTAGAATAGCTTTGTCTTGGGGTTTCCCCAGTGTACACAAACACCAACAAAACCCTATCTTTGTCCCCCTTTTATGAAGTGTTGCCAGGGACCAACTCCAGTGTTAGTCATCCCTGCATTTGGTCTCACTGGGTTTTCATTCTTGTTTCTGGGCCTTGGGGGCTAGTCTAGCACAGTTCTGGAGACTGCCACGGTACATGCATGAGAGATGGGGTGTAAGGGGTCAAACCCTTACCTCCTGTATATAAAGCTCTTCTGCCAGTTCTCTGAGCTATTTCCTTGGTCTTTTCCCCTGGCCTTGAGAAGGCCCTCCTGGCAGAGCTTTCTCCATTCTCCACCCTTTCTTCAGCAGACAGGGACCCTGGGGTCTCAGAAGGGAATAGAGGGGAAGAATGCATAGGAAGCATGGAAACCATCAAACTAATCTTTGTGTATGAGGTCCTGGGTTCGACCCCCAACACACTCCCAAAGACAAGAAAAACTACAATGCTATAGGGCTTGAGCCATGTAGATTGGTAAGTGGGACTTGGATTTCAAGGAACTTGGGAGAGGTCGAGGCCCCTCTTCTTCTGTTTCAACTCTGGGGTCCTTCCTGCAGTCGGGGGAGAAAAGCAAACCACGCTCCTCTGAGGGGAATGCCATGCTACATGGCTCAGTCTGATCTTGTGAGCCCATGGGGAGAAGTGCCCTCCCCCTCTGACTAGAGGGGAAACTAAGGCTCAGGAAACATCCTGGGGACAGTTTGAAGCCTGCTCTTGAGCCAGCACTAAATCTCATTCTGGCAGCTCCTTCCATCCACATCCACTTCTGGGACTCCGGGTGCACTTAGGAAAAGGGGGCAAATTGGGTTTCTGTTTCTTCTTTTGGTTGTTTGATTTTGGGCCAATCCTGCTGGTGCTCAGGGAGTACTCCCAGCAGAACTTGGGAGACCATATGTGGTGCCTGGACCCAACTGGGACTGTGAGCAGGACGAGCACTCTCCCTACCTGCTGGGCCATCTCTGACCCCAGAGCTAATTTCTTTTTTGTTTTTCGGGTCACACCTGGCAGTGCTCAGGGGATCCTCCTGACTCTATACTCAGAAATCGCTACTGGCAGGCTCGGAGGACCATATGGGATGCCGGAATTCAAACCACCGTCCTTCTGCATGCAAGGAAAATGCCTTGCCTCCATGCTATCTCTCTGGCCCCTCCAGAGCTAATTTCTAATGGGCCAAACCTAAGGAAGGACTGATTCCCCCTGAGAAGCAGATATGAGCATTGGAGGCATAGAGGGACTTCTGAGAACATCCATGGGTGATCTGAATGTGTCCCTTCCACATGTTAAATCTGACCTTCTAAAGGTGCTTGACCAATCATGATGGCAGGACCAGGGGCCCCTCAGCACAGAAAAAAGTGTCATGGGCTGGGAACCTGATCACCCCGAAGTGCCTTGACAAAGTGCCATCTCCAGGTTGGACAGGAGTAGTGACCCATCTGGCTACTGGGGCAAAGGCACAGCTCTCTGAGTCTGGTGTTGCAGCCCTATGGCCTCCCTGGGGTAGCACTCTGGTTCTCCTGAGTGTTCCTGACTCAGGCAGTGCCTTGTCTTTGTCTCTGTGCTGAGTCACACACTCAGGGCCCACCACCGGCCACCTCACCTCCCTCCTGAGTGGAGCAGAGTGGAGGACTCCTGCACTGAGGAAACCTGCTTCCTAAAGTTGTGGAAATGAACACTGCAACCCACAATGAGACCCACTGTAAGAGGCTAAGCCAGAGGGGAAGGGCCTGGGAGACCGCCCAGGGGGATGCTGGCTCCCCCACACCATGTCTGGATATTTTTTGCTAGCACAGCTCATGGCCTTCTCCAAGGCCGATAGTTCTGTGTCCCAGCCCAAGAAGTCAAGTCCTGTAAAGCTCTGACTTGGAAATGGCCTGGACAGGTGATGCAGGGGTCTCCAGGCCTGATACCCACATCTCAGGCCCACCTGTTGCCACAGGGTTCAGAGGTTTAAGGGCTGGCACCTATATTCCCTTCTCTTCACCTGGGGACACACACCTTGCTGACATAGGTAGCTACCTCCTTGTGGGGGGCCTGGGAGCTACGCCCTGCTCAGCCATTGCCCACCAGCAGCTCCTTCGGCCCAGGTGCAGGGGTGGTTTGCACTTGTGCCAGCTGGTGAGCAACATGTTCACTGCACCCTGATCTGTGATATCATGCAGCTTCTCCCTCTCCTCCACCCACTTGGGGGTGGCTGGGTGTTGTTTTAATATAAATTAATGACTCCTAGAGTTGGTAGGGGACAGTGAGGCCTTTCTCGGCTCAACCCAGATCCTGCAACTCCTTTGGCGTGGCAGGTCTGAAGGTTGTAGGGCGGAGAAATCAGATAAAAAAAAATCAGATAAAAAAAGCAATCAGATAAAATTTCAGGAGAAATCCAGTTTTCTCACAAGGCCCTAACCATCATGTGCCACGTGGCTTCTAAGCTAAGCAGCCTCTTTCCTGCTGCTCTCTGATCCCTTCTCCTCTGCTCTCAGGAGCTCTCTGTCTTTCCTATTGCTATATGATCCCTCCTTCTCTGCTCTCAGGAGCTCTCTTTCTCCCTTTCAGCTACTCTCTATCCTTCCTTACTGCTTCTCTCTTCTCTCTCTAACTCTCCTTATTATTTCACTCCTAAGCTCTCCTGACTCCCATTTATTGAGATTCAATTAAAGCCCCTCCCCATGGGGAAGGAAAATAGCCAGATGAAAGGGAATGGGAAAACAAGATCACAGAAAATAATTAAGACAAAAATGGGAACCTTTTGATACAAATGGGAACTATTTCACAGGCCTCAATTTACCTCATATTTCCCCCTTTCTAATTCTTTAAAAATTAAAACAAAATAGAAAAGAAGTAATAGTCCCTGAGAAGATAATGGAAAAAACTAAACGAATAGCAACAATTTGCATAGGTGCCTCTGAAAGAAAAATGTAAAGAAAAAATTTAGGCCTATAAACAAGGTGTTATTAGCCATAAATATGAGTCAAGGAACCAACCATAGGCTCCAGACTATTTCACAATTCCCAAAGTACATCTGTAAAGTTCTCAAAAAGTCTTTCTTTGTAGACCAGATGACAAAGCCAGAATTCAGAGATCATAGATCTGGTAAATTATGAAGATTTTATGAAGCAATTGAAGAGTTGTAGGGTTCCAGAGTAGAAGGATGAGACCACACACACAACTGGAATAAAGTTTTTAACACTTTAATCCAACTGCCAACAAGATTCTCCAGCCTGACCAGCCAGGGGCCATCCCGTGAAGGAGATGAGCCCTGCCCAGGGTCATAGTGAGGATTATATAGGGAAGGGATATAGGGAGATTCCAGCTTTCTGATGATCCTTAAAACTATGTTGCAGGGGCCGGAGAGATAGCATGGAGGTAAGGCATTTACCTTTCATGCAGAAGGACGGTGGTTTGAATCCCGGCATCCCATATGGTCCCCCGAACCTGCCAGGAGCGATTTCTGAGCGTAGAGCCAGGAGTAACTCCTGAGTTCTGACGGGTGTGACCCCAAAACAAACAAAAAACAAACAAACAAAAATAATGATGTTGCACTGGTGATGGGGGGGGGCATCCTCTTATATGACTGAAACCCAACCACCAATCATGTTTGTAACCAAGGTGTTTAAATAAAATATCATTAAAAAAAAAACAAATGTAGAGTATTTTGTATTTATTTTATGTATTGTATTTATATTGTATTTAGAAATAAAGGAAATTGGAGGGGAGGCCAAAGGAGACAGTTGGACAGAGGCAGTCGGACAGAAGCAGTTTGACAGAGACAGTTGGAGAGAGGCAGTTGGAGTGGGAGGATATAAGGGGTGGAAGAAAGAAAGAAGGGGGAGGAAGACAGATTATTGGTGGAGAGAGTTCGAACCAGGGGGGATTAGGCTCTTTTGACCAAACTGACTATAAAGTGGAGGAGCAGGTCCCCTCAGCAAAATATGGCTGTGATTTATCTTGTTCTTCCAAAATGTTAGATACAAGTCCATATAAATCTGTTTCACTGCCATAGTCATTTCTTTCCGTTTGAATCCTATTCTTTACACTGATCAGAGAATTAGAAGGCTGTTTAATATCATCTCCATAAGTAGACCATGGTGCATAGAAAAGTGAAGAATCTACAGAACTGGAATTTCTGTTGATGAAGAAAGTGGAGTATAGGTCTGCCGAAGATCAACACTGTCTTCACTCTCCATGGGCCCGCCCAGTCCTTCCAAGAACGATTGGCTCTTGTCTAGGGGTATCTTCCTACTACTCCCTTGTCCTTCTCTGATAGGCTACCTGGTACAGCCAGATAGACTGAGGTGTAGTCTATGGAAAATAGGCTTCTAAAGCCCCAGCATGTAGCCCACACCATGTGGTACTTACAAAATGGTGTTTCTCCCTGCTCAGAACCTAAGAAGAAGCCTGCCATGTGGCTTTTACAAAATGGCAAATTTTTACAAAATTTCTCATTCAGCATTCAGGTCCCAACAGAGTCACATGGTCATACATGGGGGGGGGGGAGGACTATAATTACATAAGAAAATAGGAAGTAGACATTGGCCTAGGGTGGGGCTTGAAATCCTGTCCTTGGGGCCTGGGAGGGCCTTCCTCCCTTCCTGGAGCAGGATTTTCAGCTGGCACGGGCTGGCTCCTGGCAGACCTCCATACGTGCCAGGGGCCTCTTGGCCCGGCCTAGGGTAGGGGGGCCCGGACCTGGGTCACCCGACCCCCCTCTCCCCCTTTCCTCCGGATCTCCAGGTGGGTTCTTGGGAGGACGTGATGGGGCACCCTGGGTTTTCCCCACTCCCAGGCCAGCTCCAGAGATTGGCTTAGGGGGTGGAGTTTGATCTGGGGGGTGGCAGATAGCTACTCAGTTATACTCAGGCTGTCACTGGCAATTTCATACCAGTCTACATGTTGCAAACCGCTCGGGGGTGCTAGCCCCCTCGAGAACATATACTCTTCCCACCATCAGTACTCCAGATTTACCCTTCTTAACTTCAGTAACACACAGTTCTAATCTCAGACCAAAGACATACAGTGGATCTAACAATCCCAGAACTATTTAGAAGGACATAAATTAAACACATATTGAACACATATATCTTTTGAATATTTTATGTGTATTTTCTTTAACAGCTGTAACTCTCTATATATTCTTCTACCATGATGTTTCTATCCACTTTTCATCTTGTCTCTTCTTTGTAAGCTGTTCAGTAAGGATTGTTGGTGGAACTGTCCCTCAGTTTAATGCCTATGATTGAACTATGTCATGGAAATTGCTGGTCTTGTTCCTATTGCCTCCAGATGGGCCGATAACGCTTCATGGCATTGATCCTTGTTTGCATAGACACATTAAAATGGGAAAACACTATACATACAGATAAGTTCTTATCTAATAAATCTCAGTACAATGTACCTTACACCCTGAACATTGATATAATGACCTGGCACAGGCCTCAGAAGAATGGGCATCCTCCATTCACGCCGGAACCAGGCAAGCTATCTACGAAACATCCAAGGTCTTTTATAGCAACAGCTGGAAGCAGTCCTCTACCAGGAAAGACACTACCAAGGGTCTGACATCGACCTCCTAAAAAGAGACTTCCGTTTACACTGAGAAGACTTGACAACAACAATGACCTGCTCTACAGGACATGGTTCTCTCTAGTGCCCCTTAAGTGTGAGGTGAAACGAGAGGATGCTCTGCACCATCCTGACAGCAATATGGGATATGCAGACTCCAGGATCTTTAATACAGAAGCATGATACCAACAACAGAGACTATGTGAGGAATGAAGGTGTATTGCCACTACAGACGATGACTTGGATTGGACAAACTAGTTTGCCTGGAGCCTAGAGTCAGTCCTGTGCCAGGAAACTTCAGGGGTAGGGTTTCCCTGTATTTAGACCATAATTTTTCTTTCCATGTCCCTTATATTTTGGTGGGCCTATGCAAACAAATGCCACTCTAACACCATTTTTTACTATGTTCCTTTGACTCCAATCCTTAAGAAAAACAACAACCCACTAAAACTTTTGAGGTTAACTTAAACTAGTAAGCATGTGCATGGAACTAGATAAATGTACTTTGCCCTCAATGTTTAAGGAGTTACATAAGTCTAATGTCTTTAGATTATATTGTGTGCTGCTAAGAAATAGTATGTACTACAACTGGGGATTTGATGGACAAAGTAATTGTATTGTACATGGGTTCAGTTTTGTTTTTCTTAATGTTCTTTGGCTGAAAGTTCAAGGCTGGGATATCATCGATGGGACTACCGAGAATTCTGTTTATGGGTGATTGTGCTTCCACTGTAAATTTACCCTGTCCTCTTTCTTTGCATCTTTGTTGTCATAATTAAAATAATAAAAAAAAGAAAATAGGAAGTAGAGGCATATACAAATCAAAGAAATATACCTATATTAAATATACACAAGAGGTCTATATCTTCTTTGAGACTATTTGAAAGATCTGGAAAGAAGAATCCAGAAAGTTGTTTCAGCCATTAATGGAGTATTGAGGAGTGTGAGCAAACAGTTCATAACTGTCACTGGCAAGCAGAACTCTGAAAGCCATGGGTCTCTTCAAAAGGCTAAAATCAGAAGCTTGTAGCAGTCTATGGAGGAGTTAACTGGAGGAGAGGAGGGAGTTTCTGTATAGATAAAGTTAAGGGATGAAGAAAGAAAGGATTAGTTCTGGCAGAAAACATAATCAGTTAAGAGAGAAGTGAGGAAGAAAAGGCTATATACAGTATATACAATACAGATGGACAAAAGACAGTAAAACAATGAACAGACATAAAGGTGGCCACTACATGCACACACACACACACACACACACACACACACACACACAAACACACATTTAACCAAAATTTCAATTGAAATGGATCCAAAGGTAGCAAATGAAAAAGCCAGATGGAATGGTTTAAAATGCTTCAAAATATAATAGCCATCAGCCACTCACCACTGTGCCTATTCCTCCTCTGTAGGCTGGTACAATCCAGTGGTGAGCAGAGGTAACCCCAGCTTAGGAAACAGGGTTGTCCTACATGTGGATGACTCTGTGCCACGAGCATGTGAATATCATGAACCTGCCAAGTGGTCTAAGTGGTCTAGAGTCACTCCTGATGGTGGTTTGGGACAAACCTGCCCTTCTTGCCCACAGTTAAACACAGCAGCAAAATCACTTTCGATGAGATTGTCAACATCTCCCACCAGTTGAGACACTGGTCTTTAGGCAGATAGCTCTCTGGCACTATTAAGGAGATCCTGGGCACAGTACAGCAGTGGGCTGCAATGCTGATGGCCATCACCCTCACGACATCGTTGATGATATCAACATTGGTGCAGTTGAATGCCCAGTGAGTTAAGAATTCCAAAAAAGGGAGTGGGGGAGAGATAGAATGGAAGTAGGACATTTGCTTTGCATGCAGAAAGATGGTGATTCGAATCCTGGCATCCCATATAGTCCCTGGAGCCTGCCAGGAGTAATCCCTTTCTGAGTGTAAAGCCAGGAGTAAACCCTGAATAGCTGCGGGTGTGACCAAAAAAAAAAAAAAAAGAATTCCAAGAAAGGGGCTGAGCAGTGGTGCAAGCAGTAGGGTGTTTGCCTTGCACACGGCAAAGCTAGGACAAATTGGGGTTCAATTCCCCAGTGTCCCCCATATGGTCCCCCAAGCCAGGAGCAATTTCTGAGCGAATAGCCAGGAGTGACCTTTGAGCATCACTGGGTGTGGCCCTACCCCCCTACTCAAATAAAAAGAATTCCAAGAAACATTTGTTAAAATATATATATATATATATATATATATATATATATAATAGCCAGCAAATTAGGTAGAAGAATTACTTCAAAATCACAATCATTTCTTCTAAAAGTCAAGTAAAGCATATCTGCAAGACAATTTCTTGTATAAAACAGGTATGGAGAGGGGCCAGAGTGGTGGCACAGCAGTAGGGCATTTGCCTTGCATGTGGCTGACCTAGGACGAATAGCAGTTCGATCCCTGGCGTCCCATATGGTCCCCCAAGCCAGGAGCGATTTCTATGCACATAACTAGCAGTAACCCCTGAGCATACCAGTTATGGCCCCCCAAAAAACAAAACAATAAATAAATAAACAGGCATGGAGAATAATACTCACAATACTGGACTGTATATTTATAATAAATTGAGAATTGTTGAAGAGCACTGAAAAGGGAGTCGACATCAAAAGGTACCATTTTTCATGCCTGATATTAAGGTCTTTAGTCCATTTGGATTTGATCTTTGTGCATGATGTTAGATGGGGGTCTGAGTTCGCTTTTTTTCAAGTGGCTAACCAGTTGTGCCAACACCACTTGTTATCAGGTCTGAAACCATAAGGTATATATAACAACACATCAGTAAAACACTATATGACTTTGAGACTAAAGGCATCTTCAAGGAGGATATAGCATTCTTCAAACAAGTGGAAACAGAGGTAAACAAATGGGACTATATTAAGCTGAGAAGCTTCTGCACCTCAAAGTAAATAGTGCCTAAGATAAAAAGCCATCTACAGAATGGGAGAAACTATTCACCTAATACCCATCAGACAAGGGGCTAATATCTAAAATATACAAGGTACTGACAGAACTTAATAAGAAACAAACATATAACCCCATCAAAAATTGGGGAGAAGAAATGAACAGACACTTCCTCAAAGAAGAAATACAAATGGCCAAAAGACACATGAAAAAAAAATGCTCCACGTCACTAATTACCAGGGAGGTGCAAATTAAAACAACTATGAGGTACCATCTCACACCACAGAAACTGGCACATTCACAAAGAACAAGAACAATCAGTGCTGGCAGGGATGTGGAGAGAAAGGAACTCTTATTCACTGCTGGTGGGAATGCCCTCTAGTCCACCCTTTATGGAAAACAATATGGAGATTCCTCAAAAAACTGGAAATTGAACTTCCATATGATCCAGTATATTCCTAGAATATACCCTAGGAACACAAAAATACAATACAAAAATCCCTTGCTCACAGCTATATTCAATGCAGCGCTATTTACAATAGCCAGACTCTGGAAACAACCAAGATGCCCTTCAACAATGAATAGCTAAAGAAACTGTGGTACATATACACAATTAAATATATGCAGCTGTCAGGAGAGATGAAGTCATAAAATTTTCCTATACATGGATGGACATGGAATCTATTATATTAACTGAAATAAGTCAAAGGTCTCACTCATCTATGGGTTTAAAGAAAAATTAAAGACATTACTGTAATAAGGTCCAGAGACAATAGAGTTAAGGGCTGAAAGGGCTGAAAGGACCGGCTCACAATTTGAAGCTCACCACAAAGAGTGGTGAACTCTGTTAGGGAAATAACTACACTAACAACTAACATGACAATGTTAAAGAATGAGAGAAGTAGAAAGCCTGTCTAGAGTACAGGTAGGGGTGGGGGAGGCGGGAGCATTAGTGGTAGGAATGTTGTACTGGTGATGAGGGGGTGTTCTGTTTATAACTGAAACCCAACTACAAACATGCTTGTAATCATGGTGCTTAAATAAAGATTTATATTAAAAAATAAAAAGGAAGAGAGAAAAGAAAAATAATATATTTCTTTCTAATTCCCAAGAAATGACTCACAGATTTGTGAATAGCATCACAAAAAACAATGGACTCCTATCTTCAAAATGCTCATTGTCAATAACTGTCAGCTTTGAGGTTTATTTCCTGCTAAGTTTTAAGTATTAGAAATAAAATTAATTGGGGCTGGAGAGATAGCAAGAAGGTAAGGCATTTGCCTTTCATGCAGAAGGTCATCGGTTCGAATCCTGGTGTTCCATATGGTTCCCTGCCAGGAGCAATTTCTGAGCATGAAGCCAGGAGTAACCCATGAGCACTGCTGGGTGTGAGCCAAAAAACACAAAAATAAATAAATAAATAAATAAAATTAATTTACTTATAGAAAAAAACCCCAAAAAACAAAAAGTATCATTTTATCAAATTTTCACGTCATTTCTTTTTTTTTTTTTTTTTTTTTTTTTTGGTTTTTGGGCCACACCCGGCAGTGCTCAGGGGTTACTCCTGGCTGTCTGCTCAGAAATAGCTCCTGGCAGGCACGGGGGACCATATGGGACACCGGGATTCGAACCAAACACCTTTGGTCCTGGATCGGCTGCTTGCAAGGCAAACACCGCTGTGCTATCTCTCCGGGCCCTTCACGTCATTTCTATCCTGCAAACCAAACTGAGGGAAAAGGAAGAAGAAATATTAGAAGACTATAAAACTTAGAACTGAGTATAAGAATATACAATAATATTATGATATGGATCAACATTAACAAATGTAGAAGTCTCTTTTCGGGAGATCCCTGTGAAGAAAAAATATGATTATGTAGAAGTCATAAGTAAATGCAATCAAGGAAAATATGAAAAACATGACAGAAATTCACCAGTAGGGTCACTAAGTGTGTGTCCAGAGATTTCAAACCTTTTCTGCAATCATATCTATGGAAAAAGTCATAGAGCTTTAATAGAAACTGTGAAAGAAGGGAAATAACTAGCTGAAAAAAGTTGAATCAGTCATTGTAAGTCTCCGTAAAGTATAAAAGAGAAGAAGGTAAGCTGCTGAAGACTTTACTGAAGTATTGGAGACTCTTTTGATCTTCCTGTGGTCAAATTTAATCCAATGTTGTCTTTAAGCATTTTTACATGTACATGATGTACAATATCCACAATTAATTTTACTATAATGGTTTGAAGTTGATAATAAATTGTATTTCTCAGTCTTGCTTTTTAACTCATTGGTGAATTTTGATAAATTGAAGACTTCTAAAGGAAAATCAACATAATTTTTTTTTTTTTTTTTTTTGGTTTTTGGGCCACACCCGGCGATGCTCAGGGGTTACTCCTGGCTGTCTGCTCAGAAATAGCTCCTGGCAGGCACGGGGGACCATATGGGACACCGGGATTCGAACCAATCACCTTTGGTCCTGTATTGGCCGCTTGCAAGGCAAACGCCGCTGTGCTATCTCTCCGGGCCCAACATAAGTTTTTTGTTTGTTTTGCTTTATTTTTTTTGGGGGGGGGTCACACCCATTTGATGCTCAGGGGTTACTCCTGGCTATGCACTCAGAAATCGCTCCTGACTTGGGAGGGACCATATGGGACACCATCAGGGGATCGAACTGTGGTCCATCCTAGGCTAGTGCTTGCAAGGCAGGCGCCTTGCCTCTAGCGCCACCGCTCCAGCTCTTCCATATAAGTTTTTAGGTTTTTTTTTTTTTTGGTTGCTTGTTTTGTTTTGTTTGCCCACACCCAGTGACACTCAGGAGTTACTCCTGGCTATGCACTCAGAAATCGCTCCAGGCTATGGGGACCTTATGAAATGCCGGGATTCAAACCACTGTCTGTCCTGGATCAATTGCTTGCTAGGCAAACACCCTACCGTTCTGCTATTGCTCTGGGCCCAAGTTTTTAGTTTTATAATTTGCTTGCCATTAAAAGTAAAGAGTTTCATAGTTTCAAAAAAAAAAAAAAAAAAAAAAAAAGAGTTTCATAGTTTCAAGTGTATTATCAGCACTGGTGGTAATTTCCAATACATGTAACTTTCAAAAAATCCCTTTTAGTGTTGCAGATGTTGGAATAGGCCTTGCCACCTTCTCTGAACTCTACTTCTTTTTTTTTTTTTTTTTTTGATTTTTGGGCCACACCCGGTAATGCTCAGGGGTTACTCCTGGCTATGTGCTCAGAAGTTGCTCCTGGCTTGGGGGACCATATGGGACACCGGGGGATCGAACCGCCGGTCCGTCCAAGGCTAGCGCAGGCAAGGCAGGCACCTTACCTTTAGCGCCACCGCCCGGCCCCTGAACTCTACTTCTTTAAAAGAGTCATTAAGACAGTCTTGTAAAGTTGTTGTTTTAATAGAAATTAATGAGGCCTAGAGTTGGTAAGGGCATGGTGCGGCCTTTCTCAGCTCGGCCCTGCTCCTGCAAACCCTATGGCCTGGCAGGTCTGAAGGTTGCAGGGTGAAGGTGGAAAAATTTACAAAGCAGTCAGCTTTATTACAAGACCCTAACCACCATGTGCCACATGGCTTCTAAACTAAGCTGCCTCTTCCTGCTGTTCTATGATCCCTCCTCCTCTGCTCTCAGGAGCTCACTGTCTCCCTTTCAGCTACTCTCCATCCTTCCTTGCATCTTCTCTCTTCTCTCTCTAACTCTCCTTCTTATCCTTCTCTATCCCCCCGAAGCAGACTCCTCTACCTGCCCATTCAAGGTGTGGGCGGTTCTGATCATTCAGTGGGATAAACAAGAAGTTGGGGGAGGGGATACCCACATCAGTGCAATGTCCCAGCACCAAGAAGCCAAATCCTATAATGGGTCTGGCTCCTTGGAAATGGTCTGGACAGGTGGTGCAGGGCTCCCCAGACCTGATACCCACATCTCAGGTCCACCTGTTGCCACAGGTTTCGGAGGTCTAAGGGTCAGCACCCACATTCCATTCTCTTCACCTGGGGGACTCACACCTTGCTGACATAGGTGGCTACTTCATAGGGGCCCCTGGGAGCTACCCCTGTTCAGCCATTGCCCACCAGTGGCTCCTTCTGGGCCAGGAGCAGGAGCAGTTTGTACTTGTGCCAGATACTGAGCAACCTGATCACCGCGCCCTGATCTGTGATACCACACATCTTTTCCCTCTCCTCCACCCTGTCAGGGTTGGCATGTCCAATGGGCTGGTGGGGGCTGAGGCCAGCACCCTGTGGGAGTGCCCCAGCTTCAGGTCCTGGTCCCTGGCCTTAAAGCACTGCTGGATGTAGACCTTGGTGAAAGCCTTGGTGTGCTCTATCACCTCTTGTTGAAAAGCTTGCGCTTGATGTCAATATAGTGGAACCAATTTGCTCTTGAGGAAGGTGGCCTGCATGATGCACAGCCACATGGGTTAGACAACAAAGGCTAGCAGCATGGTCAGCAGCATGAAGGACTAGCCCAGGGCCTGTGGGAGGGAAGACAGTTACAGTCTCATGCCACACCCCAAGTCCCAGCTTTTGTAGACCCTGAGCAGGCCCTAGGGCAGGTCCTATGGGTCAAAAGCACTGGGCAGGCAAGAGACTTCACCTGTCTGCACTGAGCTGTCAAACAGGTCTGGATAGACCTACATTTTCTTATCAGAGCTGGAAATCTGATGGACACATGAAACTTCCTGGAGGCTAGATGATGCCAACTAATTCCCAAAAGTGATTTGGTTTTTGTTTTTGTCTTTGAGCCACACTTGGCAGTACTCAGGGCTTAGTGCTGGCTCTGAGCTCAGGGATCACCACACCTGGCATGCTTGGGGGACCATATGGGGTGTGAGTCAGTCACATAAAAGAACCCCTCCTCCCCTTATTCACTCTACTGTTGCTCCAAACCCTCAGATGGAATTTGGGTTTTTTTGTTGTTGTTGTTCTGTCTGGATCTAAGTCAGGATCAGAGTGAGGTTGTTTAGGGGACCCCATGGGAGACTTGGTGCTTGCAGCTCAGGAGTGCAGTTTGGGTGCAGCCTTAGACTGTGAGATTCACGTTGGGTGTCTGGTCTTGCTTCTCAGTGCATGTCAAATGGATACAGTCTCCTGCTCTTCCTCTCAATACTCCAGGCTCCTATACAGCTATTCATAGAGCAGAGGGATTCAAGGGGATGCTTGGAATAGGAACCCAAGGGAGAGAATTTGGGAGTAGTGGCGCTGAACCTGATGTCTCTAAATCTCCTCCCCTGCCTTAATGGTACCACATTTTCCAAGTCTTCTCTTGAGGGGCCACCAGACCCTCATCCCACAACATGCATAAACATCTCCATTTTAGGGGAACCCAGCACACCACATGTATCCTTAGATTTCCCTGGTGTGGAGAGCTGAAATAGCCCCCACAGAGTTCCTCAAAAGGCCCACTGTGGACACTTTTTCTCCTGCGTGGATAGTTTAGGAATTCTTGAAGAGATCAATTCATGCTTGGTATTACATATTCTGTCATTATTTGGCTATCTCTCCTTTGTCAGGCAAAAATTGGCCTCAATCAAATTCTTTTTAAAAATTCCAGCACCAAAGATTATTAAGAAAACCTCTTTTCTGGATAACATTTCACACCTAAAAGCAAAGACAATAGTTTTTCTCTTTTTCAAATATGTCATTGTTGCTTCAGTTTCTGGTAATCAAGGGCTTAGCCAGAATACTGATCCTGGGCTATTGACTCTTCTCAGAAAATGGGAGCCACCCTTGGCAGAGCTTGAAGGTACCCTAGGCTTTCCCCCCATTCCCCAGTCAGCTCCTTAGGGAGGGTCTGGGTGGGGCTCTGAACTTCTGACCACCCAGCTTCTTGATGCAGTCACTGGTAATCTCTTTCCAGTCTATATTTTCAAAACTGGGCGGGGGCTAGTGCCCCCATATACACAAGATACATTAATAGTACACCCTATCATTGAATTATGTTTTTATGTATGCAGAATGTCCATTTTGTACTCTACCCTTTCTCACACCCCTACAAAAGATCATTTTTCTCTTTAACTCTCTTAACCCCTATCATCATAACTCCTCATTTACCCTTTTTAACTTAAGTACTATAGAGTCCTAAGTCACAGACCAAAGTGGTGCCCTGAAGTTAACATCCACCCAACCATTCCAAAAGGCATAAAAAGGACATGTATGTCTTTTCAACGTTTTATGTGTGTTTTCTTTGATGGCTATAACTTTTGCTGAATATTTTCTTAAACAGTGACGATCCCCCCCCTTTTTTATCTTCTCTTTGTGAACTGTTCAATATGGAATTTGGTGTGAAAGAATCCCTCCATTTAATGCTTAGGTTTGAACCAAGTCATGGGTATTGTTGGACGTGTTCTTACGCCCCCATATACTCTGATAACGCCACGTGGCTTTATTTCTTGTTTGCATAGGCACACTAAAACTGGAAAATACTATACATACAAATAAGTTCTTACCTAATAGAGATGGGAACACACAAATCTTGTAGTGCAATGGGACCTTACACCCCGAACATTGACATAAAGACCTGGCACAGGTCTCAGAAGAATCGGCATTCTCCATTCACCCCTGATCTAGAGAAGACATCTACGAAACATCCGAGGTTGTCTATAACATCACCTGGAGGCAATCCTCTACCAGGGAAGACCCTACCACTGCTCTGACATCCACCTACTCAAAAGAGATTTCCCTTAACACTGAGAAGACTTAACAACAATGACCTGCTTACTGGACAGGGCTTTCTGTATTGCCCCTTAATTGTGAGGTAAAACTAGAGGATACTCCAAACCAGCCTGACTTCAATGTAGGATGTGCAGATTCCAGGATCTTCAATACAGAAACCTGATGCCAACAATAGAGACTGTGTGAAAAATAAAACTGTATTGGCACTACAGACAATGACTTGGATTGAATAAACTAGTTTTCCTGGAGCCTAGAGTTGGCCTTATGCCAGGAAACTTCAGGGGTAGGGGTGTCCTTGTATTTAGACCAAGGCTTTTCCTTTCCATGTTCTCCATATTTTGGTGGGCCTATGCAAACAATATTTGCCACTCTAACACCATTTTTACTGTGCCCTTTTGACTAACCCTTAAAAAAACCTCTTAAACTTTTGATGTTAACTTAAACTAATATGTATGTGCATGAAAATATAAAAAAATACTATGCCTTCAATGTTTAAGGAGTCACATAAATCTCATGGCTTTAGGTTGCTTTGTGTACTGCTAAGAAATGTTATAATGTACTGCAATCTGGGGACTTGTGGACAAAGTAATTGTACATGGGTTCTGCCTTATTTTTCTTAATGTTTTTTTGACTGTAAGTTCAATATTTAGGCGTCAGCAAGGGGATTTCTTCTGAGAACTCTGTTTATGGGCGATTGTCCTTTCACTGTAACTTTACCTTGTCCTCTTTGTATCATTATTCTCATAATTAAAAATAAAATTAAAAAAAAAAGAAAATGGGAGCCACACCTTAGGGGATTTGGCTCCTTCCTTTACTTGACCTCTAAAACAATAGAGCCCATCCCAGTGAAAACCATGTTCCTAGATTTTTTTCTACTTCTTAAGAATCCCTTATTTTGCATTTGAAGTTGGCTTGTAGGGAGCTGCCTTGAGTTGTGACCTTCTCCTTTGTGGCTTAGAATTCTTAAGGCTTGTCTACGGCCATACCACTCTGAATGCGCTGGATCTTGTCTGATCTCAGAAGCTAAGCAGGGTCAGGCCTGGTTAGTACTTGGATGGGAGACCGCCTGGGAATACCGGGTGCTGTAGGCTTATATTAAAAAAAAAAAAAGAATTCTTATGGCTCACACCCATAGCTTAAGTATTGTTTACTGTTAAACTTTGCTTTCTGATTGTAAACATTCTTCTCTATACCAATGTCGGGGTTTATCTGTTATAAAACCCCCTGCTTAAAAATTAAACTTGTCTCACTCCTGCCAGAAGATGTGTTGACCCCATATACTTGTGTGTGCTTTCATTATTTCATATTCAGCAGCTCGTTACCCATTTTCCTCTCATGAAGGATTTTTTCCCCCACTAGAGATGTTGAGAAGCAAGACACCTGAAGCTCCCTTAGTCTCCACTTCCTCCTGAACAGAGAGGCACCAGGTGGGGGCATTTGCCACAGAAATGTACTCAAATAATTCAGCCATTCCTGTGTCTTCCATGGCCCTCCAGAGAGGAAAACTATGCATATCCTGGCTCCTGAATGAGGATGTGATGCCACCCTGGCCTTACCCAAAGCATGCTTTCCACATAGCGTGTCATGGTCTCTTCTAAAAGGGGCCTCATCATAGGGGTTCCTGCCTCAGAAACTCTACTAGGGGCCGGAGGCAGCTCAGAAAAATTACCTTGCATGTGTGAAGCCCCCAGCATCACACACAAACAAAAAAGACACACACAAAAACTCAGCTGAAAAATTAGCCAGTGCCTCTCACCTTCATCTGTGGGAAACTGTCCAAAGAGGCCCCAGGCATACATATTTTGTGGGGATTCTAGGCCGCTGAGGGCCACGGGAGTCATTCTCAGCAATACTCTGTCAATTCACCTGATGGTTTGATGATCTGGGTCCAGGATGTAGCTCAGCTAAGGAATAGGATCCCCAGAACCACTCCAGAAATACTTGGGAGCCTATGTGATACTGGAATATGCAAGCACACAATCTTGATCCCTGAGTTCTCTCCCAAGCCCTGGGGTACCCTTAGAAGGTAGGAGAGCAAGTCTCTTTCAAACCCCAGGCCTCAGGCCATGGTGAGCCCTCTCCTGGGAGATGCAGCACAGATAGCACATAGCCACTTCTCGGGTCAGCAACCAGTCACCATTGTAGATCTCGGGACAGGGCACCCTGGCCAGCAGGCGGGCGAGCTCGGGTGCAGGCAGGCTGGGGGTCAAGCTGCCATTGCCCAGCGCAGCTACGGGCACAGCGGTGTAGAAGGCACAGAGGAAGCGCTTGCCATTGAGCAGTAGACCAAGGCACAACGAGGGTACACTGGGCCATGGAGCAGAAAATGTAGCACAGTACGGCAGGGTCCTTGGCTTGTAAACAATGAGCCGCTTCCATTCCAAGGCCAGCATGGACATGTTGTTGTTGAGGACCAGGCCAAGCAGGAAAAGCACCAGTGTCGCTTAGGCTGTAGGCTACAGACCATGTTGTAGCCAGGCAGGTAAGGGCAGTTGAAGTCGAAGGCCGAGTAGATCTGGGCGCTGGCCAGGGCCATGCTGCTGCTGCTGCCATTCATGAAGGACTCCTGGCTGGACTGTAAGAACTGGAAGACCATCCTGAACTTGTCCATCCTGGCCCCTAGCCCCCTAACCCCACCTCAGCACCTCCTCAGTCTGGGTCTGAAAGCAGTGCACTCAGCCCTCTGGATACCCACCTCATGGCAAGGAGGGAAGGCTCAGGGCAAGGAGCTGAGGAAACTTATGTCTGACACTGGCAGGTCAAATTTTTTTAGTACTGTTATCCTAGTAGGAACAAACCAAGTTAGATATCATTGTGGATTCAAAATCACTTAATGTTCAGAAACAAAACAAATAACAGAAAGATCAACTAGCAACGAATAGCTTAGTAAACCTTCTGATAATGACTTAAAGACCTCATTGTGAGATACAATAAATTTCACAAATTTCTTTTTGCTGTACTTAAAAATAATTATATTAATATTTACTTGTAAATAAGCAACATAAAATACATTATTCCGTGCCTTAGGAATGGGTGGGAATTTTACATGGGTGGTGGGATTAGTTTTGGAACATAGAGTGGCAGAAACAAGTGTATTATGAGCAACTATGTATATCATAATCTTTTTTTTTTTTTTTGGTTTCTGGGCCACATCCGGCGGTGCTCAGGGGTTACTCCTGGCTATCTGCTTAGAAATAGCTCCAGGCAGGCATGGGGGACCATATGGGATGCCCGGATTTGAACCAACCACCTTTGGTCCTGGATCGGCTGCTTGCAAGGCAAACGCCGCTGTGCTATCTCTCTGGCCCTGTAAATCATAATCTTGAAATACTTTATTTTAAAAATCTCTCTCTTGGACCTGGGGGTGAACTAAGTAGGAGATGCCTTGAGTTCAGTCCCTGGAACAGCCCACATACCTGAGTGTGATCTCAGAAGCAGTTTTGCTGTCCACCCCATCCCTCCCAGAGTCACAGCAATTGTGGGCCTCTTGGGCACAGTTCAGACAAGAATGCTCCAGTTCTGCCACAAACCTCGTGGCCACCACCACCAGGCCCTGGGAAACTTATGCTCACGAATCATTAATAAAGGATGTGGCCCCTAGTGAGAGGATGCAGGAACCATGGCCAGGCATGGGAGAATTCCAACATTCTGCAAGGACATCTCCAGCAGAAGGAGGCCAATAGGAGGGGGAAATGGGAAAAAAAGAAGAAAAGACTGGATCAAAAAGGTAACTCACGGAAACAGCTCAGAAAAGTCCCATGCGTGATCTCTGGCACTACCAGGAACATGCCCTAAAGCTGAGAATAGGACTGAGCACTGCTGAGTATGGTCCAAAACAAAACCAAAGAAACTATTAAAAATAAACAAACATTGGGGCCTGAGAGATAGCACAGCAGTGTTTGCTTTGCAAGAAGCCGATGCAGGACCTAAGGTGGTTGGTTTAAATTCCGGCATCCCATATGGTCCCCCGTTCCTGCCAGGAGCAACCCCTAAGCACCGCTGGGTGTTGCCCAAAAACAAACAAAATAAACCCCAAAAACCAAACCAAACAAACAAAAACAATCAAACAAAAAATCTCTCTTTTTTGATTTTGGACCACAGCTGGCAGGGCTTAAGGATTACTCTGGCTTGCTCTCAAAAACTCACTCCTGGTAGGTTCAGGGGATGGAATGGGATGCCAGGAATTGAACCCAGGTCAGCTTCATGCAAGACAAATACTCTACCCACTGTGCTATATCTGGCCCCTAAAATCTCTCCTTATTAAGACTTTAATTTAATTTTGTATTTTAAATTTTATCTTGTTTGGGGGCCACACCTGGCAGTGTTCAGAGGTTACTCTTGGCTCTGTACTCAAAAATTACTCCTGACAGACATGAGGGACCATAAGGGAGGCTAGGGATCAAACCTGGGTCAGCCGTGTGCAAGGCAAATAAATGCCTTCCACACCATGCTATAGATCAGGCCTCTAAAATCTTTCTCTTTTATTTTTGAGTTCCCTATAAAAGAATTTTTTTTGGTTGGAACCACACTTAATAGTGTTTGGGGACTATATTTGTTTCTTCTCTGGTGCCATCCTGGTGGTGCTCAGGGGACCATGTACAGACAGGGATGGAACTGGAACTCTCCCATGTACAAAGCCTGATCACAGGCCTCAGATTCCCATTCTCTGTGCTAAATCTCTAGGGCTCATGGCTTGCTGTGGTTATATAGTGATGCCTCCTGCTTTGGATTATAATTTTTTCCAAACCCATCTCCACCCCTCTATAAGACAGGGGCCACATCTTCTGTTGTTTCTTGTCTGAACCCCAGTACAGAGCTTTGCCTGCAGGAAGTGCTAGCTAAAGGGACAAGAGTATATGATGATGTGTGTGACCCTTCACTGACTCTCAGGCATTTCCTTGCAGCTTAAATGGGGTCACGGAGCTTCCTACATTCCCAGGACTGGTAAATTTATCTCTGATGATCTTGGACCTCTCTATGGGTTCTTTCCTCCTTATCTCCCAATTCTTGTCAACACTCCCTTAAATCTTGCTCAGTCCATGCAAATTTTGAACATTTGCATGGCCTGACTATAATGGGGCAGATGGAGTGGACAGGATGAGGCAGGATTATTGAGTAGATGAAACCTAGAAGCGTAGAAATGGCCCAATATGGAGGGGACTGGGTTGCTTGTGTGAGTACCAAAACCCCCTGAGTCTAGGACTAAGGTGGTCCCAAGCACCCAGTAAAGCCACTGTAAAGTATTTTTCCACTTTACAACTTCTCCTTAGACTGAGGGTGTTAGTCCAAAGATAAAACTGCAAAATGTACCTTCTAAAGGGCAAGACCCCCCCCACCCTTTTCTGCTAAAATAGAAGAACTTGGTTGGTTCGAATGTTCCACCTGATAAGGACCCTTTCACACAAAGTTGAGTCAGCAATGAGTTGGGACTTCAATCCTAAAACTGATGTGATTTGTGTGCAAATGGAAAGAAGCCAATTATGCAAATGAGAAGTTTGAATGAACTACTTGTATTAACCAATGAAATACTTGAGTTGTAAAAGCTTTAAAGCTCTTTATAAACTGCTTGAAGATTTGACTCAGGGCACTTGTCAACTCCACCGGTTGGATGAGACTTGGACCTCGACTAGTTTTCTTCTTCCTAGAGGAGCATGACAGAAAATAATTGAGAAGCACTGATGT
The DNA here is from genome assembly GCF_024139225.1 of Suncus etruscus. Lineage (NCBI taxonomy): Eukaryota > Metazoa > Chordata > Mammalia > Eulipotyphla > Soricidae > Suncus > Suncus etruscus. The sequence goes on from NC_064864.1 coordinate 47,390,461, forward strand.
AGTTGCTCCAGTATCTGTGATGCAGAAAAGCTGTCTGGTCGAAGCAGGGCCTCAGGCAGTGCAGCAGGAAGGCCAGGATGATAAGTAGTAGGGTGATGCTCCAGCCTTCAGGGAGGTGGGAATTCAGGAGTGGATTGATGAGTAGGCAGTGTTGAGTAGTCCCCAGGCTCACCTCTAAGGGTCCCTCTACCCTTCTCCAGATTTGCCCACCTGTCCACATGCCATCCCTTCTCTCAACCACCTCCATCCAACTTCCCATCCGCCCCATCCTCCCATTTGTCTGTGTATCCAACCATCTTTCCTCTGTCTGTCCATCCATCAGTTCTCTCTATTTAGTTCTCCTCCCACTGTTGTCCCATTCCCAACCATCACCCCACTCTCCAACAATCACTCTCACCTTGAGGAAGTATCACCCCATCCTCCTATGCAGCCATTTTTATTCTCTCACCCTGTGGGATTAATCAGACCCCATGCCACTCAGAATAAAGCTTGTTATTCATTGGTTGGAAACATCTTTGAATGGGTTTCCCAGGTGATATGAGATAGAACACTGGAAGAGAAGGGAAAAGGAGAAAAAAAGAAGTAAAGCTGGTAAATCTGCTGTGAAAGATCTCCCCACTTTTTTCTTTTAGGCTGATCATGTTTGGTAAGGGTAAACTAGATTGAAAAAAGACTTCATAGGTTAAGTTGTGTGTGGAGCATTCTTAAGAACAATCATGGAGGGACTGGCGAGGTGGTGCTAGAGGTAAGGTGTCTGCCTTGCAAGTGCTAGCCAAGGATGGACCGCGGTTCGATCCCCTGGCGTCCCATATGGTCCCCCCAAAGCCAGGGGCAATTTCTGAGCGCTTAGCCAGGAGTAACCCTTGAGCATCAAATGAGTGTAGCCCGAAAAACCAAAAACCAAAAACCAAAAACAACAATCATGGTTTTTATGTCTAAATAACCAAGTGACATGATAGTGAGTACTGTCTGGAGAGATAATACATTTAAATTGATATTATATCCATTACAGATGAACATTAGACGACCATTAGTATGGTGAATATCCTGTAATTGATTAATGAGTTACAGTTAAAAAGCAGACTCAGGTGAGATGGTACATAAAATAAGAAAAGGGAGAGAGAGAAAGAAGAAATGATTAAAGCCAGAAAAGATTTTCCATTTTCTGGTCCAATCCCATTTGGTGATGGTAAACTTTACTTTATTGAGAAAAAGGCTGCCTGGAATAGATTGTATTTAGAGCATTCTAGAAAATATGTGATATGGTAATGAACATTGTATAGGGAATATATACCATGTATTATTATTCAGTGGGTCTTGCACATCCCTTTTACTAGAGGCAACTTATAATTATGAGCATTATGATATCATGATGGACTACAACAGTTGTCCTAGCGCGCCCCCACGATTTGAGAAGAAAGAACTGATGAGAAGGAGGGAAAAGCTCTTTCATAAGGCCTGTGAAGGCCCTGGGCCTGCGGTCTTGCTGCCAAGTCTCCTAACCCAGCAGGGGCCAGGCGATTCCCAGATGATAATGGATTCAAATGGTAGTGACATTGGGAACCTGGGACTCCCTTGGCTCAGGTCACCTGAGGTCTGTCTAAAGAATTTTGTATATAAATTAAAGTCAAAAGTCCAGAACAGGGGCTGGAGAGATAGCATGGAGGGTAAGGCATTTGCCTTTCATGCAGAAGTACAGTGGTTCAAATCCCAGCATCCCATATGGTCCCTAGAGCCTGCCAGAGGCGATTTCTGAGCATAGAGCCAGGAGTGTCCAGAACAACCTATGTTCCTTTTTGATGTTTTCATATGAAGGCCATAAATCTGGAATTAACTTAATAAAGCTATATATACATAGCTAGATAAACTATATATACACAGCTATATATATATATACAACTATATGTATAGCTAGATAAACTATAAATTATCCACACATCTATCAAACCTTTTTGTATGCTAATTCATACAATTTAGATAATTTCATAGATAGTTATTCAGTTGATTTCTAACCTCATCATCTGTTGACAATTTAGAAAATAACGTGTTTAGTAAGACATTATATTAATATATCTTGAGTGGAATGGTACAATTATAAAATCACTTAAATGTAATGACTTTCCACCCCAAATTTTACTTTTACTAACTCAGAAACTTCTGTTTTGCTGAAACTTAAATGAAAAATGAAACAAGAAAATTAAATATTCCATTTTTATGGCATATCAGTGAGATTTTTTCCATCTTAATTTATAAATGTTCTAACATCATCAATGGAATTTACATTTTATTTATTTGTATAATCACATATAGATCTAGAATGTTACTTTTCCTAATTAGACAAAGTTTTTACTGGTAGAGTTTTAGCTAGGCTAATTATTGCATTTACAGCTTTGAGTTCTTCATGATTTGGTCTATTACATTTTCACATAAGAAGTAGATTTTAAGTTAAACTCATTAGAATACATTTAGTTACAGAAAAATAGTTTTTCTCTCCACCCTCACCCTGAACCCTGCAGGATTTCTGAATAATTTTTGGTTCCAATAAAAATTTTTTTTTCACAATCGCTGTTGTTGGTGTTAGGTTTCTGTAGTTAAAGATCCTGGAATCTGTGTATATCCTACATCAAAGTCAGGGTGATGTGGAGTATCCTGTAGTTTCACTTCACCATTAAGAGGGCAATGTGGAGAGCCCTGCCCTGAAAGCAGTTTGTTGCTGTTGCTAAATTGTCTGGGTGTTAAACCCTCTTTGGAGTAAATCTATGTATGCCAGGGCAACATCCTATCTGATTTTTAAGATTTCCTGTCTCATAAGGCGTAATATCCACTACAGAGAGGAAAATTTCTTGCTTGTATTTATGCAAACCAACATAATGCCATGAAACATCAATAATACTCAAGGTGCCAAGGAGAAAGAAAAAGCAAAAAAAAAATAAATAAATAAAAATAAAAACAAAACCATGGCTATATTTATAAAGCTTTTTATAATACACTTATCAGTATTCTTGCAGAATGTAATGAAAAATCTGGCAAGCAGTATAGCAACAAGTACAAAAGCATTTAAACATGTCTTTCCCAAGGCTGTCCTCTCTCACCACTCCTATTCAACATAGTGTTGGAAGTTCTTGCCATAGTGACTAGGCAAGAAAAAGATATCAAGGGCATCCAGATAGGAAGGGAAGAAAAGCTCTCACTGTTTTCAGATGACATAATAGTATATTTAGTAGTATTTATAGTATATTTAGTATATTATATTTAGTATAAATAGTATATTTAGAAAACCCTAAAGATTCTACCAAAAATCTTCTAGAAACAATAGATTCATATAGCAAAGTGGCAGGCTACAAAATTAACACACAAAAAATAATGGCCTTTTTTTTTTTTTTTTTTTTTTTTTTTTTTGGGTCACACCCGGCGGTGCTCAGGGGTTACTCCTGGCTGTCTGCTCAGAAATCGCTCCTGGCAGGCACGGGGGACCATATGGGACACCGGGATTCGAACCAACCACCTTTAGTTCTGGATCGGCTGCTTGCTAGGCAAACACCGCTGTGCTATCTCTCCGGGCCCAATAATGGCCTTCTTATACACCAATAATGATAGAAAAGAAATGGACATGAAAAAATCCCATTCACATTAGTGTCCCACAAACTCGAATATCTTAGAGTCAACTTAACTAAAGATGCCACATCTTTAGGAGTTATAAAAAGAAAACTACAAAACCCAGCTTCAAGAAATAAAAGAGGACACAGAGAAATGGAGACACATACCCTGCTCATGGATTGGCAGGATTAACATCAATAAAATGGCAATACTCCCCAAGTCATTGTACAGATTTAATGCAATCCCTCTAAGGATTACCATGACATTCTTCAAAGAAGTTGATCAAACACTCCTAAAATCCATCTGGAACAATAAACACCCTTGAATAACTAGAGCAGCCCTTGGGAAAAGGAATATGGGAGGCATCACTTTCCCCAGATCAGTGGAATAGAATAGAGTATTCAGAGAATGCTTCCCAGAAATACAATAAATTAATCTTTGATAAAGGGGCAATAAATGAAAATGGAGCAAGAAAGCCTCTTCAACAAAGTGTTGTTGGGAAAACTGGTCAGCCACTTGCAAAAAAAAAACTAACTCAGATCTCCCTCTAACACCCTGCACAAAAGTCAAATGCAAGTCGATCAAAGACCTTGATATCAGACCTGAAACCATAAGGCATATAGAACAACATGTAGGTAAAACACTCCATGACATTGAAATGAAAGGCATCTCCAAGGAAGTAACAGCACTCTCCAAACAAGTCAAAGGAAAGATACACAAAAGTAAGCTGAGAAACCTCTGCATATCAAAGGAAATAAATAATGCCTAGGATACAAAAGCCACCCACAGAATGGAAGAAACTATTCACCCAACACCCATCAGATAGGGGCTAATATCAAAGATATACAAGGTACTTACAACTTAACAAGAAAAAAAAAAAAACATTTAACCCCATCAAAAATGGGGAAAAAATGAACAGGCAATTTCTCAAAAAAGAAATACAAATGACCAAAAAGCACATAAAAAATGCTCTACATCACTAATCAACAGGGAGATGCAAATCAAAACTACAATGAGGTACCATCTCACACCACAGAGACTGGCACACATCACAAAGAACAATCAGTGCTGGTGGGGATGTGGAGAGAAAGGAACTCTTATTCACTGCTGGTGGCAATGCCATCTAGTCCAGCCCTTATTAAAAACAATATGTAGATTCCTCAAAAAACTGAAAATTGAGCTCCCATACGATCCAGCTATACCACTCCTAGAGATACCATAGGAACTCAAAAATGCAATACAAAAATCCCTTCCTCACATATATATTCATTGCAGCACTATTTACAATAGCCAGACTCTGGAAACAACCAAGATGCCCTTCAACAGATGAATGGCTAAAGAAACTGTGGTACATATACACAATGGAATATTATGCAGCAGTCAGGAGAGATGAAGTCATGAAATTTTACTATACATGGATGTACATGGAATCTATTATGCTGAGTGAAATAAGTTAGAGGGAGAGAGACACACACATAATAGTCTCACTCATCTATAGGTTTTAATTAAAATAAAAGACATTGAAATAATTCCCAGAGTTGAGGACAGGAAGAATCGGCTCAAGTTATGAAGCTCACCACAAAGAGGGATGAGTGCAGTTAGAGAAATAACTACGCTGAGAACTATCACAACAATGTCAGTGAGTGAGGGATATAGAAAGTCTGTCCTGAATATAGGTGGGGGTTAGGTAGGGAGGAAATGGGGCCATTGCTGATGGGAAGGTTGCACTGGTGAAGAGGATGTCCTTTTTATGACTGAATCCCAATGACAATCATGTTTGGAATCACTGTGTTTAAATAAAGGTAACATAAAAAAATAAAAACAAAACAACATGTCTTTCTTACATATCATACAAAAAGTAGAAATGTTATTCATTCTCCTGATCCACACCACATGAATTCACTGCTGGTATGTAAAATTTGTTGTACATATAAGTAAGAAGCATTATATGAAAATTAATGATTGGGGCCGGGAAGGTGGCGCTAGAGGTAAGGTGTCTGCCTCGCAAGCGCTAGTGTAGGACGGACCGCGGTTCGATTCCCCGGCATCCCATATGGTCCCCCCAAGCCAGGAGCGATTTCTGAGCGTATAGCCAGGAGTAACCCCTGAGCGTCAAGCGGGTGTGGTCCAAAAACCAAAAAAAAAAAAAAAAAGACAGGGTCTGGATCAATAGCACAGTGGTAGGGCATTTGCTTTGCATGCAGCTAACCAGGGTTCCATCCCTGAGCATGCCAGGAGTGATTTCTGAGCACAGAGCCAGGAGTAACCCTTGAGCGCCACCAGGTGGCCCCAAAACAAAACAACAAAAAATACAAGCAGTATTCAAATATTGGTATTTAGAGGCTGAGTTGTTTGTTAGCTGTCCATTTGTCAGCAGCTTTCGTGTCCTCCACAATTTAACTGTTGAGATTTATGCTATGATGAACTTGGGTATGCAAGTACTGTTTGTGGGTAGTTTTTTTTTTTTTTGGGGGGGGGTTTTCATGCACACCCAGCAGTGGTGCTTAGATCTTACTCCTGGATTTGTGTTCAGGGATCTTCCCAGCAGTATTGAGGATCATACCTGGGTTGGGTTGGCTATGTCCAAGAAAAATTCCTTATCCATTATGTTATTTGGCTCCTTATTTTTTTTATTATTTTATCAGTTTAAACTTTACTATTTCATATAATGAGCAGTTCTTCTATATTGCAGAGATATATGTATGTTTGTATATATATACACCAAAATTATTTTGTCTTTCAGAATTTTATATAATTAACTGCTATAGTAAATCTGTTACAACATTTTTATATCTATATTTAACCACCATGATTACAAATATGTTTGTAGTTGGGCCTCAGTCATAGAAAGAACAACCCCCTTCACCAATGCAAATTCTCACCACCCCACCCCCATTTCCTTCTTCCCCTACCCCCTTCCTGTATTTGAGACAGGCCCTTTACTTCTCTCACTTATCAACATTGTAATGGTAGTTCTTATTGTAGTCATTTCTCTAACTGCATTCATCACTCTTTGTAGTGAGCATCATATAATGAACTGGTCCTTCCGGTCCACATCTCTATTATCTCTGGGCATTATTACAATAATGTCTTTTCTTTTTCCTTTTTCCCCCCATTTATTCCAGGATCTCATATTTCATGGCATAGAGTTTCTCAAAGTAGTCTCTGATTACCCTTTGCATCTCTCTATTATCTGTAGTGATCTCCCCATTTTTCATTTATAATCCAATTTATTAAGTTTCAAGCTCCTTTTCTTTGTGAGTTTTGCCACTGGTCTATCAATCTTGTTTACTTTTTCAAAGAACCAACTTTTGCTTTTGTTGATCTTTTGGAATGTTTTTGGTTTCCCCTTCAGTAATTTTTGCTCTAAGCTTTGTTATTTCCTTCTGCCTACTTATTTTGGGTTCATTTTGTTGTTTTTCTAATTTTATAAGCTGTGTCATTAAGCTATTTATGTAGGCCCCTTCTTTCTTCCTGATGTGTGTTTGCAACTTTGATTTTGAGTCTGTTTGTTCTGACGATTTAGATGTGTTGGGGACTGACTTGTTTGAGGCCATTTTGCTATTCTTTCTGCCATAATCCAGCCTTTCACCTAAAGGCTACATGCAGTCTTGCTGTAAGTTCTTGGGCCAAAGAGAAAGGAAAATGCAGCTGCAAAGTATAATTAATCTTTTAGCCCGGAGGAGAGCAACACAGCCCAGTACCATTCCCAGAAAAGAGGCCTTACTCCTTTAACCATATCCCTGAGTTTACAAGACATTCATTATTGTGTATATGCTACATTGTCTGTTCAAGATCACTGAGGCAAGCACATCTTGCACCACCTCCTGATAGTCAAGCAATTAGGAATGCAGCTGGAAGGTCACTAGAAATTTCCATGGATACTGCAAGAAGTATTGCCCACTTGCCTTATTTGGAATAATGAAGTAATTTTCATGCCAAAAGTGTGATTGACATCACCCTTGTACTGCCCCCTTCTCCTTCTCTATATAAGAAGGAGCTGTAGCCAAATAAAGTTGCCCTTGAACAGTGAGACGCTGCCTTGGGTCTTTATTATTAACCTCTCTCAGATTTTTACAGGTGTGGTTGTTCTTCTACCTAGCAAAATAGGAGTGCGGTTGTCTGAGAAGTCTTCCCAGCTAATTCCTGCTGGCCGGGCCCCCCTGGGGGGCTTCAGGACCCCGCATTTTGGCGCCCAACGCTGGGCTCGAAGACCACCGCCACACTCCGAACGACTACGGGTCGGCGAGTCCGGAGCTGTTTCGTAAATCGCAGGATATACCCCATCCGGGTAGGCGTTGAAACGAGTTAGCCTTAATCAAATATTTAAACTGCAGTTTTTTCAGTCGTTCTGATCACCGCCCCTGATTGGCTCTTGGGGCTTCGCCCGTTGGCTTCACTTCCATGGGTGTTTCATTGAGTACTGAACTTAAATTCATTATTGATATTCAGTCTGAGTTGAAAGCCAGACATGTAGAGGTTACCAAAAAGAATACTTGTAATTTTCTTATGTTTATTCATAATGTATGTCATTGGTTTATTATTACCTGTCCAGAAATTGTTGCGTCCACTTGGGACAAAGTAGGACATGAAATGAGTGATTATTTTGTAAATAATGATGATTCACAGAAGGAAAAAATTATGTTCCAATATTGGAGCCTGTTAAGAGATATCATTGTAACTAAAAATGCCGGAACCGCCAAAGACATCATCCATGCCGTTGAATCTCATGTACAACAAGTCTCCCGTGAGTGTTCCAGGACTCCCTCTCGTTCTAATTCTGTCTCTCATCTCCCTTCTCCCTCTGAGAATACTTCCCCTTGTCCTCCCTCCACCACTGATTCTTCTACCTTTGTCTCCAAAGTAATGCTCTTAAAGATCTCTCTAATGCTTCTCATTTATATCCCTCCCTTACTTCTGTCCATGCTTCTGCTCTATGCACCCAGACCCCTACAGAAGAGGCCGCTGCACCCTCTGTGCAAAATCCTAAACAGCCCTTCACTTCCCTAGCCTCAGCTCCGTCCCTGTTCCACCAAAACCTTTACTCCCCTCACCACCCTCCCCTCCTTAGCCAGCAATTGCAACAATACAAAGCCTTTAATTGGAAAAGCCTCAAAGAGCCGTTTCAAGCCTTAACCTCCTATGGCCCTCAAGCCCCTTACACGCTCTCCTGCTTAGAATCTAAAAGCTGAACTCTTTGTCTCTTGGGAAGTTAACTTTTTTTTCCGCTGCAAAGCCCTTGCAGACAGGCAGGAATTCTGATCTCTAAGCTCGTATAGCTGGCCTCGCCTCTTTTCATACCTTAAAGGTACAGCACACACTTTCCAGGTCCCAGCTTGCCAACATGGCTCTTGCTGCCCTCTGCGCCTGGAAGTCGCTCCCCAGAGCCGGCATTCCAGCAGCTCCCCCACACCGGCAACAAACTGTTGCTGCTTTCCCCCCCCCCCCCCCCCATTTTTCTGACTTGAGTTCCCAACTCACCACAATTACATCCATGGTCTCTCACCTCTCTAACAAACTTGATAATGCTCTTGGCTCAAAAACCAGCGCTACCTTTCCTGTCTTTCTCCCTAATGGAGAAAGTCTTCCCCCGCCTGCTCAGCAGCCTCCACCGCGGAGAACGCTCAGTCCCTAACCATGGCAGATTCCCTCCTCTCACCGCTCCCCCTCTTAAAGCTATAGATATGAAACTACTTGGCCAAATTGAAAATCTTAAACAAATCTTAAGCCTTCAAAAACAGGCTGCTTCTCTTAATTCACAGATTTCTGCCCTTCAGGCGTTTCCCCCCCCTCCTAAATCTATAGTTGTCTGTCCTCTGCCCACTGAATTCCACGGCCAAGCCCCCCCTCTTGAGAATTCAAAGGAACAAACTAATAAAAGTCAGGCTAAGTGCCATAAAACAGAAACTGCTGCAGTGCCTACAAAAAATTCTAAGGGCACAGTAAGCAGGATAATTACAAAGTATCATCTGCTAAGCCATAAAACCTTGCGATATCTACACTTTGCTGTTAAAACTTCTGAGCCTAATGTACCCTTTACTTTGCTCAAACCAGCCCTCAGCCTCCTTCAGCCTCTTTCCTGCCAGCCTTGGAAAACAGCCAGCTCAAACCCTGCCACTCCCACTTTAAGCCTTCCAATTCACCTTGAAATACCCAATCTTTGTTATTCAAAAGAAATCTGAAAAGTGGCATCTCTTGCATATTCTCAAATCAATTAATAAAACCATGATCCCCATGGTGCTTTTGCAACCCAGACTCCCCTCTTCAGTTGCCATTCCCTCTAATTCCAATAAATTAGTAATTAATCTTAAAAGATTGCTTTTTTTTTTCCTATATATCATTACACCCTGCTAACTGTAAATAATTTGCCTCTAACCTTCCTGCTGTTAACTGTGCTAGCCCCTCCCCAAGTTATCAGTGAAAAACTCTGCTTCACCTTGTCAGCCCTACACTTCGTCAAATATGTGTTATTAGGTTTAGTGCATTAAGTAGTGTAAAGTAATTATTAAAACATTAAAAAGCAACAGAAAGATAAAGGCAATAAATTTTTTTTCATGCCTCTCAGAAAATTTTAAAGCAAGGTCATAATTCTGTCACTTTACAGATAACAAAATGTTGGTAAAAGAAAAACTTCTTTGTGTTTTAAAATCCAAACGAACACAAAAGTGTTAAATTTAAATCTTATATTTCTATTAAAAGTTTTATTTTAATTTTTAAAGTATTTACAAAATTATGTGAAAAATAATGTGGTTAGCCTTTTTAAACAATATAGTTAATTTAATGCACAGTAAACACCTAAGTATGCTTTATAGTACCCTTAGTTTTAACTTTGTGCTACAGCAATGGTTGTTCTTTATTTCTGCATTGAAAAAACTATTATTTTAAGTGCATTCAAAATATCAGCACATTATACAAATCTGTATATTTGTGTCGCAGTGAAAAAATAATATAAATGAAAAATATATTATATATAATTTTATAAGTAATATATAAAAGTAACTAAACTTTATAAGCAAATTAACTAGTATTAAATACAATTTTAGTCTTAAGTTCTAAGTGTGTAAATGCATCAAATGTCTTTAACTATATTTTGTAATAATCTAAGCATTTACTTAATTTAGTATATAATATTTTTTACAAATTATTCACTTAAAGTCTTCATAGTAAAAACAGTTGTTTGTTTTTTAAAATCAGTTTTTATACCTTTAATAATCATAGTTCATGCTATTGTGTTTAATCATAAAAATTTTAACACTTTATTGCAGCTGTCTTACTGTTCTACTGCAAAACCAATTTAAATAAAACCTATTCATTTACAGCAAATGATTTCATACTTCAGAGTGAAGACTCCTTCTACAGTGCTCATTAACCATTTTACTTAATGTTTTAAACTTCAAATTAAAATTGTTTTAAAAATGTTTTGTGTTAAATCTAAACCTTAAAATTTATTTTCAGCAAAGTTCCACTCCATCTACATTAAGTACTTCTCAAAACTAAAAAAGTTTTTCTACAAAATTTTTTTTCTTCTCACAAACATGCTAGCTAAATATTTAAAAGCGCTTGTCAATTTTTTTATAAATAAGTCTTAAATCAATCCTTTTGTCTGTTTATGTGTCTGTTGTGATGAATGAAAGTGGCCACAAGTGTAAAATGTTGTGTTTAGTGTTGTTTTGTTTTGTCTGTTTATTTGTTATCTCTACATTTTATAATAATACAATTTTTAAAGCCTTATCCATTTTTTAAATTTCAATTAATTTTTTCAACCTGGTTCAGTCTGGTCAGTTCACAGACTGGCATCTTACAACTAAAAATCATGTGTTAAAAATTATGTATTAAGCTAGCTTTGTCCTTCTAAGAACATGGCGGAGGGTGTGGAGAATGGCAAACCCCAGATTTCTCAATGGCCATCGGGGATAACTTTTCCCTGGAGAATTTCTGGACTTTGCAGTCACCTGGCTTTCCTGCTATGTGTAAGTTCAAGCCTATAGAATATGTATTTATGGCTAAAAAATAGCATCCAGCTTTAACATAATAACTAGAAGTTTAAGAAAAATCCTTTATATTCAGTTTAAAAAAATTTTTTTTAATTAGCAATTGTTAATTATAAATTTTCTTTTATGCCAAAGTCTAACAGAGGTCAAATAGCATTCCCGTGGTATTCAAAAATAACTAGTGTAATGTAAATTGCTAATGTTTTCTGCAAATTCTTAATTTTTATATGAAGTAACCATTTTGCCTTCTGCCAAGCTGTTTTCTTATAAACCTCCTGCTAGACGCCATTCCTGCAAACCTGTTTCTAACTAACTCCACCTTTGACAATGCTGAATTGAGCACTCTGCCTAGCTGCCTTAAATGCCCACCATTGCCACCAACAACCTCCATTGCAAACAAGTCACGGTCGTGGAACTTTGCTTACTCGAACCATATATGTGCCCGCCTGTTCAACAATCACACATTTGCAATCAAACCATTATTGTTAACAACTCTTCCATCTTCATTGAAGCCCCCAACTCCACTTATTTTGTTTACTCCACTGCATTTTCTCCCCATATTGTTACTGAAATGTTTCTTGCTTATCATGATTATTATGTTTTAGCTTTGTTAATGCCTAAAATAACCATCAAACCTGTTGGTCCGGTTTCCACCTTGAACCTCATCCTGCAAATGGTCAATGCCTCTGCCCAAGCGCTCTCCAACACCAGCTATGAACACTGTTGAATCTGCAATTCACCGGTTTCGCCGTTTTATGAAAGCATCACAACGTTTGAACCTCCTATCTACACCACTGACTCTGAACTTCTTCTCTGGAAAGTTCAGCCTCAGCGTCATTAACTCACTGTTGTGCAGGTTGTGAGCTACGAACTCTGCCTTCTGGCCCATCCTCCTCCTCTCAAGTTATTTTAAATCTTATAAATGCCTCTGCTCTAGCCCTCACAAACCCATATTATGAACACTGTTAGCTTAGCTTCTCTCCTCAACCCCTACGATACTGTTAGTTCCCTTGCTGATGTAGTTCTTCAAAATCGTCGTACTTTATATTTTGCCCTTATGTAAGAGGGGGGAGTCTGTGTAGCCCTTAAGGAACAATGTTGTATTTTCAAAGATAAACCTGGATTAGTTAGGAATAGCGTTCAACACATTGGTGACGGTATAAATGACTTCCAAAAACATTTCGATGAAAAACAAGGTTGGTAACAGGGTTGGTTTTTCTCTTCTCCTTGGATACATACATTACTGTCCACTATTTTGGGCCCTCTTATTAGCCTCATGCTGCTCCTTTCCTTTGACCCATGGGCTTTCCGCAAACTTACTGCCCTTGTTAAAAACCAAGTAAATGAGACGGCAAAAACCTCTGTTCAAGTTCACTACCAACAGTTAACCCAACGTGACTCCTGTGAAAACTTGGCTATTGTCACCAAGCCGCCCTTCCAGCCACTAAGTTTTCAGGAGATAGAGCGCATAGCTAACAAACGGAGCTCGCTCCGGTACTTGTGCTCTCGGCTGTGGAGATACCTACGACGGGATTAGCAAGGTCCCAGTTAGGACACGGCCCTAAAAGGCTACAACACATAATTCGGATCTCTGTGCACACCCACGGCGCTTGTAGCCACCTTTTAAATGCGGCTTTGGCCGTGTCCGACCTGGTCAAACCTTGTAGCCTAAGACACGGTTCTTCCACCCGCTCACGACTTTCCTTCTTTTATTAGAAGAGAAAGGGGGAGATGTTGGGGACTGACTTGTTTGAGGCCATTTTGCTATTCTTTCTGCCATAATCCAGCCTTTCACCTAAAGGCTACATGCAGTCTTGCTGTAAGTTCTTGGGCCAAAGAGAAAGGAAAATGCAGCTGCAAAGTATAATTAATCTTTTAGCCCGGAGGAGAGCAACACAGCCCAGTACCATTCCCAGAAAAGAGGCCTTACTCCTTTAACCATATCCCTGAGTTTACAAGACATTCATTATTGTGTATATGCTACATTGTCTGTTCAAGATCACTGAGGCAAGCACATCTTGCACCACCTCCTGATAGTCAAGCAATTAGGAATGCAGCTGGAAGGTCACTAGAAATTTCCATGGATACTGCAAGAAGTATTGCCCACTTGCCTTATTTGGAATAATGAAGTAATTTTCATGCCAAAAGTGTGATTGACATCACCCTTGTACTGCCCCCTTCTCCTTCTCTATATAAGAAGGAGCTGTAGCCAAATAAAGTTGCCCTTGAACAGTGAGACGCTGCCTTGGGTCTTTATTATTAACCTCTCTCAGATTTTTACAGGTGTGGTTGTTCTTCTACCTAGCAAAATAGGAGTGCGGTTGTCTGAGAAGTCTTCCCAGCTAATTCCTGCTGGCCGGGCCCCCCTGGGGGGCTTCAGGACCCCGCATAGATGTATTTCTTGTAGGCATCAGAATGTTTTTGGGTCATACCCGGCAGTACTCAGGGGTTACTCCTGGCTCTTTGCTCAGAAATCACTCTTGGTAGGCTCAGGGGACCATATGGGATGCTGGGATTCGAACCAATGTCCTTCTGCATGCAAGGCAAACGCTCTACCTCCATGCTATCTCTTCAGCCCCAGAGCTGTTGTTTTGATGGCCTCAGGACTCTTGTCTCTCTCCTGTCAGCCTTGGGCCTTTCATGGTGGGTTTGGCGCAACACCCACAGGTCTCCCAGCACCCGCACACCTCTCAGTACAGCTCGTCCCATGCAGAACTTTACAAGAAATATCTTCCAGACGGGAAGCTGCTCACAGCCAGGATCCCAAAGTCAGTGGTGGTCTTGCCCTTATTCCCCCTTCCTTGGGAGGCTGCTAGCAGGTGGATGGACAGACAGAACAGCTTAGGTGGGGCAAACACCAGATTTATCAGGTTTAGGCAAACAAAGACCCATTTGGCCAGTGCTTCTCCCTTGGCTCCTAACATCAAGTGTGGAGGTTTTTCACCTGTTTGGGGGTGGTGGTGAGGGGCCCTCCCAAAGGCTAAGCTGCCAAAGTGGCTGACTGTTCCTGAACTGAGTGGTTCCAGGCTGGGGATTGCCTGTACTGCTTGGTTTGGAGCCCGGATGCCGCCTCGCTGACTTCTTGTCTACCTGCCTAGCCTGAACTACCAGACTGTCCTTCCTCCCCTGTGATACTGGGAAGCCCGACATGTTCCCTGCTACCTCAGACCTGCCCCTTCCCAGGGCACCAGAGATGGAGCAAAGTGGAAGAGACATGAAGCAGGAAACTCGGAAAAGGAAAAAGCTGCAGGAGCAGAAGGTGCATTTGGAGAAGATGCAGTGGTGCCTGGACCCACAGGGCAGCAAGTGCCTTCCTTGGAGGGCAGGACCGAGGCAGCACCCAGCTTTTAATTAAAGGGAAGTATTAACTTGTAGTCCTGTGGGTACTGGTTGTCATTTGCTGCAGGCTTCTATGAGTTGGCACTTAGAAAAAGCTCAATACTAATTTTTACTTTTAATTTTTGTTTGTGGATCTCACCCATTGTTATTTACTTTTGGCTCTATGCTCAGGGCACCATAGGGGATGCTGGATATCAAAACCAGGTGAGACCAATGCCTTTCCTCCCAGCTATGCTTTCATTCCACTCTAGTGTTTATTTTTAACTAAATGAATTTTGAACACAATCTTCATAAGGACATAAGTATGAAGAAAGCTACCCCAATGGAGGTTCCTGGCGGGTGTGGCAGGGAACCAGCCATCTGAGGTGCTGATGTTCTGCTGCACTGCTGCTCTTTCACCTTGAGTCAAATCAGAACTTGGGCCTCCCAGACAAGTGGACTACAAGCAGATTATAAGCAGTGGTTTGCACGGTAGTGAAGGGGAATGTTTTGGTTTGTCATTAAAATTAATGAAGTAGATGTATTAATCTCTAAAGTCCCAAATGTAGGATGGAGGGGCCAGAGTGATATTATAGCAGGTAGAGTGCTTGCTTGCACTCAGTTTACCCAGGGTTTGATCCTCAGCATCCTATAAGGTCCCCTGAGTTCACAGGAGTAATCTATCAATGCAGAGCCAGGAGTTCCCCCCCACCCCCACCCCCTCGGGACTGCAAGCTGTAGCACAGAAACAAACTAGAAAAGCCAACAATGGGGGAAGCCAGAGAGAGGACTTAAAGGAGCAGAGCACTAGCTGTGCATGCAGGGACCCTGGGTTCAACCCCCAGAACCACAAGGTCCCCAGAACAGCTGGTTTTGGCTCCCAAAGCAAGGTCACCCAAGCCAGTCAACAGCCTTGACCTCCTCCTGCCTAAAATGCTGGAGGGTTCGGCTCCTGAAACTCACTAATTGGTTCCCACCTTCTCAGGAAGTGGAGTTGAAGCAGAAGAAATCCTCTCTGTCTGAGGAGGAATTCAGTGGTGTGGAAGTTTACTACTGGGAATGCAATGGTGAGGCAGGAGAAAGGAGCACACTGCCCAAGATAAGGAGAGTGGGGCCAGGAGATGATGTGGGGGACAAGAGGGACCTTGGAAGTCACTGGGGCCCTGGTGGGTTGGGGCTGCTACTTCCTCTGCTTTCACTCACTCCTTGAGCACAGGGACCTCACATTTTGCCTGGAGAAGGCAAAGGAAGGAACCAGAGGGAGGCTGAGCCTTTCTGAGTCTGTGACCCCTGACATCACTATTGACATGAGCACTGGGTGTGACTGTGAGTGAGTGAGTGTGTTTGTATTGCATGAATGTGTGAGCATTTATGTGTGAATGTGTCTGTGTTTGCTGTGTATACGTGGTTGTGTATTGAGAGATAGTGTGTGTGTGTGTGTGTGTGTGTGTGTGTGTGTATTGTTGTGCACATCATTTTGAATCTTGCTCGTGTAGAAGCTTTGTGTCTGTTACTGTGAAATTCCCAAAGAACTCGGTTCTGGCCTGGTCCTGGTGGGAGGCCCTGTGGGCTAGCAGGGGACTCACTTGGCAAGCCCAGTTTCCCTCTCATGCTTTTGATACCTGCAGGAGGAGTCAGCCTGGCCTGCAGAGGTGCCCTGGCTGCAGCTGGCTACTGGCTTCATGTGGGACGTGGGGCTGGACTCACTGACCCCAGCCTTGCTGCCCTGAGCAGAGAGCTCAGACAGCTAGGAGGACTCATGGCCGCAACAGACCCTGGTGTCATATTAATGGGGATGCTTCAGTGCTCTGGGAGTTGTTCCTAGGGGGTAGAAATGGGGTGGAGGTCCCCATGGAGAAGCCAGCACCTCACTCTCCCTCTCCCTGAAGAAGAAAAGCAGGAAGGAGTGGGTACTGGAGAAGTAGAAAGCAGAGAAGGAGCTGGCATGCATTGAGAAGGCACTGATGGACCTGGGCTGGCAGCCTGAGTCCATGGACGATTTTGACTGCTTCATGCTCAACTCCCTGAAAAGCTCCATTCTGTGAGTGCAGTGCATGGTCTTCTACCTGCAGGCCATGGAGATCAAAAAGGCCTGGGCCTTGGCCGAGAGGGCGCTCAAGACCATTTCCTTCAGGCCTTCATTTAGGGAGGGCAGCAGCCGGGGTCCCTGTTCGGTACAACCGCTGCTGCAGGGCCATGGCCTCCCAGGGCTCGGGGCTGGATTTGTTCACGTACATGTGCACACACATGTATAGACACAGAGGTCCTGGGGCCACACTCAGCAGTGCTTAGTGCCTGGGGACTGCTCCCCAACATGCAGAGCCTGTGGTCCAGCCTTTTGAGCATCTCCAGAGTCTTGCCGATGTTTCCCTTCACTGAGGGTCACATTGCAGAGTGATCACCTGCTGGGAGCAGGAGAGAACATGCCAGGGTGCAGCTGCTGTGGCTAGTCCCCAGGCAGGGAGTAATGCTCCAAGAGCTTGTGACCAGAGAGGGCACCTTTGTGTAGCTCTTGGTCTAGTGAGAAGCTGTTGTATATGAAAACAATAAGATTAAGATTATCTAGGAATAAGATAAGAATAAGATTATTCTTTGCCTGTTGTCCCACCTTGACCTTCCAGGTGGGGGCGCTGTTGAGAGCCAAATAAATAGTTTGGGAGTGAGGTGTTCGGGGTCTTTTGGAGAGTTTGCTGGCTGGCTCCAGGTGTTTTTTGGAGCTTGCAGCAGGCTGACAAAGAACTCTCTTCACCTAACCTTTTACCACTTAACCCTCCTGTCTGTGTGGATTATTTGCTGCAGATAAATATTACCAAAATCTCCCCCCAAAAGGGAACAAGGGGATGGGAATCAATTTCTCATTCTGGGAGCTCTTTGAGGATACACAAATAACCAACAAAGAAGTAAACAGGATCCCACAAATGGGGCAACAAGAAGCCAGAGTGTAGGTAGCTGCTTCCAGCTGGGACCTGGGTGCTGAGTTGACTTTCTTCCTGGGATGGACATTCTTCCCTTACCAGTGGTGTCCTGATTTCTGCTGCCCATGAGCTGCACTGGGGCTGGGGGCCAAGGGGGCAGGTGCTGGGGGCTGAGAGTCATCTAGGCACTCAGGTGCTGAGTGTTCCCCAAGGAGGAGCAGGAGGAGCTGAACATGTGGGTGTCTTTGCTGAACCTGGAGAACATATATGGCTCCCCGGGGGCTACAACAAGCCTCTCAAGGTCTTCTTCCACCTGGCCCATATCTACACCAAGTCCAAAAAAATTTCAGGTGGTCTGCACCCAGGCCCTGCTCAATCATTCTCTCCAGGGAAGTAGCTGTTTCTCTACCTCTGCTTGGGAATCCTGAGAGAAGTGGGGAAAATGGAGGCACTTCCGACTCTAGGCATACTCAACCCAAAATCCCCCTTTTTCTCTCATCTGTTTTTTGAGGGTACATGGAGAGTTGAATCCACCTCACAGTGCTCAGTTGCTGGAATGAAACTCAGGCTCCTGGGCCCGGAGAGATAGCACAGCGGTGTTTGCCTTGCAATCAGCCGATCCAGGACCAAAGGTGGTTGGTTCGAATCCCGGTGTCCCATATGGTCCCCAGTGCCTGCCAGGAGCTATTTCTGAGCAGACAGCCAGGAGGAACCCCAGAGCACTGCCGGGTGTGGCCAAAAAAAAAAAAAAAAAAGAAAGAAACTCAGGCTCCTGCATGCAGAGCCTGTGCTTAGCCCTTTGAGCCAACTCCATGGTCAGCTCCTCTGGTCATGGAGCTGCTAGCAGGTGTGGGTCAGCAGGGAAGCGCAGTCCTGGAGGGCTTCCTGCAACTGCTCTGTGTGGAGGCCTCAGCCTAGTTTCTAATGAGCTGCCCACCTATCCCATCCCTTCTCTGAATAACTCTCCCTTGCCTCCTGACATTCAGGAAGCTGGTGATCTGTACAACCAGATACTGAAGCGTTTCTGGCAGGAGAAAGCTATCTGGATCCAGTATGGTGGCTTCCTGCTGCGAGGGGGTGGGGGCCAGGCTGACACCAGCTACCACACCATGCAGCGGGCCCTCGAGTGCCTGCCTGCCAAGGACCATGAGTGCAGTTGCCCACCTCCTGCCCCTTCGGTGCCATCTGGGCCCGGATTGGGGTTTTTCTCTCCTGTGAGGGGCAGTGTCATGAGGGGGACAGAGCCCTTGCTTCAGTCATCATCTCTTCATGGTTGTAACCATTGCCTGAGTGGCATGGGGGTGGGGACACCTCTCTGTTTACCATGTCTGAGCATCCATCCTCTCCCTGTAGATATAGATGTGATTATCAAGTTTTCTCAGTTTGAGTTCCAGCTGGGAGATCCGGAGCGTGCCAAGGCCATGCCCGAGAATATGCTGAGCATGTATCCGAAGCACATAGACATCTGGTCTGTATACATCGACATGACCATCAAGCACAGTAGCCAGAAGGAAGTCCGGTAAGTGGGGCACACACACTGGGGCCCATTTTCAGAGTTCAGAGGGCTGGGGCTTTGGCCCTGTAGGGCTGGCTCTGTTCCTATCCCTCTCCCCAAATCTATCCTCACCCCCTTTCTCTTCTCTTGAAAATCTGCTTGGACATGACCCCAGGTTCCTGCCATCTGCTTTCCCAACTTTCCTTCTTTGCCTTGGGGCTGGCTTCTGTTCTGTGTTGGGGAGCCCTGGTCTGGGAGTTTCTCTTGATGTTTTGCAACCCGTGTCTTGTGCTCATCTTAGAAAACAGCCACAGGCCTCATCTCCCAGGTGTCCCCTAGTCCTCACACGCTGGAAGGAGGAGGAGCTGGCTGGCACTGGCTTCAGACAAGGCTTTTGTTCCGGGTGCTCCCTAAGCCTATATCCCATCCCAGAACTGTCCTGACTCTCCTCTAACATCATGGGTTTGGTGTCTGGGGAGTATGTTCACATCTCTCTTCCCCCAGGGACATGATGTTCTCTGCTCTTTTTATTTTTTATTTGTATTCTGTGGTCTACTCAGGGGGTGCTCAGGTGGTCTGTGGGCCTCACCAGTGATCATCAGCCAATCGGAAAAATCAATAGTTCCAGGGACCTCTAGGGACACCCCTAGAAATGTTCAGGGGATCACGTAGTGTCAGAAATTGAACCCTGTATTATTTCCCATTTCCTGATACCCCCCTCCACAGTGATGATGGTTAAAGTCATATTTTGTTATTATTTGGGGCCAGTTGGCTTAGCAGGACCCTATGGTGATCACAAGAACTGGGGCCTGTGGTTACTGGCAAGTGCCTCACCACTACACCACCTCTCTGCCCCTTGATGCTATCTTTGATGGATGCTGGCATAATTAGAAGTGGCCACAGGAGGGTCTGGCACCAGACCCTTCACCATGTGGGTGTTGCGAGGCCAACGCCACTGCCTCTTTCCCACAGAGACTTCCTCAAGCGGGTCTTTCACCTACCTGAGCCTGGCCCCCCAAGAGAATGAAATTCTTCTTCAAGCATTACCTGGACTATGAGAAGCAGCACGGTGCCAAGAAGGACGTGCAGACTCTGAAGGCCAAGGCGCTGAAGGCCAGAAGCTCAGAGCTGGAGAACTAGCTTCTTGGACCTTGAGTTGTGGGGCTGGCAGTGTCTGCACTCTTAAGTGTTGCTTTCTCGGTAGTAAACTGGGGTGATTCTATAAGAATGAAATCTTGATTCCCAGTAAGTGTGTTCTAGCGAGGAGCAGTTTAAAGGAGACCCCAGGCCTCCCTGTTCCTGCAGGGGGTGAGGAGGGGACTGTTAAATTTCCGGCTTCCAGCAATTAGGAAGCAAATGCCTCTTGGGGAGTCGGAAGCTTCAGCAGGCAACATGGCTTCTTGCGGTAGGCTTTTGGCCAAGCTTAGGGGAAGATGCAATCTCGGCTGCCCCCCACAGCCTTTTCTCTCCTTCCTCCCAGTCCCCAATGGGTGGGGAAGGGACTGGTGAACTTCTGGCTTCCAGCAATTAGAAGCAAATGCCTCTCGGGGAGTCAGAAACACAGGGATGGCATGGCTCCATGTGCTCTTCATTTGGCCAAATCACAGACCAAAGTGGTGTCTCGGAAACAACACCCTCCCTCTTGACTATTTCTAAAACATAAAAGGGACACGTGTATCTCCTTTGTATATCTCAGATGTATTCCCTTCACATCTATAACTCTTTTTGAATATCCTCTTATATAGTGACAATTTTGTCCACTGGTTTTCTTTATTTGATTATTTGTTTGCTTTTCCCCCTTTGAGTTCTGTTTTATAAGCAATACTGGTAGAAGAGTATCTCTGTATAGAATTCATGTTTGAACCAAGTTATGGGGAATGTTGGACTTTATTCGTCGGCCCCCAGATGCACCAACAATATCTTGTGGCATTGTTTCTCTTTTGCATAGACACATTATAATGAGATAATAATACATATGCAAACAAGTTTTATCTAATAGAGATGGGAACACAAATTTGGTAATGCAGTTAGGCCTTATACCCTGAACATTGGCATAATTGATTTGGAATAGGCCTCAGAAGAATGGGCATTTTCCATACACCCCTGAACAATGAATACCATCTATGGAAACAACCACAATTGTCTATAACATTACCAGGATCCAAACCTCTACCAGGGAAGACCTACCACTGCTTTGGCATTGACTTACTCCAAAGAGTTCTCTCAACACCCAGATGACTCAGCAACAGCCTGCTTGCAGGGCAGATAGCTCCACATCTAATGGTGTTCTGAAACAGAGGATGCTCCACATCAGCCTGACTTCGATGAAAAAAATGCATAGAATCCAGAATCTTTAAATATAGGAACCTGATACCAACAACAGCTAAAGTGTGAAAAAGTTTCACCAGGACCACAGAGAATGACTCGTGTTGGACAGACTGGAATGCCTGGAGCCCAGAGTCGGTCTTATGCCAGTAAACTTCAGGGGTGAGGCCTTCTTGTAATCAGGCCAAGGATTTTTTCCATTTTCCCCATACTTTTTGGGCCTATGCAAACAACGGCGATTGCCACTGTCACATCTTTACTATTTTTTTTAACCCTTATCCTGTAAGGAAAAAAAAGCAATTTACTGAACTCAAAAACAAAAAACTGTAGTAGAATGCCTGTTTTGAATATAGGTAGGGGATGGGAAGGAGGAGGGGGCATTAGGAGGGGGGAATGTTACACTGGTGAAGGGGGGTGTTCTGTTTGTGACTGTAACCCAACTATAATCATGTTACTTAAATAAAAATTATATTAAAAAAAGAATGAGGGCCCGGAGAGATAGCACAGCGGTGTTTGCCTTGCAAGCAGCCGATCCAGGACCAAAGGTAGTTGGTTCGAATCCCGGTGTCCCATATGGTCCCCCATGCCTGCCAAGAGCTATTTCTGAGCAGACAGCCAGGAGTAACCCCTGAGCACTGCCGGGTGTGACCCAAAAACAAAACAAAAAAACAAAAAAACAAAAAAAAAGAATGAAATCTTTCCATTGTGTAGATACATTGGTTCATTCTTTTCCTCCCCAGGGCTGCTCCATGCTCCAAGGCCCAGATCAGCTGACTGCCTGTGTCAGTCCAGAAGAAGCAGGGCTGGGAGGCTGTGTTGGGCCCAAAAGGCCCTGCCAGGAGGTGTCCCTTTGTGGTGCTTCAGCTCAGCTTTGTACTCAAACCCCTTGTTCGAGCCACATGGGATAGGACAGGCATCTTGAGGGGACATAGCAAGGGGCCCCAAGAGCTGAGCCCATGGTGTTGTTGCTTCAGAACCCTGGGGGTGTCCTCTGAGGCTTTGCCCTAGGGTAGGCTGATGAGAGTGGGGTGGATCTGCCCTGAAAGGGCTATATCATATGGGAATGGTTCTGTCAGCTAGTGGCTTTGTGGGGAGAGGACAGGACCTGCCATGCCCACCATTGTCCTGCCCCCAATGACCCTTGTTGAGCTTCTAGATGAAGCCCTGCTAGAGTTCATTTTCTCTGGAAACAGGGCTTTTCCATGAGAAACTCCCTCTGAGCAACCAAAGGTCTTTTAAGCAGCCCAGGCTGAGTGTGGAGGTGGTGGGCTGCACTGAGCACTGGCTTACAGAAGTGAGTCAGCCTGATTGGGATTGGGGGCAGGATCTTCCGACTCAGTCCAGGCCTAGTTGCCCTTGGCTTTGTCCTTCCCGGAGCAAATCATTATGGATTCCCCTTTTCTGTCCACTGCAGACTGTATCCATGCCCACTCTCCCTGTGTCCTCCCACAGAGGACAGAATTTCAGCTGGTGATAGATACTGTGACCAAACAAATTTCACACTGGCAAGTTTTCTTTTTTTTTTTTTTTTGGTTTTTGGGTCACACCTGGCAGTGCTCAGGGGTTATTCCTGGCTCCAGGCTCAGAAATTGCTCCTGGCAGGCACAGGGGACCATATGGGGCGCCGGGATTCGAACCGATGACCTCCTGCATGAAAGGCAAACGCCTTACCTCCATGCTATCTCTCCGGCCCCGGCAAGTTTTCTTAAAAAAAAAAAAAAAAAAAAAGCTTTATCCAGAATTTTCATGCAACAAATACAGCCAGAGAACACAGATGGCTGCTTCCAGCAGTGTACACCTAGTCTGTAATGGGACAGTCTTGCCCTGCCATCCCCCCAGAGCCTGTGGCAGTGTCACTGTTCCTGGCTTGATGGCCAGTACTGCCCTGGCAGTCCCATTAGTAAGAGAATGGCAGAGAATTAGGCTGGTCCCCAGAAAGGCTCTTCCTCCAAAGCCGCTGACATATGGTGGCAACAGGACGGGACTTCCTTTTTGGGTTTTGGGCCATACCATGGGTCTGCAATGCTCTGGATTCCGTCCTGACAATGCTCAGGAAACCATGTGGTGCCGAGGATCACACCCACGGCTCCTGTCTGCACTCAGCCCCGTGAGCTATCACCCTCAAACTGGCCCATGGCTTGTCATCTAGCAGCCACATGCACTACTCTCTCCTCCACACCTCACTTGCCCCAGGCACTTTGGGCCGGTGTTGTGGGTGTCAGACACTGACCTGAAGGGGGCAGCAGGGCCATCTCCATGTCAGGGGCTGTGGCTTTGCCCCCCAGGCCCTGGGCCCACTTGTGTAGGCGGCTGTAGAGGGGGAGGCCCATGTTCTCACGGTACAGGTAAACACCAGTGATGGCATTCCACTGTGGCCGTGGCTGTGTGCTTTCCACGGGGAACTTGGCCACCAGCTCCTCGTCCTCTTTGTTGAGTGCCACGAAGCCAAAGAAGCGCCGCACATTGTTGGCCGCCAGTACGCGTGCGTGCACCTCGGCTGTGTGCTGGAAGAGCTGGTCTTCGTTGGCGCGGTAGCGGGCCCAGTAGGACTCCTGGCGGTAGCTGAGTGGTGAGCAGTAGTGCTTGAGGCACTTGGTCAGGAACACCAGTATGGCCACAGTGCCGATGAGCAGCCACCCAAAGAGCTGGTCAGAGAAGGGGCAACTGAGGAGGGCAGGGAATGGCCAGGGGCTGTCCACCCCGGATAAAGGAGAGCAGGGGATGAAGCTGGCTCTCAGCACCCCAGCCCATACAGCTGTGATTGCCCCCTGCCTGTCATCCTTGGCACTTTCCTTTCTTAGACCTGACAGATTTCTGCTGTCTTTCTTTGCTCTCTAGGACCCCTTCCACACTACAGCCCATCCAATCGGACTCCAATTGCAGGCTCAGCTCACGTGCCACCACCTGGGAAGTCCAGGGACCCTCTGAGAGGCCCAAGCCTGTCTCCTCATCCACACTGCCTGGTTGGGAAATCACATTGCGCTGGTCTCAAATGCTCCTTGGGATGGGGTCCATTGATAGTCTCTGTCAAATGCACCCCCCCTGGACCTTTACAGCACTAGATGTTTGACCAGCAGCACCTGAAGCTCATTCCCGGGTCCCCCACACCTGTCTCCTTCAGGGTTTTCTTAGACTACTCTACTGCAGCTTTTTGCAGGGCAGGAGTCACTTTGGTGATATGTAAGCCAAATAGGTCTTAAACCAGCTCAGCCCAAGGGATGTGCAGCTGGAGCCCTTTGGGGCTGGGGAATACCTGCTCATCCCCAGCAGTGCTCAGGCCTCCAGAGTCACATCCAGTGATGCTCAGGAAGCCTCCAAGACTGTACCAGACAGTGCTTGGAGGGACCATGTACCTGGTCTGAATCTGGGCTGGCCTTGTGCAAGGCTTGAACCTTAGCCCCTGTGTTATATCTCTGCCCCTGCTACTGTTTCCAGTGTCCCGGAATTAGGTTTCCTTACTACTCCTGCCCAGCCTCTGACCTTTCAACATCCCCTCAGGCTACTACTTCTGTGACCCTCTCCTCTAATTCCTTTGTCCCTCAAAACTAAGCCAAGGCTGAAGACAGAGTCATCAAGAAGGTAGAGAGCACCAAGGGCAATGGTTTTCTCAGAGAAACAACAAATCCAAACTAAAGAAGTGGTTTGTCACCACGGCCTGTGTTGGTCTGCAAATGGAGGGAGGTTGGAAGCCTCAGTTCTAAATGCTGGGCCATGTGCCCTGTGCAGGGCAGGTGCATTGGCAGGCATAAAAGGCTAGAGAGGTCTGCGCTAAAGAAACTGCATGTCATCAGCACTAAAGGAGCCAAAGGCATGAGGCAGGATCCCCTTCATGGATAAAGATCAGAGCCCATATAAAACTGAACTGCACAGATGTGAACAGCCAGGAGAGAAGCATCAGCAAGAACTAAAGGCTGTGAGAAGGTGGAACTCCCAGTGACTCTCTTCACCTTGATAGGATCTGAGCAACAGATTCTTCTCGGCCTTGGGCAGCAGCAATTTGGGGGAAACCTATAAGATTAACTTTGCAGGAACCCACATGGTAGTACAATAGATAAGGCTCTATCACTGACGCCATATGATTTCCCAGCAACACCAAGAGTAACCCTTGAACATATCAAGGTATGTCAATGCTCCCCCAAAAGTACCCTTTCAGAATCAAATTTGGGGTATCCTCATTCTGGGGTGGCCTGCATTTCAACTTGGAATGTATAATTCTTTTATTTTACCCATTCCCAGATCTCTTCCCTTTGAAGAAGCTCATGTTTCCTTTTGATTGTCTCTCTCTCCCTCCCATAAGTAAAACTATTGTACACTTAAGGGCAAGAGCTAGTACTGGGTGTGAGGATGGGGCCAAAACAATAGTACAGCAGATAGGGAAATTGTATATGACCAACCTGGGTTTGATCCCCAGTATCCCATATGGTACCCTGTGCACTGGCAGGAGTTAATTGCTGAACATCACTGAGTGTGAGCCCCCTGCCCCCTAAATGTACCAGAGTCAGTGTACTTTCCTTTTGAGCAGCCAACCTCAGTTCCATTTTCCCTCCCCGCAAGTATTCCTGGATATGGCTCCAAAAAACAAAACTCTTGCTTGGGGTCTGGGGAGACATAGTGCAATAGTCTTGCACATGTGAGTCCTGGGTCTCACCTCAGCACCACAAAAATAAACTAAACTCTTCCTTGGAACTGATTTTTTTTTTGTTTGTTTTTGGGTCACACCCAGCAGTGCTCAGGGGTTACTCCTGGCTGTCTGCTCAGAAATAGCTCCTGGCAGGCACGGGGGACCATATGGGACACCGGGATTCGAACCAACCACCTTTGGTCCTGCCTGGATCGGCTGCTTGCAAGGCAAATGCCGCTGTGCTATCTCTTCGGGCCCTGGAACTGATTCTTGTCTCTCCCTCCAAGCACTGCCTCATGGTTGCTGCTGATTACTAGGCCAAGTCTAGAACCTTCCTGAGTCCCCTGCCACCTCCCAGGGAAGGGACCAAAGGGCCCCTTAGCACAGTCTTACCTGAGATTCATACTTGAGCCTGCGGCTGACCTCTTCCCGGAATACTAACAGGTGATCAGGACACTCCTTGCAAGGGAATTTGGCCAGAATCTGGGAGGCATTGGGGACAGGAAATTCTTTGTCCCCAGAAGAGAGTGAGGTCGGGTCCACAAACTCGCTGAGTGCACAGACATAGGCCTCACCGCGCAGCAGGGAGATGACGGACCAGGTGACAGGGGCGACCGCTGCCCGGCCCACGATGGAGCTCAGGAGCAGAAAAATGGGGGCAGCCGAGAAGTTCTTGGCCCTGCGGTACTGGCACTCAGTCACCAAGTTCCAGGTTTGATTGTTGAGGATGATGCTGATGAGGAAGAGCACCAGGGCCGGCACCCCGATGGCCGTCAGCCCATACAGGTAGTTCCGGGCTGGTGCACAGGGGCAGTGGAAAGCCACCACAGAGAAGAGCTCCTGGCTGCCCACGGTGCCCAGGGCCACCAACCCATTGAAGATCATTACATCCTTGCTCTTGAAGAAGAGTGACAGGAAGCGGAAGTTCTCTGCTATGAGGGCAGCCATGGCTTCAGGAGAAGGCGGTGGACCCTGCCGCTGCTGGAGGCCTCTAGGAAGGAGGGCAGGCTGTTGGGCACCTGGTATCAGGGATGATTTGGGTCATCCTGTGCACTGTGGTGGCCAGCTGGGCACCTGTAGAGCAGCAGGAGACAAGGAAAGTCTGCTCTGAACCTAGAACGTGGGTGGCTCATGAAGTCAGGCTGACAAGGAAGGAGGGCAGGATCCCTAAGTCTGGGGTCAGTGATGGTCCTACCTGAGCCATCATTCTCATCCTCGGGAGAGCTGAGCTGTCTCATCCTTATCCTCACTGAGCTGTTAGGTCCTCTGACTCAGAAAAGGGCCAGGGGTGTTCTCTAAGTTGTTACTCAAGATCAAACCTTCCTGTCTCAAACCTGGTGGCTTTCATGAGCTTCTTTCTGGATGGGGTCAAATGGGCCCTGTGGCCTTCCAGTGGGGACTGAGGGACACTCACTGCCCTTTGGGACTAAAGGTCGAGTCCTACTGCCCCGCTGAGGGCACAGGGGGGTGAGACTTTGTGGAAAGCCTTTCCTCACAGCCTCTAGCCCAGGGGTGTAAAAGCTGGACCAGTGTCTCAACATGTGGTGGCTGGAAATGACCCTGTGATTTGGGTGGAGGGTGAGTCCTGGCACCTCCACTCTCCTGGAGGTCAGAGAAGGCTTCACACTAGAGGTGTCATGCTCTGCTTCCAGCTATCTGCCCATGTCAGAGTTTCCTCTGGGCCTCATTTATCAAGAGGGCAAAGGAGGGCATGCAGAGAGGCCTGGGATGGTCCCTCATCTCTCATCTCGCTGGCACCCCAGGGTGACACCTAGAGAGAGCAGAGGGGCAGTGCTCCTTTTTTTGGGGAGGGGGTCACACCCGACAGTGCTCAGAGGTTACTCCTAGCTCTGTGCTCAGAAATCGCTCCTGGCAAGCTCTAGGGAGCATATGGAATGTCAAGAATTGAACCACCTTCTGCCTTGGGTTGGCCATGTGCAAGGCAAATGCTCTACAGCTGTGTGATCTCTCCAGCCTCCTGCGATGCTCCTTCTTGCAAAGAGCAGATGATGGCCCCAGAAGATCAGGGCCTGGTAGGAGATGTGACCCTGAAACAGAGCTCCTGCCATACTCCTCTGAAGACCTGGGCTCAGCCCCACCCTTGCTGCACTGCAAACGGCAAATAGGGAGGTGCCTGGGCAGGACTTTTAGGCCCCATCGCAGGAGGATCAGGACTTGGGCAAGAAATGTGAAGGGAAGTGAATTCTTTATCTTTCAGTCTCCTCTTTTTTCCCCATAAGACACTGGGGAACCTTATCTCCCCACATTCTCACTTCTTTATCCACCAGCAACATCCACCAGAACCTGGGCCCAGGCCCCCAGCTGGCAGCAACAGAAGTCCCGACTGGCTGGGCTGTGATCTGGGCTCCAGGGGCATATTCTAGCCCAGCTCCTCCCCAGACACCACCCACACAGTCAGGAGCCAGCATCCAGGGTGTGGCCGTCTCCTAGTCTGTGAGAAAAAAACCAAAGCCCTCAGGCTGGGGTGGACAGTAGATTGGTGGAGGACCTGTCCAGCATCTTCCTTTGGGGTCCATTCTACACCAGCACCCTCCTGGTCACTGCTAAGGCTGCCCAGGGAAAGTGTGAGGTTCAGGACCTGGCTCTTTCCAGCAGTCACTCTATTTGCCTCTGACCTTCTTGACTTGGGGGGCGGGTGGTTTGAGCCACACTCAGCAGTGCTCAGGGGTTACTCCTGACTCTGCACTCAGAAATCACTCCTAGCAGTGCTCAGGCAACATATGATATGCTCAGGATCAAACTCTGGTTGGCCATGTGCAAGGCAAGAGCATCCTATCTGCTGAGCTCCAGACCCCCTACTTGGCTTTTTTGGGTTTTTTGTTTGTTTGTTTGTTTGGTTGGTTGGTTGGTTTAGGGCCATACCTGGTGAGGCTCCGAGTTTACTCCTGGGTCTGCATTCAGGAATCACTCCTGGTGGGCTCAAGGGACTTAACCCAGTTAGGCTGCCTGTGCAAAACAATTGCCTCACCCTCTGTGCCATCTCTCCTGTCCCATTCATGGCTTTAAGACCTCATGAGCACAGACTGTGGATGCACAAATACTCAAATAGGGTTCCAGGGCCCTAGTCACTGATGGAGTGAGCTGAGAAGGGACCAAACCCTGGCCAGGGAGTGGCACCCAGGAGGGAGGATGACAGGGAGAGGGGACCAGAGCTGGAGTAGTTACTCCACTCCAGCTCTGGTCCTGCTATGCTCTGGGTCATACCCCAGGGTTCGCCTCTTCCTTACCGAGAGCAGCTGTAGCTTCAGGCAGCAGCTTCTCCTCCACGGGCAGACGAGTGGCTCACTGCGGTGGAAGCTTAGACCTGTGGCCTTCGTGGGCTCCTCTCTGTTTTGCTCAGATGCAGAAGCCTGAGGACTTTAGAAAGTTTCACTCCGGAAAAGAGGAGGGCTGGCTGGGCGGGGCTTGCAAGTTGGTGGGTGGAAAAGCAAAAGCAGAGGGCGGAAGAGGGAGAGCAGGGGCAAGGAGGGAGGCAGGGAGGTGCTTCTGCAGCCTCCAGAGTAGAATGTCTGGTCTCACTGGTCAGCACCAGGTCAAGTTGCCTGCAAGAGCTTAGACTGGATTCCCGATAGGCAGAAGTTGCCATGGGCAGGACATTCAAGGCCATGAAGGACCTTGGGCACTCTCCCTCCTCCTGTCCCGGATGACTCATCTTCCTGTGCTGGCTCCACCCTGGTTCAGTTAAGGCTGGTGCTGCTTCAGACTAAAGGGTCTTCTGAGAGAGAGGACAGCATATGGGATGCTTGTCTTGCACAGGGTCAACCAGGGTTTAATCTCTGGCACCAAATATGGTACCCAGAAACCTCCAGGCTTCAGTCTTGAGCATTGTTGGGCTGGCCCCCAAACTAAACAACAACAACAAAACCCAAAACAAACAACAATAACAAGAAAAACTCAGAAAATTTAAAAACATATGACAGTTAAGCAGAGGAAAAACATGAAAATGAGCACCTAAGTACCTGTAGGGAGCTGTGGCACCCCAAAAGAGCTGGAGTGCAGACTTGGCATAAAAGAATCCTGGGGCTTTGCTCTCAGGTCTGTGCTCTGCCTGGTTCCTCTAAGTTCCTCGTGGAGCCAAATTCAAGCACCAAGCTGGAAGTAGCCCCTGAGCATGGACAGGTGTGACCTTCCACTCCAAAAGACAGACGTAAAGCCCAAATTTCAGGAGTGGTAAGTGGGAACTTCAGAATATGAGATCTCTGAGGCCTTGGTTGAAGAGAGATGTTATTTTTTGGTTTTTACTCCTGGCTGTGTGCTCAGGGATCTCTCCTGGCAGGCTTGGGTACTATATGTGCTGCGAGGGATCAAGCTGTGTGCAGGGCAGGTGCTTTCCCCACTGTGCTATCTCTCCAGCCCAGTGCTTATTTTTAAGATCCTACCATGTGCTAAACCCCAGTCCAGATTTTTCTCTTCTTTTCTCCTCTGCCTAGTGCTGAGGCCTTTTAGTCTCCATAGCAGAGACACATGTGGAGGCTCAGAGGGACTCACTGATCACTGAGCTCTGGTACTTGGCCTTCTGTCTGCATAGCCCCAACTATGCTCTTTCTGTGCTTGGATGCCCCAGTTGTGCTAGAATATCTTTGTCCTGGGGGTTTCCCCAATGTACACAAACGCCAACAAAACCCTTTCTTTATCCCCCATTTATTAGGAGTTGCCAGGGACCAACTCTGGGTGTGAGTCATCCCTGCACCTGGTCTCACTGGGTTTTCATTCTTGCTTCTGGGCCTTGGGGGCTAGTCTAGCACAGTTCTGGAGACCGACTGTTCCAGCACATGCTCGAGAGAGGGGGTGATCTTTTGTATAAAAAGCCCTTTCTCCAGTCCTCTGAGCTATTTCCTTGGTCTCCCCTTGGCTCTCTTGCCCCTATCCTCTATCCTCTATCCCCATCCCTCCTTCAGCAGACAGGGATCCTGGGGTCTTAGAAGTGAATGGAGGGGAAGAATGCATAGGAAGCATGGGAACTGTCAAATCCAGGGGTTTGACCCCCAAAACATCCCCAAAGCCATGTAGACTGGTGAGTGGGACTTGAATTCCAAGGAACTTGGGAGAGGGCAAGGCCCCTCTTCTCTAATGTTTCAGAACTGGAGTCCTCTTCACAGTCAGGGGGAGAATAGCAAAAGGTGTCCCTCTCCTCAGAGGGGAGCGTAGTGCCACATGGCTCAGTCTGATCTTATGAGCCCATGAGGCAGGAGAGGTGCCCTCACTCTCTGACTGAAGGGGAAACTAAGGCTCAGGAAACATCCTGGGGACAGTTTAAAGCCTGCCCTGGAGCCAGCACTGAGTCCCTTTATTTCATTCTGACAGCTTATTCCATCCACATCCACATCTGGGCCTATGGGTGGGGTCAGAAAAAGGGGGCAAATTGGGCTTCTGTTTCTTCTTTTGGTTGGTTGGTTTGGGGTCACTCCTGGTGGTGCTCAGGGAGCACTTCTTGCAGAGCTTGGGAGACTATATGTGGTGCCTGGATCTAACCTGGTTTGGCTGTGAGCAGGGCTAGCATCCTCCCTACCTGCTGGGCCATCTCTGATCCCAGAGCTTGTTTCTTTTTTTTTTTTTTTTTGGTTTTTGGGTCATACCCGGCGGTGCTCAGGGGTTACTCCTGACTGTCTGCTCAGAAATAGCTCCTGGCAGGCACAGGGGACCACATGGGACACCGGGATTCAAACCAACCACCTTTTGGTCCTGGATCGGCTGCTTGCAAGGCAAACGCCACTATGCTATCTCTCCGGGCCCTCAGAGCTTGTTTCTAAGGGGCCAAATCTGGGGAAGGACGACTGATCCCTAAGGTGCAGATATGAATGGGGGAGGCAGAAAGGGGTTCACTCATGGGTGATCTGAATGAGTCCCTTTCACATGTTAAATCTGACCCCCTAAAGGTGCTTGACCAGGAGCCAGAGTGATAGCGTAGTGATAGTGGTAGGTCATTTGCCTTGCATGCGGCTGATCCAGGACAGACCTTGGTTTGATCTCTGGCATTTCATATGGTCGCCCAGGCAGGAGCAATTTCTAAGTGCATAGCCAGGAGTAACCCCTGAGCATCACAGGGTATGGCCCAAAAAGCAAAACAAAACAAAACAAATCAAAAAGTGCTTGACCAATCATGAGGACAGGACTAGGGGCCCCTTAGAAAACAGAACAAGAGCCCGGAGAGATAGCACAGCAGTGCTTGCCTTGCAAGCAGCCGATCCAGAACCTAAGGTGGTTGGTTCGAATCCCGGTGTCCCATATGGTCCCCCGTGCCTGCCAGGAGCTATTTCTGAGCAGACAGCCAGGAGTATCCCCTGAGCACCGCCGGGTGTGGCCCAAAAACAAACAAACAAACAAACAAACAAAAAAAGAAAACAGAACAAAGTGCCATGGGTTGGGAGCCTGATCACTCCGAAGTGTCTTGACAAAGTGCCTTCTCCAGGCTGAATAGAAGTAACGACCCTGTGGCCACTGGATGAAGGTGCAGCTCTCTGAATCTGGTGCTGCATCCCTGCGGCCTTCCTGGGTTGACACTCTGGTTCTCCTGAGTGTGCCTAACTCAGGCAGCACCTCCCTCCTGAGGGAACAGAGTGGGGGGACTCCTGTTCCCAGTAGCCCTCCTCACCCACTCCCTGAGCATGTACTGAGGAAACCCACTCCCTAAAGTTGGGGAGATGGACACTGCGACCCACATGACTGTGAGAGGCTGAACCAAAAAGGGAGGGCCAGGGAGGCTGGACAGGGGCATGCTGGCTCATCAAACCACATCTAGACCTTTGTTGCTAGCACGGCTCATGGCCCACTCCCGAGACCCTTGATGTCATGTCCCAGCCCAAGAAGCCAAGTCAGGTCATATCTTTGGCTCATTGGAAAAGGCCTGGACAGGTGGTTCAGGGCTTCCCAGGCCCGACACCCACATCTCAGGTCCGCCTGTTGCCACGGGGTTCAGAGGTCTAAGCGTCTGCACCCATATTCCGTCCTCTTCATCTGGGGACTCACACCTTGCTGACATAGGTGGCTACCTCCCTGCGAAGGGCCCGGGAGCCACCCCCTGCCCAGCCATTGCCCACCAGTGGCTCCTCCTGGCCCAGGTGCAGGGGTGGTTTGCACTTGTGCCAGCTGGTGAGCAGCCTGTTCACCGCGCCCTGATCCGTGATACCGCGCAGCTTCTCCCTTTCCTCCTCCACTCTGTCGAGGGTGGCCGGGGCCGCTGTGTTGATGGGGGCCGGGGCCAGAGCCCCATGGGAGTGCCCCAGCTCCAGGTCCTGGTTCATGGCCTCAAAGAACTGCTGGATGCAGACCTTGGCGAAGGCCTTGGCATGCTCCGTGCACGTCTCGTCGAAGAGCTTGCGCTCGATGTCAATGTAGTGGGACCAGTATTTGCTCTTGAGGAAGGCGGCCTGAGTGAAGCATGGCCGCACGGAGCGCACCACGAAGGCCAGCAGCGTGGTTAGCAGCACGAAGGACCAGCCCAGGGCCTGTGGGAGGGAAAACTGTCACAGCCTCATCTCACACCCCAAGTCCCAGCCTGAGTAGATCCTGAGCAGGCCCTAGGGTCAAGAGCACTGGGCAGGCAGGAGACTTCACCTCTCAGCTCTCAGCTGACAAACAGGTCTGTATTTTCTCATCAGGTAGACCTGGAAACCTGATGGAGACGTGAAAATTCCTAGAGTTTAGATGAGGTCAACTAATTCTCAAATGGGATTTAGTTTTTGTCTTTGAGCCACACTTGGCAGTACTGAGGGCTTGGTGCTAGCTCTGCACTCAGGAATCACGCCTAGCAGTGCTTGGGGAACCATATGGAGTATATGGGTAAACCACATGTAAAACAAACCCCTTATACACTATACACTGTTGCTCCAAACCCTCAGATGAAATTTCCAGGTGTTGTTTATTTGTGCTGTCTAGATCTACGGCTAGGAGCAAAGTGAGGTTGTCTAGGAGACTCCATGGGAGATTTGGTGCTTGCAGCTCAGGAGAGCAGAGTTTGGGTGCAGTCTCAGACTGTGAGATTCACGTGGGGTGTCTGGTCTTG
This sequence comes from Suncus etruscus, assembly GCF_024139225.1. Lineage (NCBI taxonomy): Eukaryota > Metazoa > Chordata > Mammalia > Eulipotyphla > Soricidae > Suncus > Suncus etruscus. The sequence continues at coordinate 47,424,746 of NC_064864.1, forward strand.
CTTATCAGTGCATATCAAACAAGCCCAGCCCCCTTACCCCTCTCTCAACACCCCCAGGTGTGCATACAGCCATTCATAGAGGGGTGAGTCAAGGAGGTGCTTGGAATAGGAGCCCAAGGGAGAGGATGTGGGAGTGGGGGCGCTGAACCTGATGTTCCATCAATAATTCTCCTCTCCTGCCTTGAGGGTACCACTTCCTCCAAGTCTTCCCTTGAGGGGCCACCAGACCCTCAATCCCCACTTTCTGGATAGAGAGGCACCAGGTGGGGGCATTTGCCAGGGAAATGTACTCAAATAACTCAGCCACCCCTGTGCCTCCCATGGCTGTCCGGAGAGGAAAAGAATGCAAATCCTGGCTTCTTAGTGCGGATGTGGGGCTGCCCTGGCCTTAGACAGAAGTAAGCTTTCCACAGAGGGTGTCATTCATGGTTCCTTTTTCAGGGGGCCTGAGCATGGGGCGGGGGGGAGCACCTCTGCTCAGAAACCCGGCTCTGGGCTGTGGAGGCAACTCAGAAAAATTACCTCGTATGTGTGAAGCCCCCAGAATCACACATGCACAGACACACATACATACACAGACACAGACACAAACACCACTGGAAAAATGAGTCAGTGACCCTCAGAGCTCCATCTGTGGGAAACTGCCCAAAGAGGCCCCCAGACATACATATTTTGTAGGGGCTCCATGTTCCATGAGGGCCCCGGGAGTCATTCTCAGCAATAGTTGGCCAAACCACCTGATGGTTTGATGCCCTGAGTCCAGAAATGCAACTCAGCCAGTAATAGGGTCTCCATCATCACTCCAGAAATACTTGGGAGCCCATATGATGCTGTAACGTACAAGCTTGTTCCATACATACATACCATACAAACATACAACCTTTTTCCCTGAGTTCTCCCCCAGGCCCTGGGGGTACCCTTGGGAGGTAAGGGAACAGGTCTCCTCCATGGCCCCAGACCCCAGCGAGCCCTCACCTGGGAGATGCAGCGCAGGTAGCGCACAGCCACTTCTCGAGCCAGCAGCCAGTCACCATCGTAGATCTCGGGACAGGGCACCCGAGCCAGCAGGCGGGCGAGCTCGGGTGCAGGCAGGCTTGGGGCCAGACTGCCGTTACCCAACGCAGTCACGGGCACAGCGGTGCAGAAGGCACAAAGGAAGCACTTGCCATCAAGCAGTGTGACAGCCACCCAAACCACGGGCGCGATGAGGGCACGCTGAGCCATGGAGCAGAACATGTAGCGCAGCACGGCAGGGTCCTTAGCTCGTCGGCCAGGCGGCCGCTTCCATTCCTCGGCCAGCATGGACACGTTATTGTTGAGGACCAGGCCCAGAAGGAAAAGCACCAGTGGCGGAGCCAGCAGGATGCCTGCACTGTAGGCCGCATTGTAGCCAGGTAAGCAAGGGCAGTTGAAGTCGAAGGCCGAGTAGATCTGGGCACTAGCCAGGGCCATGATGCCACAGATGCCATTCATGAAAGACTCCTGATTGGACTGTAGGAACTGGAAGACCATCCGGAACTTGTCCATCTTGGCCCCTGCCCGCCCCTCCCCCCCCAACCCCCTACCTCAGCACTGCTTCAGTCTGGCCAGGCAAGCAGCCCACTCAGCCGGCTGGGTGTCCATTTCATGGTGGGGAGGGGCGGCTCAGGGCAAGGTCCCCAAGGAAGCTTATGCTCAACACTGGCCGGAGATGAAGGTGGGCAGATCCACTAGTGCACCAGGGTACAGCTCCACCCCTCTCCCGCCCTTCAGCTTCTATCTCCATAGCTGCCTCCAGCAGGAAACCCCAAGCCACACCTGTGGCAGGAGGGAGGGTAAGGAAGGAATGAGGTTCAATATGGCTTGCAGCACCAGCTCTGGCAGGAGCAGAGCAATGGGGAGTCCAGGCCACCCAGGCCCGTCTCTGGCCCTTAGAGGCTCCTTAGGAGGTGAGAGAGCAGTGGTGTGAGGGAGAGTGCTGCCATGATAAATGAGGTAGTGCTGGAGGTGGGGATGGTGCTGATTGTGGTAGGGATGGTGCTGATAGTGGGAATGGTGCTGGTAGTGGAGTAGACAGTGCTGTGGTGGAAATGCCAGTCACAGTGGTGCCGATCACCAACTGTAAGGATGGACAAGGAGGCAGAGAATCTGATAATATGACATGAAATGAAGGGAACTTTGGAGTTCAAGGGTCAGCTCTGGGCAGTTGCCTGGTGTACGCTAATTAGGTCCTGAATCTAGATAACAACCTCCTTTGGCTCCACCTGTCACCCTCTGCACCCCAGATCAAAAGCTGAAGAGGTGAGCCCTGAGGTTCCATTCCTGGAGTCTGGGAGTGCAGGGTCTGTGCCGGCTTAGACCAGGCCCTGGCTGGGTGGGCAGATCAAAGGAAAGGTAAGCTCCACGAGGCCTTGGGCCTTGGGTGGTGGCTACACCTCTGGAATACAGGCAGACCCGCTTCACCAGATGGTGCCCATCAGGGCTCCTGGAGGAGATCCAGGTGAGATCCAGGTAAGATTCCCAGAAGAGATCCTAGACTGGGCAACTTTGGTGTGGGCTGTGCCTGACTGTGGGACCATGGGTTGCAGGTATGGGGCCATCAGGAGATCTATTCTGTGCCAATAATAAGACAATTGAGAACTGGGTCCCTGTGTCAGGTTGGGTCCAGTCCTGGCCTTACATGACCTGGAGCTGCTGTTACATTTGAGGACAGACTGGGGCTAGACAAAGGTATTTGAACTCAGCTAGTTGGGAGCTGGCTTGGGCAGGGATGGGGTTTTGCTCTTTCTCTTTTGTTCTAGTAGGGGTGGGAACCCCAGGGCCTACCACACAGGGCAGGGGTGGGGAGGATGTGTGGCTGCCTTGACCCTCAGGATAGGCCCAAGGGCCATAGGGCTGTGACCTCTGGAGAACTTTATTGGGGGCTTCCCAGGGAGCACCCCATGTGGAGAGCAGGGTGAGAAGGGTCCCGCCCAGAGATGGCATCCTGGACATCTGCATCAGCAGCTGCCACTGTGTATGGTGCCAAGAGACTGAGCTACGGGCTGAGGCTGGAACTCTGGGGGCAGGGCCGGTGCCCAGGAGGAAGCCTGGAGCCTGTTTTCTGGGCTAGACGCAGAGACACCCACAGTGGCTGAGGGGTGTCAGCATCGACCTCAGAGACATTTGCGCAAATGTTAATTCTACATTATTTGCCAATAGGAATAGCAAAGTCAGTAGATGGCACAGAGCATAAGGCACTTGCTTTGCATCTGGCTGACCCTGGTTCAATCAGGGTCACTCGTGAGCACAGAGCCAGGAATAGCCTCTGAACATTATCCATGTGATACAATTCCTGCCTCTTCAAATTAATAAAATAAAATAATAGAAATAGTTGAATTGTAGCCTATTCTCAGGATTACAAGGATGTTAATACAGTAATTAAAAAGAGAGGAGGATGAGGCTAGAGCGATAGCACGGTGGGAATGGCGTTTGTCTTGCATGCATGGCTGACCTTGGTTCGATCTTCAGCCCATATGATCCCTGAGCCTGATAGTGCAGGCTCTGAGTGCAGAGTGCTGGGTGTGGCCCAGAAAAAAAAAAAGGAGAGGATGAGACTGGAATAGTGTGTGTACGTGTGTGTATGCATATGCATATGTGTGTTTGTGTGTTGTTTGGGGAGGATGCTGGAATTAGATTTTAAAGCCTCACACTGGTGAGGTACGAAAGAGCCCTGCACCTGAGCAGGGATAGGTCCACACTTTCTGCCCACATGTAACAGGGCCTTGGAGACACTGGGGAAGACAGAGTTGGGCTGACCAAAACCCTCTGGAGAAGGGGGAAGGTGACCCCAAGTCCTCCTCCTAATCTCTGAAACCAGAACTGTTGGTATAATCTATCTCCACCCCATTCAGTATTAACTCTTTCTGTTGGTTCTTGTCAGTCACTGGATGGAAGCACCTTTGGATTGAAGCATCCTTTGGATTAGTCTCTTATCCTGCTCTCCTACCTGTTCTAAAAGACCAATCTAAAGGTATTTCCATCCAAGGATTAACAAGCACCAACAAAAAGAGTTATACTGAATAGGGTGGAGACCAGTTATATTAACACAGAACCACAAATCTCTTACCTTCACCAGCTAGTGCATTGCAAGAAATCTGGCAGTGGGGAGTCTCTCCTGACTGCTCCCAGGGGATCCCCAGGAATCCCAAATGTCCTAAAAAGAAACATCAGGTTACTGATGAGCTACAACAGGGGCTTAGGAGCTTGCCTTGCATACCAGCAACCCCACCTGCATGTCCCTACCTCCTCAGTTGCTATAAATGGTAAATGGAAATTTACTATTTACCAATTAATAAACAGGAACACTGACTTCTGAAAGCCTCATGGGCTTGGGCTGCAGGTTGAATAGCTGAAGAATTATTCTTTTCCTCCAGAATGTCTCCCCACTGTTCTGTGGGTGGTCTGGTGGAAGCTAAAGATCAGGAAGCAGGGGAGCTATAGCGCAGTCATAGGGCGTTTGCCTTGCACACAGCTGACTCAGGATGGATCTCAGTTCGATCCCCGGCGTCCCATATGGTCCCCCAAGCCAGGAGTGATTTCTTTTTTTTTTTAGGGCTTTTTTTTAAAAATATTTTTTTTATTTAAGTAACATGATTATATTTGGGTTACAGTCATAACCAGAACACCCCCCTTCACCAGTGTAACATTACCCCCTCCCCCATCCCATCCCCTGCCTGTATTCGAGACAGGCATTCTACTAGTTATTTGTTTTTAAGTTCAGTAAGTTGTACTTTTTTCCTTAAAGGAGAAGAGTAAAAAAATATAGTAAAGGTGTGATAGTGGCAATCACCAATGTTTGCATCGGTCCAGAAAAATTGGGAAAATGGAAAAAAATCCTTGACCTGATTACAAAAAGGCCTCACCACAGAAGTTTATTGGCATAAGACCGACTCTAGGTTCTAGGCATACCAGTTCGTCCAACTCGAGTCATTCTCAAGGTCCCGGTGAAACTTTTTCACACTTTAGCTATTGTTGGTATGAGATTCTTATATTTAAAGACTCTGGATTCTGTGCATTTCTTTCATTGATGTCAGGCTGATGTGGAGCATCCTCTAGTTTCAGCATACCATTAAATGCAGAGCGATCTGCTCTGCATGCAGACTGTTGCTGAGTTGTCTGGGTGTTGGGAGCACTCTTTGGAATAAGTCAATGCCAAAGCAGTGGTAGGTCTTCTCTGGTAGAGGCTTGGATCCTGGTAATGTTATAGACAATTGTGGTTGTTTCCATAGATGGTATCCATTGTTCAGGAGTATGTGGGCGATGCCCATTCTTCTGAGGCCTAAGCCAAATCATTATGTCAATGTTCAGGGTAAAAGGCCTAAGCACATAGCCAGGAGTAACCCCTTAGTGTCACTGGGTGTGGACCAAAAGCCAAAAATGAAAATAGAAAAAAAAAAATCAGGGAGCTGGGAGCTATTCCTTTTGGGCATCCATGCCTCCCTCCCAGCTTCCGGAGGACCCACTGGCTGGCTGGAGGCACCTCTCCACATTCCTTTTTGTGATTTTTTTGGAGGAGACCAAATCTGGTGTACTCTGGGACTGTGCCTAACTCTGTACTCAGAAGTGACCCCTGGAAGTGTCTGGGGTCCAAATTGAGGTTGGTAGCATGCAAGTCAAGCTCCTAAGCCCCTGTTGTAACTCACCAGTAGCCTGATGTTTCTTTTTAGGACATTTGGGATTCCTGGGGATCCCCTGGGAGCAGTCAGGAGAGACTCCCCACTGCCAGATCTCTTACTTGCAGTGCACTGACTGGTGAAGGTAAGAGATTCATGGTTCTATGTTGATATAACTGGTCTCCACCCTATTCAGTATAACTCTTTTTGTTGGTGCTCGTTAATCCTTGGATGGAAACACCTTTAGATTGATCTTTTAGAACAGGTAGAACAGGATAAGAGACTAATCCAAAGGATGCTTCAATCCAAAGGTGCTTCCATCCAGTGACTGACAAGAACCAACAAAAAGAGTTAATACTGAATAGGGTGGAGATAGATTACACCAACAGTTCTGGTTTCAGTTCTGGTTTCAGAGATTAAAAGATGGATTTGGGGTCACCTTCCCCCTTCTCCAGAGGGTTTTGGTCAGCCCGACTCTGTCTTCCCCAGTGTCTCCAAGGCCTTGTTACATGTGGGCAGAAAGTGTGAACCCATTTCAGTCAAACACACCAGGGAAAGCAATCTGCAAAGGGAGCCCTGGGCAGTGGAGCCGAACCTGCAGGAAAATGCCCCATTTGTGTAGGTAAACATGGAATGTTCACCTGCAGCTGTGGGCGCACCCACAGATCAATGTGGTGGGAGGCAACCGCCATCAGCCAGATGAGCTACCAGGATGCTCTGGTGCCTCAGAGGCACAAACATTTGCCTCAGAAGGACCCAAAACTGCCTTCTTTTTTGCCAGGATACACTGGTGGGGCACAGAGCAGCAGTGGTCCCCAATATTCCTCACTCCCCATATCACTCCCACCTTTGCTGAAGACAGAGTGGGACATAGAACTGAGTCCTGCTCAGAATCCCCCACTTCTCACTAAGCCCCCTGCTTTTGCTCCTTGGCCTCAGAGCTCCTGGCTTTCAGGGTCCCTGATGCTTAGTGCCCACCATTTGATCTCAAACCTCCCTTCCAGTGGAGGATAGGAACAAACCTTCCATGGCCCCATGGTATTTCAGAGTGCCCACTGACTCTGTTTCCTTTTTCCTCTCTCGTGACCCCCAAATCCATTCTCTCCTGGTGTTTCCTGGGGAACCCCTACTTCCTGTCTGAGTGCCTGAGCTCTGCCTAAGATGGGGTGCCTCTGTTAGCAGGTCTCCTAGCATTAACCTCCCTCCTTCTTAGGCGCTTCTCCTTACAGTCTGGGAACTAGAGGCGAATGGAAGAATGGAATCCAAAAGGCTCGAGGCTTTGGAAGAGTGTCATTTGGGGACTGTCCAGGGCTGAGATTCTCTTGGTATTGAGCTCAGTGGTCTCTGGGTGGTTTCTGAAGTGGCTCCTCCACCCTCTGGCTGTATCCTTCAGTTTTGCCAGGCTGTATGGTGCATCCTGCCCTCTGGTCCTTTGTCCACTATTCATTCATTGCTCCCCTTCCAGGCTGGAAGCAGCAGTGAGGCCCTGCAGGGGTGTCCAGTAACCAATGGCTGCCTAAAGAGGCTCAATTTCCTCTTTGAGGCCTCATCTTTGCCTGTTAAGTGAACCTGCTCCCTTCCCCTTCTCTCTCTTTTTTGTCAAAAGTCTCTGTCATGCCAAAATATCAGCCATAGAGTTTGTAATTCCTGGACCACAGGTTACATATGCGCCCAGATTTTTTAATACTGTCATCCTAGTGGGGATAAACCAAGTTAGACATTACCGTGGATTCGAAGTAACTAATGTTTAGAAACAAAACAAATAACAGAAAGATCAACTAGCCATGAATAGCTCAGGAAACCTTCTGATAATGACTTAAATGCCTCATTGTGAGATACCTAATTTTTGCAAGTTTTCTTTTGGCTGTACTTAAAAAAACAATTGTATTGGAAACTGGAGAGATAGCACAGCAATAAGCATTTGCCTTGCATGTAGCCGATCTAGGACAGACGGGTTCAAATCCCGGCATCCCATATGGTACCCCGTGCCTGCCAGGAACAATTTCTGAGTAAAGAACCAGGAGTAACCCCTGAGCGCTGCTGGGTATGAACACAAAAATAAAAAAATTTGTATTAACATTTATTTGTAAAGTAGCAATATAAAATATATTATTCCATGCCTGTCAAGGGGACAGGCATGGGAATGGGTGGGAATTTGAGGGCAATGGTGGAGGAAATTTTACATGGGTAATGGTATTGGTTTTGCAACATGGAGTGGAAGAAACAAGCAACTATGTAAATCATAGTCTTTAGATAATTTTTCATTTGTTTTTTTTTTTTTGGAGGGCCACACCTGGTGACATCCCAACAGGAGTTCAGTGTGAAGAGGAAATGGGAAGAAAAGAAGAAAAGACTGGACCAGGGAGGTAACTCAGGAGACAGCTCAGAGGAGCTCCATGTGTGACCTCTGACACTATTAGGAACGAACCCTAAAGCTGAGAGCAGGACTGAGCACTGCTGCGTATGATCCAAAACAAAACCAAAGAGCCTATTAAAAACAAACAAACAAACAATCTCTTTTTCTTTTTTTCTTTCTTTTTTTTTTTTTTTTTGGTTTTATGGACCACACCTGGAAGGGTTCCTGAGTGCTGTCGGGTGTGACCCCAAAACAAAACAAGACAAAAGATTACACCTGGCTCTGCTATCAGAAATTACTCCTGGTAGGCTCAGGGGACTGAATAGGATGCTGGGGATTGAACTCAGGTCAGCTGCATGCAAGGCAAATGCTCTACCCACTGTACTATATCTGGCCCCTAAAAGTCTCTCTTCATTAAAATTTTAATTTAATTTTATATTTTAAATTTTTATTTATTTGTTTGGGGGCCGCCTGGCAGTGCTCAGGGTTTACTTGGCTCTTTACTCAGAAATTACTCCTGGAAGACATGGGGGATCATATGGGATGCTGGGGATCAAACTTGGATCAGCCCTGTGCAAGGCAAATGCCCTCCTTATCAATCTATAGGTCAGGCCACTTTTATTTTCTTTTATTTTTGAGTTCCCTATCAGACTATTTTTTCTGGTTGGAACCACACCTAATAGTGCTTGGGGGCTACATTTGTTTCTTCTCTGGTGCCATCCTGGTGGTGCTCAGGAGACCATGTACAGCCAGGGATGGAACTGGAACTCTCCCATGTACAAACCTGAGCACAAGCCTTAGATCTCCATTCTCTGTGCTAAATCTCTGGGGTTCATGGCTTGCTGTGGGTAATATAGCTGATACCTCCTGCTTTGGATTATACTTATTTCCAAACCCATCTCCATCTCTTTATAAGACAGCGGGGCCTCTTATATTGTCTCTTGCCTGAACCCCAGTACAGAGCTTTGCCTGCAGGAAGTGCTAGCTAAGGGAACAAGAGTACGTGATGATGTGTGTGACCCTTCACTGACACACAGGCATTTCCTTGAGGCTTAAATAGAGTCATGGAGTTTCCTGCATTTCCAGGACTGGGTATTCACCCTGATGATCTTGGACCTCTCCAGAGAGGCTCTTCCCTCCTCATCACCCATTCATTAACACTCACTTAAATCTTGCCACAGCCCATGCAAATTTTGAACATTTGCATGGCCTGACTATAGTGGGGCAGATAGAGTGGACAGGCTGAGGCAGGATTATCCAGTAGATGAAGCCCAGAAGAATGGAGATGGCCCAATATAGAGGGGACTGGACTGCAGGTGTGAGAACCAAAGGCCCCTGGGTCTAGGACCAAGGTGGTTCCAAGCCCCCCAGTAAAGCCACTGTAAAGTATTTTTCCACTTTACAACTTCCTCATAAGATGAGGGCGTTAGTCCAAAATAAAACCACAAAATGTACCCACTAAGGGGCAGAACCCCCACCCCGTTCTGCTAAAATAGAGGAACTAGGTGGGTTTGAATGCTCCACCTGATAAGGACCCCTTCACACAAAGTTGAGTCAGCAATGAGTTGGGACATTAATCCTAAGGCATGATGTGATTTGTGTGCAAATGGAAATAGACCAAGTATGCAAATCATGAAGGATGAACTGCTTATATTAACCAATAAAATGCTTGAGTTATAAAAGCTTGTAAAGCCCTTTATAAACTGCTTGAAGATTTGACTCAGGGCCCTTGTCAACTCCACTGGTTGGATGAGACTTGAACTTCAACTAACCCAATAAATTCCCTTTTGCTTCTTGGATTATCAGAGGCGGTCTTTGACTCATTGACGACTCGGGTGGTCAACTCGAACACACACAGCCCCAAGACTCTGAGAACTGAGAACATGGGGTGAACCCGGTCTTCACTGTGCTGGTGGAGGCAATAGCAGGATGTATGTGTGTGACTGTATAAAGAACTGTGTATGTGTATGCAAGTGGGAGTGTGTATAGATGTCCTGGGTGTGAGTGGTGACTATGTGTGTATGAGTATGTTGTGGTGGATATGTGCACGTGAGATTTCCCTGTTGTGAGTGTGGTACGCATGTGAGTTTGTATATGTGGTGTGAGTTTATGTAGTATGTTTATGTGTGTATGTCTGTGTGACATGAGGTATGTATGTGTATATGTGATTTGTGTTGTGTGTGTTTATATTGTGTATATGTATTGATATGTACCTATGATATCATGTGTGATACTGTATATGTGGTGTGTGTTTTATGTATATGTGTATGCATGTGGTATGTCACATATGTGTGGTGTGTGTGAGATAGATTTCTTTTGGTGAGTGAAGGAATCATCAGGGAGAGGAAGGAGAGATGGAGCCCAGAGACTCACACAGGACAGATCTTCCCATTAGCACTTCCTGTCTGAGCCTCAGAGACTGAAGGGCAGTATTGTATTAATATATTAATATAAAATATAAGGTCCTAAGTTGTGGTGAGGCCTATTGCCCCTTTGGCAGGCTGATCTGAAGGCACAGGATAATCACAAGCAGTCAACTCAACTGAGTTTCACTGAAGTCAGCTTGGTTTATTCCATGGCTCTATCCACCATGTGCAGACTTTGTGCCATGTCTGCCTAACTCATCACTTTCTCTCAGAAACTCTCTCTCTCTCTCTCTCTCTCTCTCTCTCTCTCTCTCTCTCTCAGTCTGTCTGTCTCCCTTTCTGCTGATTTTTAAGGTTCCTTGCTACTTTTTTCTCTGACTTTTTTCCACAGGCAACACCTTTGTTCCAAACCTCAGACCCCTCCCAGGGTGGCTCTGACCATCCAGGTTATATTAATATATGGCATTGAGAATGGGTAACAGGGCAGTTTCCAGGCAAGATTTAACCTGGGGTTTCAAGGTTTCATCCCTGGACAAATCCCACCCCCATATATGGCCCAGAGGTACTTGAACAAAGGTTCCTCTGGAATTCCCTAGGTGCTTATTTGGCTGGTGTCCAAGTCTAGGTCCACCCACTGCTGATCCCCAGATTTGTCTCATCCCCACAGGGTGCCAGCTTTTGAGCAGGACCCCCTGGGTGTGCCAGGTAAGGAGGCAGCTTTAGAAAGAGGTGGGGTTGGGGCAGCAATGTGCTGTTGGTGGTGGGGAGAGGCAGGCCAGGTGCCCTCAGACAGCCATAGCTCAGAACTGCTCCCTCTGCCTTGATTTTCCAATAAAGGAAGGAATTAGGTTCTGGTTGTTCAGAAGCAGAAATCAGAGCTGAAAACGTAGGGCACTTGTCTTGCACACATCAGACCCAGGTTCAATCACTGGCACCTGCATGGTCCCCAGAGGAATCCAGGGGGAAAAGAAAAAAGAAAAAAAAAGAAAAAAGAAAGTGAGAAGTGCCAGGACAGGCAAGAACAATTTCACATTAGTCGCCAGCAAGAGCACAAGTCCTTTCCCTTAAAGAGGAGCCCGCCTCCCCTCGTGGCATAGCTTTCTGGGGCTGCCACAGAGTGTGGCAGGAAGCTGCTGGAAATACAACCAGAGTCCTGAAATTGAGCATGAAAACACAATCTGGAGGGCTGCGGAGTGGCTGAGCCAGAGCTCCGGGTTGGGGGGGGGGGGGGTGAGGGGAAGCTACTGCAAACAGTGCTCAGGACTTACTCCTGGTTTTGTGCTCAGGAATCAGTCCTGAAGGGGTTCAGGAGACCATATATGGTAGTGGGGATTGAACCCAGATCAGGCACATGCAAATCAAGTTCTTTTCCTGCTGTGCTATCTATAGCAGGGGTGGAGAACAAGTTCGACACAAAGAGCCAAAATTTTAAACTGTGAGAGCCAGAGAGCCACACCACGCAGTGACCTGCCAAAACAAACACTCACACAAAAGCATATAATTTTAACAATAATATATTAAACACATATTGCATTTTGCCATTTTGAGTGAGGGTAAAAATCCTGCAGTGATGGTGAGGGTGTGCTGCGTCCTCCACACTCAGAACTAATGGCAAGCTGTGACAACATGTGCCACACTGTCCCCCCCTCTCGCTGGCCCATGCAGTTATTTCCGAGGGATGGGAGATGGGACGGGACTAGCGCTCGGAGATCTCTCCTCAGAGGTCCCTCATCAGAAGCAGCATAGCAAAATCCAAACTTGGCAAAGAGCCACAGTATACAAAAGCCACGTTCATTTTGGCCGGGAGCTGCATCTGGCTTGAGAGCCGTGTGTTAGCCACCCCTGATCTATAGCTTCAGCCCTAGGTTCCAGTTCTCACAAGATCTCAGACAACTCAACCTTTTCAGGCTTCTGCTTTCTCTTCTGAAAAAATGGAGCCATGGCTGCAGAGAATCTCCAAGGGCTGGAGCATTGTTTTTGCATGCTGGAACTTGGCATCCAAGGCCCCTGAAAACTCTGGGCAGTGACCCCTGACCATTGAGCCCTGTGGGGGTAGCTCTGAGGACCACTGTCAGGTATAGCCCTTAAACCAAACCAAAAAATAAATAAATAAATGCTTCAGCATCAGGGAAGAGCACTTGTTTTTCCTGTGTGAAGCCCCGGGTTCGATCCCTAGCACTGAGAAAAGTAATTAAAACAAACAAACAAATAAAATTAAAACTAAATATGAAGGACCAGAGAGATAGAAAAGTGGGTAGAGCCCTTGCCTTGCACACAGCTCACCTCGGTTCTATCCTCAGGATCCCATATGGTCCCTGAACATTGCCAAGAATGATTCCTGAGTTCAGAGCCATAAGTGACCCCTGAGCACTGCCAGATGTGACCCCTAAACAATACCAAAATCAAAACCAGAAAACATGGATGTCATCTGGAGAAAGAGCTAGAATGGCAGAACTGACCAGGCATGATTCTCAATATATGATATATCCAATATCCTCATGTTGGCCTATATAGAGGCGCCACCAAGACTGTGAACTATTCAAAGGAAATGCCACTTCAGTAAGAATGATGAGAAACCCATAGTGCCTCATTAGATGATTGTGAGGATGTCTGGTGCACAGGAAATACCATGGAAGCATGTGTTGTTGCTGCTGCTGTTATAATTATTATTATTATTACTATTGCTATTATTAAGCATAAAAGTCTGCACCTGAGGTCAGAATCCAATTCTTAGACTCTTGCTCCCTGTAAAAGAGCATCGGGGTTCCCCGGAGCTGAGAACCATCTCAGCATCAGCCCGGCTCAGCCAGAACTTGCTGTACCAACAGTGGAGGCTGGTGAGCTGAGCGCAGGAGAGGAACCAGGGCAGTGTCACTTTGTGTGCGCAAGGGTATGTCCAGAGGCTAAAATGTCCAGTGACTGAAATCCAGAGGCTGAAATGTCCAGAGGCTGAAATGTCCAGTGGCTGAAATCCCCCTCGTGGGGGAGAGAGGGGATCCCAGGGCTAAGTGGGGATCCCCTGGCCTATGCTTGGATCTCTACACTTCTGTCTGCTGGGGCAGCCGGTGTTGGGGGCCGCTGTGGGGCTCAGTGACTGAGACCTCCCCGCCACTTTCCTGGGTCGCCCACAAGCCCGAGGGGCGGTTTGCTGGAGTACCAGGTGCTCAGGAGGTGGTCCACTTGGTCAGGGCTGGAGACAGCGCGAAGATGGGGCTTGCTGTCTGGGGGCTCAGGCAGGTCCAGGGGCTGGTGTTGTGCGTCCCCTGCCGGCCGGCGCAGGCCCCGCGCCCGCATCTCGCTCTGCATGCTGTGGAAGAAATGCAGCACGCAGCGGTGAGCCAAGTCCCGTGCGTGCTCGCAGCACGTCTCATCGAAGAGCTTCTGCTCCAGGTCCACGTAGTTGCTCCAGTATCTGCGCTGCAGAAAGGCCGTCTGGTCGAAGCAGGGCCTCAGGCAGCGCAGCAGGAAGGCCAGGATGATGAGTAGCAGGGTGATGCTCCAGCCGATGGCCTGCGGGGAAGTGGGAAGAAACAGGGGCAGGTGGGTGAGTGGGCAGCACAGAGTAGTCCCCAGGTCCCTCCACCCTTCCCCAAATTTGCCCACCTGCCCACATGCCATCCCTCCTCCCAACCACCTCCACCCACCCTCCCATCCACCCCCAACCTCCCATTTGTCCTAGTATCCAACCATCTCTTCTCTGTCCATCCATCAGTTCTCTCTGTTCAGCTCTCCTCCCACTGTTGTCCCATCCCCAACCATCACCCCACTCTCCAACTATCACTCTACACCTCAACTATTGCCCCATCCTCCTATGAACCATTTTTATTCTCCTCCCCTCCCGTGATTAACCGTGGGGTTAATCAAACCCCATCCTAATCAGTACACATTTTGCTTCTCACTAGTTGGAAACATCTTTGAATGTAGCACCTAGAATTAATGTTTAGACCACCTAATCCCACCTCTGGTGTGGTCCTTCCTAATAAATACTTGGGGTTTCAGGAAAATGCTCTTGCATTTCCGGACTTCCCACAGAGCTTCCTGCTTCTTAGGAGCTGAAGACTTAAGTGTTGGAATTTCTGAACTTTCTGAATTTCTCTCTACTGTGTGTGAATTTCCTACATTGACATTTGCTTCTACATCTGTGTCTCTCCAGTGTCCTGGCTTTGGAACCTGAGGCCTAATTCTAGCACCAGCCCTTCACATCCCTGTTCTCTCATCCTTCCTTACCCTTCTCTGTTCAGCTGTCCCTCTTCCCATCATACATTTCCCCCCCCCTCCTTCCACAAGGAAATCAGATCCCAAATATTCTTCTTTGTCATAAAATTATTTTAGGGAGGGGCTGGAGCGGTGGCACAGGCAGTAGCGCATTTGCCTTGCATACTCTAACCTAGATGGACCAAGGTTCAATTCCCCAATGTCCCATATGGTCCCCAAGCCAGGAGCAATTTCTGAGCACATAGCTGGGAGTAACCCCTGAGCATCACTGGGTGTGGTCCAAAAATAAACAAACAAAATATTATTTTAGGTAGACAGAGAGGGAGAGAGGGGTGGAGAGAGAGAGAGAGAAAGAGAGAGAAAGAGAGAGAGAGGGAGAGAGAGAGAAAGAGAGAGAGAGAGCAAGCTCTGTCTGTCTGGAGCTGGAGCACATTCTTGGTGGCAGGAGTCTGGGTTTGATGTCAACATATCCATGTCACACTGGAAGTGACCCCAGTACTGAGTTGTGAGAAGCCCTAAGCAAGAGACATGGGAATTTAGAGAAAGAACCAAACTTGGGGACTCAGGAACTGAGGTTCTGGCTAGAGCGTGAGCAACCATCAATTTGGACAAGGCCAGAGGAACAGCTGTCCTTGGAGAGGCTAAGGGGAAAACGGAGGAGCTTGAGGACTGGAGCTTAAGGGCCTCCTGTCCCTTCCACCCACCAGAGCAACAGTGAGCAAGAGTGGCTCACTGGATTCTCCCGTGTCTGCCACCAAAAGCACAGAGCTGTGTCCCCACTGCTATCCCACCTCCCAGTTTCCGGGGCATGGCATCTGCTCTCTGACCACTGCTAGTCGACACAAATGGCAAAGAACTTGCACCCCACCTGCTCCTGGATGCAGACCAGTTTGTGCCTGCACGTGTGTGTGTGTGTGTGTGTGTGTGTGTGTGTGTGTCCACTGTCAAGTCTCCAGGAAGTCACTGTCCCTGCTCAGCCCACCCACCCCAGGGCCAAGGAGGATGGGTTGAGCGACCTGTGACAGGCATCGCAGGTACCGGGACACAGCCTTTCGGGCTGGGCTGTCTCTGACCAACTCATCCTCCTTGCAGGGCACCTTCGCCAGGAAGAGCTGCACCTGACTGGAGGTCATGTTGGCGAAGTCCAGAAACTTCTCAGGGTCCACAGAGCTGCTGAAGGCGCACACGAAGCACTTGCCATCAAGCAGGGCCAGCAGGATCCAGACAAGGGGTGCCGCCAGCGCTCTCTGAAGCACGGAGGAACACATGTACCTGGCAGGAGCAGCAGGAGCAGGTGCTGAGGACTGCATGATGTCCCAGGCCACCCCCCCAGCCAGGAGACTCAGCCAGAAGTAGTTGCCAGAAGTAGTTGCTGAGCACTGCAAGACCAAAAGCCCAAACCACTAGACCACAAAACCAATGCCAGCTGTTTTGTGCTTTTGAGAGGGGGCTTTCCTGGAGGGCTGGAGATTCCAGACTTCGTGTGTGTAGAGGGTCAGCTGCAGGGGTGTGGGGCAATAGAACAACTGGAATAGTGCTTGCCCCTCACCCTATATCAGTGGTTCTCAAATAGTGGAGCGCACCACCGGGGGGGTGGGGGAGGCTCCATAAAGGGGGGGCACGTTTGACCTCTGCAAACACTGTCATAACAAGCTAAGCCCTGTGTTTATGTCTCTTTATGTCTCTGGAGCTGAGAGTTGCTGTGTCCTGCTTCAAACCCCGTTTTGAAAAGCTATACAGGACCCGGAGAGATAGCACAGTGGCGTTTGCCTTGCAATCAGCTGATCCAGGACCTAAGGTGGTTGGTTCGAATCCCGGTGTCCCATATGATCCCCCGTGCCTGCCAGGAGCTATTTCTGAGCAGATAGCCAGGAGTAACCCCTGAGCACCGCCGGGTGTGGCCCAAAAAACAAACAAACAAAAACAAAACAAAACAAAAAAGAAAAGCTATACAATGCAAAATGTGCTCATTGTAGCCATCAATCCAGACATTGCCTCTGATTAAAAAAATCAGCTCAGGGCCCGGAGAGATAGCACAGTGCCGTTTGCCTTGCAAGCAGCCGATCCAGGACCAAAGGTGGTTGGTTGGAATCCCGGTGTCCCATATGGTCCCCCATGCCTGCCAGGAGCTATTTCTGAGCAGACAGCCAAGAGTAACCCTTGAGCACTGCCGGGTGTGGCCCAAACAAAACAAAACAAAACAAAACAAAAAAATCAGCTCAAATTATTTTATATATTTTGTTCTGCAGGTTAAAGTTTTTTTTTTTTTAATAAAGATACTATTTACAGTCGCGCAAGGGGGGCAAAAATGTTTTCTTCTTAGGGGAGCATGACAAAATAATCGAGAAGCACTGCCCTATATGGTCTCTGAGCACCATCAGGACTGATCCCTGGGAGCAGAGCTAGGAGTGAGCCATGAGCATTGATGGGTTTGAGTCCCTGCAGAAGAAGGAATGACTGCAGTACCCACTAAGAGCGTGGGGGAACAGGGAGGCAGGAGGGGGGCACTGGGGAATGACCTTGAGGGTGAGAGGGGGCAGCTCCAAATAAAACCAAGGGGGTATAGGGATTCGGGGATGCACTGGGCAGTGCCTGTGCCATTGGGGTGCCCTGGGAGGTGGGGGTCTCACCTGATCATGCCCGGGTCCTTGTGGCGACGCCCCTTTGGCCGGCGCCACTCTTCCACCATGAGCACTGACTGCCGGTTGGCCAGAAGGCCGCAGAGAAAAAGAGCGAGAGGTGGCGCCAGCAGCAGGCCTAGCCCGTAGGCAGCGTTGTAGCGTGCCAGGCAGGGGCAGTGGAAGTCGAAGGAGGAGTAGAGCTTGACTGTGCCGGCGGCCAACAGCAGGCAGACGCCGTTCATCACCGACTCCGAGCTGGACTGGAAGTGTTGGAAGAGCAGGCGGAGCTTCTCCATGGCTGGGCTTGTGTGCTGGAGTCTGGGCTTGCTGGCGCCTCGTCTGCTCTTCTAGGGCCTGAGGTGCAGAACCCACCGGTCCAGCCACCCAGGCTGCCCTAGGTGCCCCAAAGCTGCTCCCCTCCTCCAGGGCACCGAGTCATGCCTCAGCCACCTGCCAAAGCACCTCCAGGCAAATGGGTCCTGCCCCGTCCTGGGCTGAGGGGAAGACAGGCAAATTCTGGGTGTGGCAAGGCCCAGGTGTTGATGGAATAGACTTCTATTTCCTGGCCTTGGTCAGCACCATGGCCAATTCCACTGAGTCTAGATTTCAGGGTCTTTCAAGCTGGGAGCTGTCAGATGGGGCCCCGGAAGTAGTCTTGGGGGAAAAAAACTCAGACTTCAGGCCAGCATTGGTTTGTGAAGGGCCATTCTGGCCCAGGGGACAGTGCAGACAAAGACCTGGGAGACGGTTTGTCAGGGGCCAGGAACAGTGTGTGTGTGTGTGTGTGTGTGTGTGTGTGTGTGTGTGTGTGTATGTGAGATTGTGTCTGTGAGTGAGACTTTGTGGGAGTGTATGGTAGGTTTATGAATGTGTATGTATGAGAGAGAGAGAGAGTGAGAGAGAAAGAGAGGAAGAGAGAGAGGGAGGGAGGGAGAGAGAAGAGAGAGAGTGTGTGTGTAGGGAGGGAGCTGGCATTCTCAGTGGCTGCCTGCAATTCTCACCTGCTTCTTTCCACTCTTCTCCAGGTCAGGCCAACTTGGATCAATCTGCTCAGCTTCCTCTTCTATTCCTCTGCTCAGGTCTGTGCCCTCAGCTACCTTAGCTTGGTGCCTAAGGCCTCAAGTCATACCCAGAAGTGTCCAGCACCAGCACTTCCCTCTGTTCCATTGTGCTTAGACTCCCATACTGCATTGTCTCCATCCTGGTCTCTGTTCTGGGCCTAGGCTGCCTCCTACTGCTTTGGAGGGCTGTGAGTGGAAGGTAGGTCTGTACTTGATTTCTGCTTCCTTCCTTCCTTCCTTCCTTCCTTCCTTCCTTCCTTCCTTCCTTCCTTCCTTCCTTCCTTCCTTCCTTCCTTCCTTCCTTCCTTCCTTCCTTCCTTCCTCCCTTCCTTCTTCCCTCCCTCCCTCCCTTCCTTCCTTCCTCACTCCCTTCTTCCCTCTCTCCCTCCCTCCCTCCCTTCCTTCCTCACTCCCTTCCTTCCTCCCTTTCTCCCTCCCTTCCTCCCTTCCTTCCTTCCTTCCTTCCTTCCTCACTCCCTTCCTCCCTCCCTCCCTTCCTTCCTTTTTCCTTTCTTTTTCCTTCTGTCCTCCCTCCCTCCCTTCCTCACTCCCTTCCTTCCTTCCTCCCTCCCTCCCTCCCTCCCTCCCTCCCTTCCTTCTTTCCTTCCTCCCTCCCTCCCTTCCTTCCATACCCAGAGTGCTCTGGGTCTATTCCTGGCTCTGCACTCAAGGTTCACTCACTTCTGGTGGTGCTCCTGAGACCAGATATGATGCTAAGAATTGAACCTATGTCAGTTGCAAGCAAGGCAAGTACCCTATGAACTGGACTGTCTCTCTAGTCCAGCCACCCTTTCACTTGTGTTGCTCAGAAGCACACGGAGTAAGTAACCCACATTCAGAAACTGCCTACAGACCCTGGGAGCAGACGGGGTGACAGACCATGTCACAAGAACACAAAAAGGACATGCTAGAGTGGGCAGTCATGAATCTGTGGAACAGCATCACCACCAGGGAGGAGATAAGGATCTCCTGAGAACAGTAGGCAGGCAACCATCATACGCAGGAATAGAGATCAGGTGAGAGGAGAAGGCGTTTAATGAGGGGAATTTTGTTTTCTCTAATATTTGGGGGGGGGGAGAAATCACATTTTAGAGTGCTCAGGGTCACTCCAGGTATGTTTGGTGCTTGGGAGACCATGGGAACTAGGAACAAATCCAGGTATCCTACACGCAAAGCACGTGCTCAGCTCTTTAAACTCCTCCTGTACCCAAGGTTCTCTAGTTGTATTTTTTTAACTTTTGGAGGGAGAGAGAACCACACAGAATCAGGCTTAATCCTGATTCTGTGCCCAATGGTTACTCCTGGTGGTGCTTGGGGACCTTATAGAGTGCTAGGGATCTAATCCAGGTCAGCCACATGCAAGGCAAGTGCCTTCCCTCTGTGCAATCTTTCCAGCATGTTTCTCTCTCTTCTAACGTTTTTTTATAATGAATGTGGCTCAGTGCTAAAGCAGATGCGTTACATGTGGAAGGCCTAGTTTGGTTAAAGGAATCAACAAAGAAAAATAAAAAAAAATGTTATGATTATGTGTCTAACTGGAACAAAAAAAGTGGGGGGGAAGTCTTCTGATTTCTAAAAGGGATTAGGTTGTGTGTGGAAGTGATAGCACAGCAGGTAGGGTATTTGTCTTCTATGCAGCTAGCCCAGGTTTGATCCCTGGCTCCTCTGAGCCTGCCAGAAGTAATTTCTTAGTGCAGAGCCAGGAGTAACCTCTGAGCACTGAGTGTGGCCTCAAAACAAAACAAACAGAAAACAACAAATAAAAGGGGTTTGATCTTTTGAGGAGAGTCGTGTGTGTGTGTGTGTGTGTGTGTGTGTGTGTGTGTGTGTGTGTGTGTGTGCGCGCGTGCGCGCGCAATACGATGCTGTCATGGGTCCTGTTTCAGTCTGTATGGGAAAGTGGTCCTGGTCATGTGAACAAGCCCAGAGTGGAACCTCTCAACAGTGAGATAGAGTCATCATTCCTTCTCTGATAGGACTTCCTGATAGTGAAGTCGCTCCGAAAGAACCTCTCTCTTTCTACCCAGGAAGCTCTTTGCTCCTCAGAACGAGCCAAGGAAGAAGCATCTTTTTAAGGCTTTTGACTTAGAGTGCACCCCTCCTTTCAAGTTGGCCTGAGACATAGGGAGTCTCATGGAATTCTTGCGCCGCCAAGTGGTAATTTGGGGAAAATGTCGGAAGAGAGGAGGAGAAGGCTGGAGGATGGCTGGCTGCTGGGAAAGCTTTCTCACAGGCTCCCTTCACTGGGAAGAGCGCCCTCACTTTCTCCTCCAGGCGCCTTTAGGTGAAGGTCGGAATAAACAGGAGTCTCTGAGACTCCTCTTGGGAGAGGTGGACAGAAGCCAGCCATCACTCTGGGAGAAACGCCTGGTGCTGGATGTGATGGCCGCTTGCTGGCCTTTTCCTTGTGTCCAGGCCGAGTTTCCTGTTTCTCTGCAGACACTTATCACACCTATCACTCGCTCGGGTCTCTGCTTTATGGCATTCTTAGGAAGGCTTCCCTACAAGTAGAGGTCATTTGGAGCATCTGTGAGAGGGCCGCAGAGATAGCACAGGGTCTAAGGCGCTGGCCTTGTGCAGTGATTTCCGCAGCACAGAGCCAGGAGGTGCCCCGGAGCACCACTGGGTGTGAGCCCCACCCCCACCCTAATCCCCAATCCATGAGCAAAAGAGGCTGCTGGAGAATGTTCCTTTGATTTGAAATCTATTTAGTTTAGTGGAATTTAGTCTGTGCTCCCTGGCTAATGTCTAGGGCACTGAGTTCAGGCAGCTGATTTGAGAAGTCATAGGAAACTGGGGATTGCTTGAAGGATTCCCACCCTGGGTCAAGGCATCTCAAGGGCTTAGATTCAGACCTTTGGGGGGCCCATACTTTCATGCTAATATTAGTTCTGGAAGTAGTGTAGCTTTCTTTAGTCTTGAGGGGGGGGATTATGAGGACCTGAGAGGCAGCATAGGGGTTAGGTACTTACCACACACACACACACACACACACACACACACACACACACACACACACACACACACACACACACACCTGGTTTGATTCCTAGCACTATATATGATGACTACAAGGAGTAATCCTCAAAAACAAAGCTAGGAGTAAGCTCTGCGACCTCAAAGCTTATCAAATAGATAAGCACAACATATCTCCAAACCCAAAGACCATGTGCAAGAACTGTACACACACAACTAAGAGAACCAAAAACCAGTTATACTTTATTAACTAAGAAGGTATAGGAGTTGGAGCAATAGTACAGTGGGTAGGACATTTGTCTTGTACACGACTGACCCAGTTTTGATTCTTGACATCCCATATGTTCCCCTATATTTCTGTTCTCAGAGCCAGAAATAACCCCTGAACACCACCAGGTGTGGCCAAAAAAACCCTAAAAAATATATATATATAAGAATGTTGTAATAATTATTATCAAGTCCTTGTGATCCATGGAGTGGATGGTGAGGCCTTTTTTGGTCCACCCCGGCTCCTGCAGCCCCTACGGCCTGGCGGGTCTGTAGGTAACAGGGTAATGATGAGGAAATGACCCACAGCAGTCAGAATGAAGTTTCAAGAGACATCCAGCTTTATTTATTACAAGGCCCTAATCACCATGTGCATGTCTCACATGGCTTCTAAGCTAAGTAGCCTCTTTCCTGTTCCTCTGCATCTATGCTGTCTCTCACCTCTCTCTCTACCTCTGCGGTCGGTCCTTCCTGCTGCTTCTCTCACCCCTCTCCCCAGGAAACTCTAATAACCAATCCACAGACCCCTCCAAGATGTGGGAGTGTCTCACTATCCAGATAAGATAGGCAGGAAGTTGGGGGAAAGATAACATCAGAAAGTATAAAATTCGTAGGCTGGAGTGGTAGTACAGTGGGGAGGAGGGCACTTGCCTTGCATGCAGCCTGGGTTTGATTCCTGGTATTCGACATGGTTCCCCGAGTACCTCCAGGAGTGATTCCTGAATGTAGAGCCAGGACAGATCCCTCAATCTAATCAGATGTGGCTCCCAAACAAAGAAAGTATAAAATTGTGGTCAGAGAGACAGTACAGTGGGTAGAGCACTATTCTTGCACATGACTGATCCTGTACGAGCAGGAGTTACCCCTGAAACACAGAGTCAGGCCTAACCCTGAGCACCATCTCTTGCGGTCCTCCACAGAAAAAAGGGTCATGATAATCATGGTAGTAGTAAAAATTGCAGTAGCAGTAGTGGTAGAAGTAGTGATGGTGATGGTGATGATTATGGCAGTGGTGATGATACCTCCAGGGCTGTTACCAAGTTTAGTGAATGAATCCAGTGAGTTGCCTACATGACTAAGTGCTCCAGAAACATCACCTGTCATTATTATCTGAGCAAGTGGCCATGGGCAAAGAACACCAGAGTCCCTTGAAGTCATCACACTATCTTTCCAAATAGGATGTGTACACTGTCTTTTTGGGTGTTAGGCCTTGTCTTTTATATGCAGACCATCCCCTGCCAGTAGAGGGACAACTGTGGGTGTCTGGCCTTGGCCCTGACTTTGGCACGGGTTCCAGTGGCTCCATCTCAGGTCTGTCATCTTCCTGAGGGTGTGTGAAGATGGCAAATCCTCATTGACTCCAAGTTATGGAAGAAAACTTCAGAATCAACATGAAGAAATGTTTGAGTTCTTACACAAAGGAATGTCATGTCAACTTCATTAATCATTAAATGTGGACTCATAAAGATTTCATTATATTTGAAGACAACTGTGGACTTTTCTAACTTGGCAAAAATTTCAACCTATGCATGGTTGCTCAGAAATAAAGATAGTTGTAAATTCAATGTGTTCCTTGCAGTTCAATGATTACAAAAGCCAAATTAATAAAGCTCCTTTCAAAACATTTAAGGCAGGAAAATTAGGATTAATGTGGGCTGTGATTATATGTTAGTGAGTTTGAACTGAGGGCATCGGGCTCCAAGAATGCACTGTTCTCCTGTGCGACCTATTGTGTGACTCAATGTGGTGGCAGCCCACATTGCCAGGGTCCTGTGTGTGCTTTTCAGTTTCCCTGGGCCAGCTTGGAGGCATTGTTTGGTTTTTAGGGACATTCCAAGCAGGACACAGGGGCTGCTCCTTACTCTGTGCTCAGGGATTGCTCCTGATGGGGCTCAATGTATTCTATGCTATGTGGGGTCATATCTGTTTCCTGCATTCAAAATTTGTGCTCAGCTGTTGAGTTCTGGAGGTATTTTAAATCTTCTTTTCAATGGGAACATGTCTTTTTTGGGGGAGGGGGGCATACCCAGTGACACTCAGGGGTTACTCCTGGCTATGCACTCAGAAATCATTCCTGGCTTGGGGGACCTTATGGAATGCCAGGACTGCTGTCTGTACTAGGATAGCTTGGGCAAGGAAGATGCCTTACTGCTTGCGCCACTGCTCCTGCCCCCAATGGGAACATATCTTTAGTTTCCCCCAAAGGTTGTCAGTAAGCACATCATCTAGAGAACCAAATGTCTGGGGGCAAAACTGGGAAATAAGTATTTAAAGTGCCATGTTGTCACCCCACCCTAGGCTAAATGCTAATCTCACCTGGAGAGGCTTCACTTCTGGGAGGGGTCTATGCAAGGTTATAAAAGTGTTGCCTCAGGGCTGTAAGGGGTAAGACAGATTGAGGAAGCAAGAAGTGGATGGAGGAATTGGAAACAGGTTGAGATGCTAGGTGGTTGGAATAGGCTGCTTAAAAGGTATAAGCTTAGAAGCCATTTTTTTTTTTTTTTTTTTTTTGGTTTTTGGGTCACACCTGGCAGTGCTCATGGGTTACTTCTGGCTCTATGCTCAGAAATTGCTCCTGGCAGGCTTGGGGGACCATATGGGATGCCAGGATTTGAACCACCATCATTCTGCATGCAAGGCAAATGTCCAACCTCCATGTTATCTCTCTGGCCCCAGCAGGCGTTCTTGATGGCCAGGGCCTTGAATAAAGCTAATGTCTCCTGAAACTTCATGACTGCTGTGGATCATTTCCTTGTGGCTACCCTGAACCCTGAGACACACTAACAGGAAGGGGTTGCAGGCGTGTGGCCCAGGGCAGCAGAGAAAGGCCTCACCTTCCATCTCATTTCTATCCACAACCATCCAGGACTCAATAATCAATATGTATTTCTACACCACATCACTCCCTCTTTCCTAATTTTGAAGGTGGCTGCTTTGCTTTCAGTACATGCCTAGAAGTGCTCAGGACTCACGCCTGGCTTTTTTCTCTAGGATATTTTCTGGTAAGGTTCAGGGGACCATATGAGATATTAATAACTAAGCCTAGGGCAGTTGTGTGCCAGGCAAGAACCTTACAATCTCTCTGGCCCTACCAGGTAATTCTAAAATTTGCTAAGTTTGAAAATATTTTGAGTGTGTGCATCTCAGGGAATGGGGCCAAGGGAATTCTTTCTAACATAAAAGACTTTATTTTTAGCAGCAGTTTTAGGTTTACAAGAGGGAAAGGACAGGAATTTCCCAATTGTCCTCTGACCCACTTATGAAGTCTCCCTCAGAACAATACTCTTCAGAGAGGGGCTCATTCATCATAGCCTAGAAATTCCTTCGTAACACATTTCCCCTGATGTTTGGGCTTACATAGTTGGATAAGTCCAAGGTGTGGCATGTTATAGAATAACAGCCACAATTATGGTGTCATACAGAGATTGCTCAGGGTCTGGAACTCTTTTACTTTTTATCCTGCCTGTGACCCATCCTCTGGCAACTACTAACCTGTTTTTAGTTTTCATTGTTTTTGTGTCTAGTGGGATTCCTAAGCAGTGCTCAAAGGGTATGCGGGCCCTACTGATGGTTCTGAGCCAACAGGTCTTGCGGTTCAAAGCCACAGCCCAAGGATGTGATGCTGCTTGGGCCCTGTAGTACCAGGGATACTGGACCACAGGGGTGTTGTTGGGTTATCCAAGGCTGCATCCAGCTATACTCAGGTGCCCTAACTCATGTGGTGCCCTAACACCATTGTATTGTCCCCTGGCCCTTGTTCCATAGTTTTGACTTTTTCAGAATGGCCAATAGCTGGAATCATATGCCTGTAACCTTTGTATGTTGGCTTCACTCACTTAGTAACATGCATTGAAGGTTCTCGGATGTCTTTTCATTTCTCTTTAGGATCAAATTTTCCATTGTCTGGATGTACCACAATTTATTTATATACCCAGACGTGCTCAGGGGTTATTTCTCTTTCTGATATCAGGACATCTCCTCACTCTACTCTGGGACCAAGGGTGAGGTTTTTTTAAACAAACAAACAAACAAACAACAACATAATTTTCCATATCACATTTAGGCCTGTGATGCATTTTGAGTTAGTTTCTGTGAAGGGTATAAAACCAGTGACTAAATTATCTTATTTTATGTCGATGTTTAGTTGTTCATGAGCTGAAGAGGCTGCCTTTCCTCCGGCGTGGTGGCCTCCTTCATGCTGTACAGACCTAGCATTGGATCCCAACTCTGCTACATTGATCTACCCACAATTTGGCCAATACCACAGTGCATTAATTGCTGTGGTTTCAGGCTAGAAGTTAATGTCAGTTCTCTAACTTTGTTCTTCTTCAGTTTTGTCTAATCTTTATTTTTTTTCCATGTAAAAACTTTAGAATTACATTGTTGTCAATATATACTGTGACCTGCTAACATTTTTTTACTGAGAGGTTCTTCATGACTTGTATTGATTTGGGAGCTGTGGGGGAGTCAGGAGGAACCAGAAAGGCAGATTCAAGAGAATATGTGAAGGGCTGAGAGAAGAGGAGAAGAAAGAGAATAAAGAGAGAGGGAGACAGAGGCTAGGCCTGAAGGAGCCAGGCTGGGGAAGAAAGAGGGAGCGAGTGGGACCAGCTGGGTGGTTGGAAAGGGTAGGTGGAAGCCTTTCCTCTCCAGGGTTTCCTCTCTCCTAGCTCCTGCTGCTAGGAGCACCCCAGGCACCCACCAAGCCCTTGTCTGCACAAATGTGCACATGCGCCCCAAGGGGCGCTGCCTGGGACTCTCCTCGCGGAGGAGGGGTTGCTAAGGCGACAGGTGCTAGAACTCCATCTCAGGGCTATTAATAGTCTCCACTGAAGCATTGAAGCCATCCAGGACTGACTTCATCCCTGCGGGTTCCCCTCTCCCTTCCTTTTCCCTCTACTGTGGATCTGGGAAGGGCCCTGGGGCCATGCAGGCCACTTCCCTGCCTCTTCGCTGCTTCCTGGGGGAAGGCAGGCTTGAGGGCTTTGAATTCTGCTCAGTTGGGGTGAGTGGGAGGATGTGGGGGTCCTTTGCTCCTTTAAGTTGGGTCTCACCCCCAAACCTGTTAGCAAGGTCTGTTTCAGGTCTCTGTCTCTCCAGAAACTTGCATCCAGTTGATATTTGGGAGAGGTGTGCAGGGCCACACCCATCAGTGCTCCTGAGCAATGCTGGCTCTATGCTCAGCAGTGTATGGGGGACCATGTGTGGAGCTGAAGACTGAACCAAGGTTAGCTGCATGCATGCCTAGTGTCATATCTTCTTCCCAGTTCACATTTGGCCCTGGCAGAGCTCTGGGACAAAGCACTTCAGAGGTGGCCTGTCAGGGTAGACTTGGCATCACAGGAACAGCCTATGTTTGGTAGATGAGCCTGAGTCCACCTCCAAGGCTGGCCCTGAGACTCCCACCAGCTTCTAGGTCCTAGGCTGAGGAGTGTCTGTCCAGCTCTCAGTTCACATCAGCCCCTAATACCTCTGGCCAAGACCAGATGGTGCTGAGCTGTCTGGAGGTTTTCTCTACCCCATCCTCCCTTCTCTGTTTGGCTTGGAGTTTGGCTGTCTAGACCTGTGGTCACCTGGATCTTAGTGAGGACCCTTGCTGCTGTCTCCATCCTCTGTGAAGGTCCTACTGTCTTCTCATACTCCACAAGCCACAGTTTGCAAATATTTCAAGGGTGACTCTTCACCCTTTCCCCTGTAGGGAGTCTCAGCTCACAGGGACCCCATTCCTGCAGACTTAAGGGTGTGTGTTTGGCAGGGGGAGGGAGGATGTGGGTGGAGAGATTAAGCAGAGATGTGTGAGCAGGAACAGAGGTGGTCCCAAACCCCTTGAAGCCCAGGGATATCTGGCATATAAATGATGGGTAGGAGGGATCTAGAAGATACACCCACAAAGATGACAGTGTCCATGACCTACTGTTCATATCCACTGAAGACACTGGATGGATGTGGTGGTGGTGGCTGCATCTCTCCCCAGACCCCAAAGGGCAGCTGTCAAGGATATTTCTAGCCTGGAATGGGGTGGGAGCTGATGTCAGGGTCAGGAGGGTCATGGAGAGTGACTCTGGGCTCCTTCAGTTTCAGGGATCTTGAGGTCAGCAGCAGGGGAGGCCAGCTCAGCTTGGAAGTGAAGGGCCCTCCCCTGACTCAGAGCTTCCCCTGGAGGGGGCAGAGCCTCACAGGGTGTGTGTTTGGCTAACATCGGAAAGAAGCCTGGAGGGAAGAACCTTCCTCTTGAAGCTGGGTTTGGTGCCAGTTCACAGGCCCTTTCACAAACAGCACAGGAACAGCTGAAGCCATCGTGATGGAGAGGGCCAAGGAGGTATAGGTAAGGGGTATAGCCTTTCTCTGAGGACAAGGAAGTAGGAATGGAACCCTAGGTAGATTCCACCCCTCATAGATCAGATTACCTTTCCCCTTCTTGTAGGCTTCCTGAATTGAGGCTCATGATAGAAAAGTCATATAATCATGGGACTTGCAGGAACCCCCGTCCTCCAGGAAGCATCCCGGCACTGCTACAGGCCGCTGAGACCCCTTGCCCCCTCTCAAAGCACATAGAACCTTCAACTCAAGAGTTGGTGATTTTCAGGGTGGTTTGCTCCAGAGAACTGCTCCCCTAAGTCATCCTTCCTTGCAGGCCCTTGCTCTAGTCATCCAATGCATGCCTCTAGCCACCTCTCCCCAAGACCTGGGTGGCCCTGGTGTGTGTGTGTGTGTGTGTGTGTGTGTGTGTGTGTGTGTGTGTGTGTGTATGTGTGTGTGTGTGTCTGCCCATCCACTGACCCCTTTTAGATCCCAATCTCTGTGATTCATCCAGTCACTCATTTAAAATACATTTTCCGGTTTCCTCGGTGCCAGACTTGTCCCCCGAGGCTCTGGAAGTCGTCAAATCCAGCCGCCTCGCCCTGCACGACCGACATCCCGGGCTGGCTCTGAGCCCATGCAGGGTCCCTACTGAGGCCGGACCCCCACATCCCCACCACCCCCTGGAAGACAGGGAGCCTCGGAGCCGAGCAGGCGCGCGCGGGTGTCACTGAGCCGCTCATTCACCGCGCAGCTGTCACCATAACAACCGGGCGAGGGATTCGGGGCGACGCGGGCGGGCGGCGGCCCCGGAGACCCAACCCCGCGGCCGCGCCCCGCACACCCCACAACCCCACTCCCTGCCCTACCCTGCCCTACCCTGCCCTGTTCAGCCGCGGGCCGGAGAGCGCCAAGCTGGTTGCCGCTGCGGCTGTCCCCGCGGGCGGGGACCGAGCCTGACCCCGCGCCCCAGGACCACCGGTCAGCCGGGCAGGCCCCGCGGCCGAGCACCCGCGCCGGGAGCCCCGACTCTATCTATGGCCCGGGGGGAGCGCGCCCGAGCCGCCGCGCCGCCCTCCACCAGCCGGAACCCGAGCGCCCGCGGGAGGAAGCGGGGAGCTCCGCGCGCAGCCGCCGGGCCCGGCTCGGGAGCGCCACCGCCGCGAGGGAAGAGGGATGGGAGGCCGCTAGCCGGCTAGCACCGGCACCCCCTGCAGAGGGCTGGCCCCCCGCGGCGCCCCGACACCCGGAGGAGAGCGGCGGCCCGCCCGCCCGTCTCCCCACTGCCCAGGCAGGGCCCTCCCTCGGCGGCTCGTGCCCGCGCGCGCACCCCCGCACTGCACCCGCGCCCCGCGCTCCTGTCCAGCGTCGCCTGCCCCCGACAGCGCCCAAGCCCCCCGGGGCCCGATGCCATGGGGAACAACTTCTCCAGCGCCCCCTCTGCGCCCCGAGGAAGCCAGAGCCGGCCGCCGCGGGGCCACCCCGCCAACCTCAAAGGTAAGAAGAGCCCGCGCGGGGCTTCGCGGGCGCAGGTGGAGTGGAGGAAGGGGCAGGGCCAGGTTTGGGGAGCTGGGGCTGGCGCCCCTAGGTACCACCTGTTGTTGTGCGCATTTGGAGCCCGGAGTTGCGCCTCCGACCCAGATGGGGGGTGGGGAGGAGGCTGGAGGGGAGATGCCCAAGGTGCGAAGGGGATGCGCGAAGCCTCCAGGCTGGCAGTCGTGCACCTGCCTCTCCTCCCTGGGCCTGCGCTGGGTACCCAGGCAAGAAGGGCATAGGGCGCAGGAAGGGGGCGATGCCCGGGATGCTCAGTCAGGCCCGCCACTCGCCATCCATCAGTTGCTTCTCAGGGGGAGGCATCCGAGTCTCCTTTGCCTCTGCCAAGGAGGGCTGGAGCCGCACACTCCAAGCACCAGTTGCATTTCCTAGTCAGCCAGGACTGACTTAAAACTGCTTGTAGGGAAGGGCCCAAGCCCTTGGCTTCGAAACCCATGACTTTATGCACCCCACTGAACAAAGCTGGATTCTGGTTTTCCCCAAGGCCCAGTTATCCTATTGGAACCCATTGAGGAAGCTCCTAGGACACTGACGGTCTTTGTGCTTACGTTCTCCCATCAGCACACCCCCTTTTGAAAACAGCCCCCTGAGGTGCTCCCCCAGACCGGCAAGGTATCCCTGATGCCCTTCAGGAAGCTGTTCCTCTGCCACCCTGAGCACCAGGCAGCAACTTTCTGGGCAGCATGGGGTATGGGAAGGCTAAGAGTGAGGTAGAGAGAAGCACTGTGGCTTTCACAACAGTCAGCCCACTTCTTTATCCCCCACACCCTTCTCAGAAAGGATAGCAGGTGGGTGACAAAGCAGTGACATTTATGGAGAACTTTCACAAGCACCTTTTCCCACCAGCAGCCATAGTGGGCAGAATGAGTCCAGCCCGATTTTGCAAAGGACCCACCCAGAGGCTGCTTGCTGCCTGCAAGAAGCAGAGCAAGGTTACAGACCCTGACTTCTGAGGAGAGGGAGTTGGTCCTATCTCTTACTGGACACTTAGAACTTTCAAGACAAGAAAAAAGGCAGAGACAGGATCATGATTCTGCCTTCCAACCCTCAGAACTCCGGCTCTTACTGGGCTCTGAAATCAATGCCGGTGGGGTGTGGAGAGGTTGTTTTTCTGGTAATTAATATGTCGTCCAGATCCTGGTCTCTCTGAAACATGATACTCCCTGGCTTGCTGATTCTGTTAGAGAAGCTGGTTCTAAGGACTGGGTGATGCTGGCAAGTCCTTCTTAAAGGCTGAACCTCTTTTGATGGTGCCATTATCAAGAGAACCACCTCACTGGTCTCTAATCGTGCTGTGTATTCTCTGGGAGACTGTTCTTCAGTCTTTCCAATGTATTTGATCAATGACTTGGGGAAATGCTCACATATAACAGTCAACAACAACAACAACAAAACGGAGATAGGGGCCCTAATGATAATATGGCAGGTTCCATTCCTGGTACCACATATGGGCTCCTGAGCATAGCTATGAGTGATCCCCGAGTGTAGAGCCAGGAGTAAGCCCTGAGCATGGTTGGGTGTGGCCCAAACAAAACAAAAAGCAGGATCTAAAGGTATATTGGCTATAAGATTACGATTTGGTTAAAAAGAAATGAATGTCTCCTGCCACTCAATGATCCTGCCAAGAAAGTTTCTGAAAGATAAAAACAAAAATTTCCTTTGGGTTTCACATGCTCTTTCTCTTCTTTAAAATATTTTCCTCTTTCCTAACATTTCTGCAGCAGATGAATATCGTTTTTGTCTAATTGGAAAGGAGCAGTATGTGTTGGTGTGCTAAGGCTGATTCTTAGTGTTGGGGACATTTTAACTAAGGCTAGGGTGACCGTGGGTGATCTTGAGTTTGAGCTACTACTTTCCATGTGAGAGTATGGGAAAGAGAGAGGACTCGCTTTATCCTCAGTGGGCCTATCAGGACTGGCAGCAAAGTCAGGCATAGTGGGCAAAGGGCCTAGCTTAGCTGGGAGGCTGGCATTGGTTCTTTTATGTGGTGATATTGCCTTGAGAAGGCCCTGCTTGTCTGTGTCCGCCTAGAGGCCCAAAGTCGTCTGAATGGCACCTCTTTTACGTGAATTTGGGACTGTGAGAATGTGAAGTCTAATTTGGGATGGGGCACTGTGAGACCTCTGTGGTCAGGATTTCTAGCAGAGGCAGGATGGAGCCCAGATCTTCCACCCTGCCCACGTCTGAGCAGCCCCTCAGCTTGACTCCCTACCTGTCTGCCTGAAAAGCCCTTTGATGTAGCCCCTGCCCCAAAGTGCAGAGGTCAGGGGTCAGTGTCTCTTTAGTGGGAATAGTTGAAGACAGCCACTTACCGTCCCTTCAGGGACCAGTTGCCAGCATCCCTTCTCACTGTTTCTGTCTTGCCGACTGGAGGTGGATGAAAAAGTTTGGCCCTGCTCTTTTCAGCTCTGTGATGAGGGAAGCCTACCTTGGGGGGGTGGTGCCCTGGCTTCTTCTTCTGCCCCTACTGCACAGTCCCCAATATCTCTATAGTTTCCCCCCACCCCCCAAGCCTGCCAGGAGTAATTTCTGAGTACAGAGCCAAGAGTAACCCCTGAGCACTAACAAACTCATAAATACAGAAATAAATAAAATCTCTAAATAGACATCATTCAATATAAACAATATGTAAATTCATTAGTAAAATGTAAAAGTTCTCTAGAAAGCTAGGAATCAATAGATCTTACTAAATCTAGAACAGGGCAACCATACATGCCAGACTCTGTTCCAAGTGAAAATTTGTCTTGTATGTTAAAGAAGCTCCTTTAATATTTCTTGAAACACTGGTTTCAAGTCTATGAATTTTCTAAGCTGTTGCTTGTCCAAGTTTTGTACAGTTTCCTTCAAATCTGAATGATCATGTCGACGGATGGAGTGTTCTTGGTGAGGTGTTCATGTCATCGATATTTTTTTAAATGACAAATCACTATTTTTTTTGCCTCATCAGATACAATATGTTTTTATTTTGTTTGTTTGGTTTTGCTTTTTGGGCCACACCCAGTGATGCTCAGGGATTATTCCTGGCTTTGGGTTCAGAAATCGCTCCTGGCTATGGGGACCTTTATTTCCCTTCTAGACACTGTGGTTTGCTATATTGTTACTGAAGGAGTATTATGCCTGTCACTTTTATCTACTTTCAGCACCCAATTTTTGTCCAGAGGTATCATTTCTAATTATCATTGTCATAGTGGTCCCTTCTCACTAACTTCACCCCCACTTTCTGTGATAAGCTTCCTATCATGGACTAGTCCTTCTGGTCCTTATTTCTATTGTCTTTAGATACTATTACCATACTACCTTATTTTTTTTAATATCCCACAAATTAGTCCAATTATTCTCTGTCTATCCCTCTCCCTCTGACCCATTTTGCTCAGCAATATATCCATATCCATCCCTGTATCAGCAAATTCCATGAGTTCATTTTTTCTAATAGCTACATAGTATTTATGGTGTAGATTTACCACAGTTTCTTTATCTACTCATCTGTGAGACATACCAGTCTTTAATTTCAGTTGGTGTAGACCTGGGTACTGCTTGTGAGCAGTGATTGTCTACCCAGAGTGTTTGTGCTCACCCCTGCTCAGTACCCCTGATCTATATCCATTCAGAAGTTTTCTGGGGTAGGGGGGTGGAGACTTTCCATGTTCTCTTTACTTCTCCAATTACAATCTATTGATTTCTCATAATCTCCTAATTAAAACAATTGACAGGGGCCTATGTACAGGACCCCTGGGCCTGATTGCAGATATAAGGCTGGTCTGTCTGCTGGGATGATGGAAAGTGGTCCCTCCTGTTGGTTTAGAGACTTTGGACACATTTTGAAAACTGACCTCCTTCTACTGTTGATATTCTCACAGGATTTGAAGGATGTTGGTCTGAGAGGGTCGATGGTAGGACTTGGGCATAGAACCAGTATAGAGGCTGAAGGAGGTGATGTGGGTCTGGCTGAGAGTGGAATCTCCTGTCCTTCCTGGACCTTCAAAGAGGAAAGGAGGGACTGAGGGAGAGGGTTCAGCCAGTTGGGCTGTTGCAATCCCCCACATGTGGGTAGGCAACAAAGATAAGATTGGGGTTGGGGGCACATGGGCTGGACATAGAAGGATTGGCCGAGAGGGCAAAAGGTACAAGGGAGACCTGGTATGGCAGCAGGGCCTGGGGAAGGATGACAGCAAGGTTTGAGTGTTCATGTGTTTTCATGAGTGTGTGCATGTATGTGAGTGTATGTGTGAGTGTGTGCATGTATATATGTGTATTTGTGTATGTCCTTAGACACAGGTTGACTTGGGTGGAGGGTTTGGTTTTTAAAACAGAGAACTAAGACCTGCCTCCCCCAGTCCCTGTGCTACTGCCTGCTTGATGCCAAACATTGAAGGAAGGTGACTAAGAAAGCTTGTGACTCGGCTGGAGGATCACTGTGGGTGGCAGCGGATGGCCCGCCTTTCATGTTTTATTTCTTGTGTGTGCTTTGGAGGGTTGGCCACAACTGGCAGTGCTCTGGGCTTACTCCAGGCTTACTATGTTTGGGGCTGTCCTGGCAGTCCTCAGGGATCCATACAGGTTGCCAGGGGTTGAATAGAAGAGTCAGCAGTGTGCAAGGCCACCATCTAATCTGCTGTACCATCCATCTAACTGACTCCTGTGTTTTTAATTATGGATAAGTCCATCCAACGTGAAACTTGGTGTGTTAATACCATAAAGGAAACTATTCAGGTGGTTCTGTGTCCTCATTGGGTTTCCCAACCACTACCTATATCTAGTATTCAGGACATTTTTGTCACCCCAAAATGAGTGCCTTACCCACTAAGCTGTTATTCCACTCAGTGCCTGGCACAAGTCCTTGGTAATCACTAATTTACTGTCTTCTGCAATGACCCTGCTCTGCTTTGCACACTTCATAGAAATGAAAACAAACTCTGTCTCTCACTCTAAGGTCCATCCAAATTTTAGATCTTTTTGTTTGTATGTTTTTGGGCCACAAGAATTACTCAGGTTTTTGCTCAGGGATCAGTCCTAGCTTTGTGCTCAGGGACCATATGCAGTGCTAGGGATTAAAACAGGGTTGGCTATGTACAAGGCAAGTACCCGAACCTCTGCACCAACCATTTGTCTGGCTCAATGTAGCATCTTCTGTTTGTTTATTTGTTTTTGTTTGTCTTTGTTTGCTTAATGATATTTCACTGTAGAGAAAGACCATATGTCATTTATTCACTCACTCATTGATGATTATTTGGTCAGTGGGCTGTTTTGACCTTTTGTTTCAGTTACTGTGAAGATCTGTGTACATGCTTTTGTCTGAATAGATGTTCTGTGTCCCTTGGGGTATATACCTAGGAGAAAATAGTCCATCTCTTAAAAGTTGATTCTTCTCAAAATGGATGCAAAGGGTTGTCAAATTGGGATCACAAAGCCACTGGTGTGACAGTCACAGAGACGGTCTCCTTCTGCCTGGTGAGGGTGATGTGGGACAGATGGCAGTGGTACTGAGACTGTTCTATGGCAGCTGAGGTCAGCTCAGGCAAGAGCATGGAAACTCAGTTGTGGGGCCTCGATTTTTCTAGGTAGGCCAGAGTGAGTGCGGGACCTCTTGGCACACCCTGACCTTGTGGCCCTCTCTAAGGCCACTTCTAGTTCCAGGTCCCCATCCCAGCTACATCCCTCTCTAATATTGCAGGTGAGTCTGCCAATACCTACTGAGTTTTATCCACACTCAGACCATCCCAGAGGTATCCCACAGCCTGACCTGGCTTTTTTTTTGGTTGCCACAACACTTGCTGGTTAGGTGTGGGCTTCCTGCCCCCCCCACCAGATACAACAGACAGCCTTGCACAGATGCAAGCAAAGAGGCTATGAGAGCCTCATATTTTGTGCTTTGTGAAGTCAAATCTCATGATAAGCCCCCATCCAGGGTGCCGGCAGAGTTTTAATTCCTGCTGACCTTGAACCCTATATAGTTAATTATAATAATATTTATTAAAACTGCCATGGACAGCAGTTACTGTATACCTGGGGCCTATGTGCTATTATTTCCATTAATGTCCTCCCAGAGACCTACTGAGGGTGAAGTCACTATCTTGTAGATGAAAAAAGGCTTTGAAAGGTCCCAGAGAGGAACCAGAGGGATAGCATGGAGGTAGGACACTCGCCTTGCATGCAGAAGGATGGTGGTTCGAATCCCGGCATCCCATATGGTTCCCCGAGCCTGCCAGGAGCAATTTCTGAGCGTAGAGCCAGGAGTAACCCCTGAGCGTTGCCAGGTGTGACCCCAAAACCAAAAAAAAAAAAAAAAAAGAAAGAAATGCAAGATCACTAATGCTTACAGGGGATGGATCAGTTTTGAGGGGACTTTCTGCTCCCAGGGACCTCTCTCCTGACCTGCAAGTGCTCACTTCCTAGCTTTTTATTGATTGATTGATTTATTGATTGATTGGTTTTTGGGTCACACCCGGCGTTGCTCAGGGGTTTACTCCTGGCTGGCTGCTCAGAAATAGCTCCTGGCAGGCACGGGGGACCATATGGGACACCGGGATTCGAACCAACCACCTTGGGTCCTGGATCGGCTGCTTGCAAGGCGAACACCGCTGTGCTATCTCTCCGGGCCCCAGATTTTTATTTTTTTAATCAGTACTTGAACATGGACTGGAAATTATAGAATTTAAGATGCGGGCAGGATGGGCAAGAATGGCAACAGAGGAGGGAGAGGCAGAGGAAGAGCAGGTGCTGCATGCCTAGGGGGTGCCAGGCTGCCTCCAGCCTGCTGTGCCAGCTGCCTGGGCCTATTTCCTGTTGGTCTGTGACTCTCATTCTTGGACCCACACACTCCAGGGCTAAAAGCTGAGGGGCTGCTTCTCACTGAGCCGGTTGCTTTGGCAACCCTGGGCAGGATGCAAGTGGTCTCCTTGGTAACGTCTGGGAAACCTGCCTACGAGGATGAGGGAAGTGAACTGGCCAGTGGTCAGACTGGGGCAGAGGCAGAGCAAGACCAGGCCCCTGAGAATACAGGCCTGTGAGGAGGGAGGGTCAGGCTAATGGCAAAGCCTGGGCTGCCTGTTGGCATCCTCTGTCAAGTCACAGCCCTGGGAGCCTGTGGGGTTTGAGTGCTACCTAGTGAGACCAGAGGTGCTAGTGGACCCGTCCAGGAAGTGGGAGGAGATGGGAGTGGGAAGGGAAAGAGTTTATTAAAAGATGCTTATCTGGTAGCTCCTGGGAGGGGCAGGTGCTGGTGTGTGTGTGTGTGTGTGTGTGTGTGTGTGTGTGTGTGTGTGTGTGTGTTTGTGTGTATTAGGTGTGGTCCCCTCCACCACCACCCCATACAGGAGGACAGGAACATCCCCTGGGTGACAGGGTTGTGCTTCTACTGCATCTCCAGGGGAAGACTGGTCTGTGGAGTGGAAATGAGAGGGGAAGAGTTGGAGTTCCAGGCATTCTCTGACTGGGCTCAGCCTGTTATTTAGAAACACGGGAACCCCAACCACTGGCTGTGCCCTCTCTAGGGTGGAGAACCCCATAGTATGCAGAACAGGTGAGAGTTTGCAGCCTAGAACCCCCTGTGGGGCGGCACATGGGAAACCCACTGAGAAGTCAGAGAAAGGGGAATGAAGAAAACAAATCAGAACACGCTCAGAAATGCTAATTGGCAATTAGCAATTGCCAGAGCCTGTTCTGAGCTCTGTACTCACATTATCTCATTTAACCTTTTAGAGGGAATCTTGGAGAGGTTCTGGATTTTGCCCATGTGGTCATGTGGCAAGGTCATGTGGCTGGTATGAGGCAAAGCAAAGCAGGGGTTCTAGAATAGAGCTCTCAGTCTTGGTTTTTTGTTTGTTTATTTATTTGTTTATGTTTTGTTCAAGGGCCACACCTGGTGGTGTTCAGGCATTACTTCTGGCTCTTGTTCTCAGAAATCACTCCTGGCAGGTTCAAGGAACCATATGGAATGCCAGGGATCGAACTCGGGTCTGTCCCAAATTGGCTGTGTGCAAGGTAAATGCCCTATCTGCTCCAGCCCCAAACTCTCAGACTTGGGAGCACTCTCTCTCCCTCCATCCTTCTTTCTCCCTCTTTAGTCATTTTTCAACTTCAGAGCAGTTTTAGATGCAGAATAGTCAGTGGCTTTGTGTGTGCCCTGTACTCCTCTACCTGATCTATGTCAATGTGGGTCAGACATATTCGTGACATGAACCAGCACCAATACAGTTAGTAACTCATGTTCACATGCGCTTTCTTTCCTGGCACTGGCTGTTAGCATCAGTTTCCAGGGCCTGCTTTGATCCTATCTTCTTGGTTGTGATGATATCTTCCTTGTTGCTTATGACTGTGACTGCCCTGAGGAGCTTCCACTAGAAGCTTTAGCTTCCACTAGCCCCTCTGAGATGCTGCTGTTCTTTGGCTTAAATGTGGCGATAGGCTTGACAAGCAATGGCTTGTCACCTGTCAAAGGGGCAGGTGATATTGTGGCTTATCCCAGATGATCTTTCCTTATTTTCTTCTGGGGCCACATCTGAGTTGCCCCTGATTCAGAGCTCCTGGCAGTGTTCAAGTGGGGGACCAGACAGTGTCAGGAAAATAAAGGGGCATCTGTGTTCGGACCTGGACCCGTTTCTCCAGGCCTCTGTGCTTAACCCCTTCCCAGGACTGGTGTTGATCACTGTGGGGAGGAGGGACGGTAGTTTTCTGAGTAATGTGACTTGACCTCCCTTTTCTTTTTTTTTTTTTTCTGTTTTGTCTTTTTTTGGGGGCTATGCTCAGGGCTAACTCCTGGTTCTATACTCAGGGTTCACTTCTGGTGGGCTCATGGGACCATATGGGATGCTGGGCATAGAAACTGTGTGAATGTGAGGGGAGCATGACTTGATGACTCTGGGAGTGTGTTGTGCTCACTGTTCCAGGAATGTGTGTCCTGGGCATGTGGGCCAAAGTGGTCACCAGCATCCCTGAGAACAAGTACCACAGGCCATCACAAATGTCTTTGTAGTATTAAAAAAAAAACAACTTACAATAACCTCTGACCTCATGTTTCTTGCTGATTCCCTTTCCCTAAGCAGGGCCTGGAGCATGACCCTCATAGCTGCCAGGAGTAGCCACTAAGCAATGCTAGCATGGCCTAACATGCTTCAAAATAGTCTTTCATGTTTTTAAAAGCTTGAAGGGGCTGGGGGGTCGCCTCCCAGATCAGATCTGGAGCAGAGTATGTGGGATAGTGGGAAAGAGGCTCCTGGGAGGGGCCCAGCACTGGACAGAGAGTCCAGTGTACGTGTGTGTGTGTGTGTGGGGGGCTGTCATCGAGGGAGGGGCGGAGTCCATGCCAAGAAGCTCTCAGCAGAAAGTCATTACACAGCTGCTGTGCCCAGGAATCAAGGTCACAAAGACTGTGCAGGGTGGGGCAGAGAAAGAGAGAGAGAAAAAGGGAGTAGGGAAGGGGAACAGAGGGGAGCCTGGTGGGAACAGGGCAAGAGAGTGGAAGGCAGGCCTGCTGGTTGCCCTGGCTGCCCTTTACCTTCACTGCTCTGCAATGCCACCCAGACAGTGGGACTGGGCTGGGATGGTGCAGGGGAGCACCTCCTTGGGAGCACTTCCAGATGAGCACTTCCCTAGGAGGCATCCTCTTATCATGAGGACACCAAAGTTTCCTCTATTCTTGCTCCTTTCTTTTATGTTTTGCCTTGACTTGCCTGCCTCTGCCTGGCATCTGCTGGAAGGTTCATCTGCAGGAGATAAACTGATCTGAAGATGAGTATTCACTTGTGGGTGTCCTGGTGGCCTGAGAGTGAGGGAAGGAGACTTGACCTGATCAGTGTGGAGCAGAGCTGCAGCAAAGTAGCCTGTTTTGCATGTGCAGGTGAGACTGGGCAACAGCTCTGCCAAGAGGCACTCGTGGCCCTGCTCTGCCAGCTCAGGCTCCTTCCAGCAGCCCTTCTCCATGTCTGCTCTATCTCCTCATCTTTCCCTGTTCTTCCCAGCAGTGGCTCCCCGGGAACACATCTTCCTCACAGGGCAAAGTATCGCCACAGGCAAGTGTATTGACTGTGAAAGGAACAGTGAATTAGAGCATCACAGCCCAGGAGCACCATGGAAATTGTTCGTCTTCTCAGGCCAGCCCTGGGGTCCTCGACTCCAGAGGGAAGGAACTTGGCAGAGGCCAGACATTTGGAAAAGGCCATGCCATCAAGGTGTTGTCCCTGCAAGCTGATGCTCCCAGGATTTGAAAGCAGCCCTGCCCAGAGAAGGGATGGGTGCTACCCTGTGACTGCATAAACACGACTGGCAGGGTGCTTGCTGGCTTGAGGGGAGATACAGGTAGGCTGGCCAGTCTGAGCACTAGGGCA
This sequence comes from Suncus etruscus, assembly GCF_024139225.1. Taxonomy (NCBI): domain Eukaryota; kingdom Metazoa; phylum Chordata; class Mammalia; order Eulipotyphla; family Soricidae; genus Suncus; species Suncus etruscus. The sequence goes on from NC_064864.1 coordinate 47,464,417, forward strand.
GGAAGTGGTAGATTGGAGGTGCTGCAGCCCTCATCTATGACAGAGGACCATTTTTTGGAGGGGGGCCATAAAAGTGTTGCACAGGGTAACCCAGGAATTACTGGGTCTTGGCAGGCTCAGGGGACCACATGGAATTGAGGGATTGAGCCCAAGTTAGCTGCATGCAAGGGAAAGACCCTACCCACAGTACTATTGCTCTGCCCTTGAAGCCAGTGACTTTCTCTGGTCAGCAGGCTGGGCCTGAAGATGTGGAGATGTAGAGGGAATAAGTTTTGACTACTGGGGTAGTGGTCAGTGAGAGGTGAGTCTGTGTGTGCTAATATGGGGGTGTCTCTGAGGCCTGGTTTTGGTTTCTTATTATTTTGGCCACATACCACTATGTTCAGGGCTTACTCTTGGCCCTGTGCTTAAGAATTACTCCAGCAGTGCTCAGGTGATAGAAACTAGGTTGGCCTTGTGCAAGGCAAACACCCAATCCTCTGTACTATCTCTCCACCTCTCTGGTCCCTGGTTAAGCAAGGAGGAAAGACAGGTGAGCAGGGCTGGACCCTAAACTTCCATCTTCATCTCTGCTCCAGGGACCCACCTGTGATTTTGTCCCGTGCCTGTGCTTGTGAGAAGTGGCTCCTGGCACCTGCAGCATAGTGTCCTGGCTCCTGTCTACTTGGCTGCTCCTGGCCCTGAGCCACCCTGGTACCTGCACCCAGGATGCAGACATGGGAACCATGAAAAGCAATCATAAATCAATGCAGACAGGCTGTTTTGGTTTTCCCAGAGTTTAGATCAAAGCCTCAGCCTTGGGGCCTGTTCTTATCACATCTTTCTCTTGTCAAGGTACAACCAAATGCAGTGAAATAGTGGGGCAAAGGGGTAGAAGTAGAGAATAAAGCTCTTTGTCTTGGCCCCAGGACCCAGAGACTTTTAGGGGGCCAGAGTCTCTGAATTTTGAATGGTCCTGCTGGATTTCTTTGCCTTCAGTTCCACGACTAAATTCTTCACCTCACCTCACAGAGAGGAAACTGAAGCCCAGGGTGACAGAGGATGGATAAGTCTGTACTTCTGATTTTTTGAGGGGGTCACACTCGGTGGTGTCCAGGAATTACTCCTGGTGGGATATTGGGGATTGAATCTGGGTAGGCCACATGCAAAGCAAAGACACTACCCCAGAACTATCATCCGGACTCTACTTCTGAGTCTTATTCAGGCTCTTTCTGGGTCTTTAACAGGGGTATTTTCTTTTTTGGGAGGGAGAGGTTTGAGTCTGAGCTCAGGGATCACTCCTACCAGTGCTCCAGGGACCATATGTGATGCTGGGGATCAAACCTCGTTCAATTGAATGCAAGACAAACACCCCACTCACTGTACTGTTGCTCTGGTCCATGAGAACTTTTTTGTGTTTTTCTTTTTTTTGTTTCTCCTTTTTGTTTCTTTTTTGTTTTGTTTTGGGGGCTCACTCAGTGGTGCTCATGGGGTTACTCCTGGCTCTGCATTCAGAATTTGCTCCTGGCAGGCTTGAGGGACCATATGAAATGCCGGAGATTCTGGGTCATCCAGTGCAAAGCAAATGCCCTACTGCTGTATTATTGCTCTGGCCCTGTTCCCCCTCCCCCTTTTTCTTTCTTTTTTAGTAGTGCTTGGGGGACCAGGCTATGGCAGAGATGAAACTCAGGCTTCCTGCATGCAAAGTCAGTTCTCAGTACTTTGAATCCTCTTCAATGGGGATCCTTTGAATCAGCTTCAAGTTAACCCTCAATTCTTGATGCTTGTTCTCAGGACCCAGCCTTGGATGCTGATCTGGGCTCAGAGTTCTACTTCTTCCTTTCTCCAGCTCCAAGGACCTATAGAGCCCATAGAGCCATCTGTCTGTCTCTTCCAAGATAATTCTCTCCAAGACCCAGGACCCAACTCCTGTCCAAACTTCTCTCTGCCTCCCAGCCTTAATATAGTAAAACTGAACAAAGAGGGATATATTTATAATTAATGATGTGATGATTTGATGTTTTTATCTGTATAAATGGAGAAAATATTCCCCAATCAAGTTAACTAGCATAACTAAGACTTCATATAACTCCTTTAGATCTCTACACAAAGCTCAAATATAAATTTTAATATTATCACCTTTGGTCACTGCACTGGATCCTAGGTTCTCAGAGCTTAACTGCTGTCCAGCCATGTTTATACTCTCACTGGTTTTGATTTCACTTCTCTTATGACTAGTGGTGCCGAGAGCCTTTATATGAATCTGTTGGTTATTTGTGTGTCTTTGGAAGAAAAATGGCCATTTTCTTTGTCTATTTTTATTGAGCTGTTGGTGATATTACATTATTTTTTATTTACCTATTAGATGTGTCATTTCCATATTTTAGACTTTAGTACCTCATCAGATATATAGTTTGCAAATATTTCCTCCCACTCCTTGGGGAGCCTTCACATTTTGTTATTTCTTTTGCTGTGCAGAGACTTGCAGTCTGTTGAAAACCCAACTGTTTTCTTTTTACTTCTGTTGCTTGTGCTTTTGGTACATTGATAAGATCAACCAACGTCAAGCAGCTTTGTCCCTTTGTTTTCTTCTGTGAGTTTTACTGTTTGTTTTTTGAGCCATGCCCAGCTATGTCCAGGCTTATTCCTGGCTCTGTGCTCAGGGTTCACTTTTGGTGGTGCTCAGGGTACCGTATGCTGTGCCAGAGATTGAATCTGGCTCAGCTACATGCAAGACAAGTACCTGCAGCTCTATTCTTTCTTCAGTTCCTATTTTCATTTTTGATAACTCATTGTAAGAGTCTTGAAATTTCTCTCTGTGAGAATTGACAAACACAAACTCTCTCTCTCTCTCTCTCTCTCTCTCTCTCTCTCTCTCTCTCTCTCTCTCCGTCAAACCTAGGTTTCTACACATCTGAGAGATGGGATGCATTCTACCTGAGTCATATTTTCTTTTCTCTTTTCCTTTTCAAATAATGTAATTTATTGGGTTAGTTTACCAGTTAACTTTAGGTACCAGTTAACTTTGTTCTGTATGTTTTACTGTCAATCCTATACTGAGAATTTTGGCTTCTTTAGTAAGTGACCATTTATTCATACACTCAATTATTTATTTGTTTGCACATTTTTTTTGTTTTTGGACCACACCTGGTGGTTCTCAGGGTTTACTCTTGGCTCTGAGCTCAGGAATCACTCCTGATGGGATACAGGGGACCATATGGGATGACATGGATCAAAACTGGGTCAGCTGCGTGCAAAGCAAATGCCCTACCCTCTGTACTGTCACCCTAACCGTACATTTTAGTTATTTATTTTGTGGGTTATTTTTTGTTTTGGGGCCACACTCGGTGGCACAAAGGGGTTACCCTTGGCTCTGCACTCAGAAATAGCTCCTGGCAGGCTCAGGGGTCGTCCACGTGCAAGGCAAATGCCCTACTGCTGTGCTGTCACTCAGGCCCCTAGTTATTTATTTTGTAACTTTATTTCAACACGGTGATTTACAGAGTTGTTCATCATGCAGTTGTTTTAGGCATTCAGTATTCCAACACCACTCCCCCTACCAGTGTGACCTTCTTCCCACCATTACCCCTTGTTTCCCACTTCCCCTGCCAAACCTACCCCCTTAGCAAGCACAAAATAATTTAGTTTATACTGTTTGTTATAACAACATGGAAAATGGAATATTTTATCAACAAACTTTCCTTAAAGGAAAGGGTTGTTATAGTACAGCATGCGGAGCATGTCCTTACATTTAGTCAACCTAGATTCATCTTCAGTACAACACAAGGTCCTCCAAACCCTGGTAAGGAGTTATCCCTGAACACAGAGCCAGGAGTAACCTCAAAATCTTCCCACACTCTTTATTTGTTTATTTATTTATTTTGGGTTTTGGGCAATACCCAGCAGTGCTCAGGGGTTATTCCTGACTCTGCACTCATAAATAACTCCTGGCAGTCTTGGGGGACCATATGGGATGCTGGAGATCGAACCCAGGTCAGTCCCAGGTTGACAGCATACAAGGCAAACGCCTCACTGCTGTGCTATCACTCCAGCCCTTTTCCCTCAAGTTGGGGGCCTGTAGAGATAGTACATGGCTAAGGTACAAACTTTGCATAAGACTGACTCTGGGTTCATCCTCACCACCACCTGGTCCTCCAGTTCTCCTTGAGCACTTACTTCCAGGTGTAGCCCTGAAGTTCCCTGAGCCCCACCAGGGTGACCTGGGTAATCTCAGGCACCAGAGGACCTGAGAAGCTCTGAATCCTTGGGCAATCACTTGGCTAGGAATTGCAGGGAGAGGCTCCAGACTCCAAAGGACCACTTGGGAGCAAAGTACCCCTCAAAATAAAGAAACTAGAAACCATGAAAAAGTTTAGAAGATGGCTTAAAGCACTTGTGCATCAAACTCAAGGTCACGAGTTCTAAACCTGATACTTCCCACAAGTGCTGAGCACCCTGGAAGCTTTTCTGTTAAGAATTCCAACAGAGGGGCCGTCGAGGTGGCGCTAGAGGTAAGGTGTCTGCCTTGCAAGCGCTAGCCAAGGAAGGGCCGTGGTTCGATCCCCACATGGTCCCCCCCCAAGCCAGGGGCAATTTCTGAGCCCTTAGCCAGGGGTAACCCCTGAGCATCAAATGGGTGTGGCCTGAAAAACCAAAAAAAAAAAAAAAAAAAAGAATCCCAACAGAAAAGAACTTTGAAGATAGTTTGGTGACTCAGTGTCCCAGGGTAGGGGTGATGTTGTGCACATGCATCAAGGTGATACTGGCTACCCCATAGTCTGAAGCCCAGCATGGAGGGAAAATCACACCAATTCTTCTCAAAGCTTTCCCCCTAATGGAAGAGGGATGAACTAGGAGCAATTTTAAATAATTTCAGCAGACCGACTTTTCTCTAGTACCAATGCTAAATAATGACACTACGAGAAAATTATTGACCAATATGAACATTGAAGCAAAAGTCCTCAATAAAACGTTGGAAAATTGAATTCAACAGCACATAACAGGATGATCCACCACAGTTAAATGGTATGTATGCTGGGATGCTGTGGTTAATATATGCAATATATATTATTATTCATCACAAATATGCAATATATGTGATTATCCAGATATATTTTCTGTTTCAGAGCCACACCTGGTGGTGCTCAAGGCTTATTCCTGGCTCTGCACTCAGAAATAGCTCCTGGCAGGCTCGGGGGACCATATGGGATGCCAGGGATTGAACGCGTGTCTGTCTGGGTTGGCCGTCTGCCAGGAAATGCCCTACCGGTGTGCTATCACTCCAGCCCCTTGATTATCCATATTAATAAAACAGAATTGAGAGGGCATTAAAATCGTGTATTCACCTTGAAAAATACCAAATAAGGGCCCTGAGTGCAGCTGGGTGTGGCCCAAAAACCAAAAGAAAAATATCAAATAAGCAAAGAAAGATTTAATAAAATCCAACCTCCTTTCATGATAAAAAAAAAAAAAACTCAAGAAATTAGGTATTCTCAGACACAGGTGTCATCTCAACACAATAAAGGCCATATTTGAAAACCTAATGTCCTACTCATTGTGAAAAGCTGAAAGCTCTCCTCAAAGATCAGGGACAAGAAAGGTTTTCTCACTTCTGTTTGACAGTCATGGAATCATGGCAGCACACCAAAGGCGAGAAATGGAACAGAAGGCATCCAAGTCAAAAAGAAAGAAGTAGGGGCCGGAGAGATAGCACAGCGGTAAGGCTTTTGCCTTGCATGCAGAAAGATGGTGGTTCGAATCTGGGCATCCCATATGGTCCCCTGAGCCTGCTGCGGGCGATTTCTGAGCGTAGAGCCAGGAGTAACCCCTGAGTGCTGCCGGGTATGACCCAAAAACAAAAACAAAAAATAAAAAGAAAGAAGTAAGATTTGTCTCTGCTCATGGCAGGATCTTACTCTTAAGATTTCACCAAAACGGGCCCGGAGAGATAGCACAGCGGCGTTTGCCTTGCAAGCAGCAGACCCAGGACCAAAGGTGGTTGGTTCGAATCCCGGTGTCCCATATGGTCCCCCGTTCCTGTCAGGAGCTATTTCTGAGCAGACAGCCAGGAGTAACCTCTGAGCAATGCCGGGTGTGGCCCAAAAACCAAAAAAAAAAAAAAAAAAAAAAAAAAAAAGATTTCACCAAAACACTTGAATTGCTTACTGGGTTCAGTAAGGCTGTAGGGCACAAATCAATGGGCAAAAGTCAGTTTTGTCCTTCCTCCTAGAGAAAGAGACCAGGGGTTTAGAACACCTGCCTTGTAAGCATAGGTCCAAATCCTTGGCCTTGCCAAGCATGATTCTAGCCCTTGTGCAGTTTGAGCCTCTCAGCTCTGCTCTCTGAGAGCCCCTGCATCACAAGTGATTTCCTGCACTACTGCAGCCAGGTATATGCAAGCGCCACAAATGGGGGCAGTCCCTGAGAACAATTAAAAATGTGCAAGTGCCAGACCAGGAAGTGTGGCCCCTCATAGGCATTTGTGTGAGCTCTGTAATAGCAACTACAATAACAGCCTGTTGGTGTCAACTAATGAGTGTAAATCCTGGTGAGCAATGTCAGGAATGCAAACCTTGGTGAGTACCATGGCTGAGTGTGCACATCTCCAAACCTGATGTGCAATTCCTGGCCAGCACCACAACTACACCTGTCATGAGTGCCAAGTATGTATGGCCCCAAGCATAACAACAAAGTCATCAATAACAATAAATAGAAAGGAGGGGAAAACTTTTTAAATGTTTTGGGGAGAAGTCAGTTGTGTTTCTGGCTAAAAATATGTGACTCTTTTCCTAGAATATTTGCCTCAAATGTGTGAGGGCCAAAGTTTGAACCCAACACTAGCTCGCGTGCATGCACATGAACACACACACACACACACACACACACACACACACACAGTGTTATAAGACTTTAACAATGAACTATCACACAGCGGTAGGGCATTTGCCTTACACACAGATGACCTGGATAGACCTGGGTTCAACCTCCGGCATCCCATATGGTCCCCTGAGCCTGCCAGGAGTGATTCCTGAGTGCAGAGCCAGGAGTAACCATTGAGCACTGCTCGGTGTGACCCAAAAACCAAAAAAAAAAAAAAAAAATCTAAAATCAAAACCCAAAACAAGGAACCAGAGAAAGTCAGGTGCTTGTCTTGCATGTGGCTGAGCCAAGATTAATCCTTGATACTGCATATGATTCCATACCAGGAGTGATCCCTGAGCACAGAGTCAGGAATAAGCCTGAACACAGCTGAGTGTGGCCCCAAAACAAACAAAAACAAACAGAAAAACTCACAGAAGAAAACAAAGGGAGAAAGCTGATTGACATTGAGCTTAGTGATATAACACAAGCACAAGCAACAGAAGTAAAAAGAAAACAGTTAGGACCTCATCAGATTGCAAGTCTCTGCATAGAAAATAACAATATACAAAGGTTACCCAAGGAGTGAAAGAAATATTTGCAAACCATATATCTAATAAGGAACTGAAATCTAAAATATGAAATGACACATCAAATAGGTAAATAAATAATAGTGTAACATCAGCAACAACTCATTGAAAATAGACAAAAGGGACTGGAGAGATAATACAGTATGTGGGGGCATTTGCCTTGCATAGGACCTCTGGATTCAATCTCCACTATTTCTTTTCTTTTCTTTTCTTTTCTTTTCTTTTCTTTTCTTTTCTTTTCTTTTCTTTTTTTTCTTTCTTTCTTTTTTTTAATCTCCACCATTTTATATGGTCCCTGAGCTTTCCAGATCAGGAAAAAGCCCTGATACAAGACTGCTGTTGGAAAAAAAAAAGTGAATAGTCAAAATAAAAATACTGTACTTCTATAATGGTATCTAAATCATTTATAATCTTACTATAAAGGTTAAATGACAAAATAATTGAAAATATGATTTTAGTAATTGGTTAGTGGACACACATATAAAAACAATGTATGACCAGAGAGATAATTTAATGGTTAAGAGCAAGAGCTTAATACAGGAGGTTTAGATTCATTTCCCAGTACCACATGGGTCTCTGAGCACCACAGGAGTGACGCCCAAGCACAGAGCCAACAACAGCCTCCAAGGATTGCTGGGTTTGGCCCTAAAACCAAAAAATGAAAATATGTAAATTGTGACATCAAAGCCAAAATGCAGAGGGAGCAGTGAAATGAAGAGTTTTGTATAAACAAAGTTGCTGTTATTAGTTGAAAGTTGACTGTTATGACTATAATATATTTTAACATAAACTTAATTGAAAACAAAAGCCAATAGTGTTTATACATGAAGAAAAAGGGGAAAGTAATCAAAGCAAAACTACTACAGAAAATGATCAAAACACAAAGGAGGCTGCTAGAGAGGCAGAAAGGAACAAAGCAGCTATAAAATATCCCAAACAAAATGACAACAACCTTTCTCTTTCAATAATTAAATACGGATAGTCTTAAGTCCTCCACTTAAAAGACGGGTGGTTAAGTGGATAAAAAACAGGAGCCAGGGGCTGGAGAGATAGCACAACAGTAGGATGTTTACCTTGCAAGCTGCCAATCCAAGACCAATGAGGGTTTGAATCCTGGCATCCCATATGGTATCCCTTGCCTGCCAGGAACTATTTCTGAGCAGAGAGCCAGGAGTAACCCATAAAGGCCTCTAGGTGTGGCCCCCCCAAAAACAAAAACAAACAAATAAAAAGTACCCAACAGAAAACCTAACAATATAAGATTCAACTGAATCCTTATTTTCAAAAACTCACATAAGTTGAAAGTAAAAGGATGAAAAATATATTCTCTGCAAGAGAGAGAAGGGAGAACTATATTTATATAAAAGAGACTTGAATTAAAAAACTGTAAGAAGGGATAAATTCACAATTTAATCAAAAGTGGGTCAATTTATCAAGAGGAAAACACTATCCCAAATATCTATATGCTCCTAATATCAAAGAACATCAACATACAAAGCAATTGTTAGCAGATTAAAGTAGAAAGATCATCATTGAATAATAACAGGATATTTAAAGTATCTGTTTTTAAAAATGGATAGTTTGGAACTTTCTAGAATCCTTGGTGAGAGTCAGAGAAGGGCTGCTTTCTGAGAGGCACAAAGCAACATGCACCTTCCTGTTTTCCTGCACCTGCCTGGGCCTGCTTTCCACCTATAAGAAACTGTGAGAGAAACCACCTACTATGAAATTTTGGGGTCAAACCCAGTGCTACCAGTACAAATAGAAGAGGTTTATAGGGAATTGGCCCTTGAAGTACCATCCAGATAGGAATCTGAATGAAGGAGAGAAGTTGAAACAGATTTCTCAAGTTTTGAAATGCTCTCTGACAAAAAGAAAAGGACTTATGAGACAAAGGAGAAGAATAAGCACTTCAAGAAGGCAGTGTAAGGACAGTTTTGGCTCTTGAGTATATTTTTTGGAGGAGGAGGAAGGATGAAAGAATAATAGGAAAGTAAAAGTGTTATGAATCTCTTAGAAATTTTATATAATAGGGGCCAGAGTGGTAGCACAGTGATAGGTTGTTTGTTTGCTTTGCACGAGGCTGACCCAGGACGGATGCCAGTTCAATCCCCAGCATCCCATATGGTCCCCTGAACCTGCCAGGAGCAATTTCTAAGAGCATACCTCCGGGTGTGGCCCCAAAACCAAAACAACAAAAAAAATTTTTATATAATAGTATAATAAGAAAACTAATTTTATAAAAGAATGTGGTGTGTCCCGAGTGAAGGCCAAAGTGATTGGGAAGGAGCTCCAGTACTGGAACACAAATAAGAATCCATCAGATAGTTGATAATGAACCACTCAACTCAATATAGTTGGAATGCATGGAATGCCAGGTCACGGGGAAACAGTCAACCCAAAAGATAGATGTAAAGCTCCAAAGGAAGAAAGATAGTTTGAGAGAAGGAAATTCTAGAAGGCACATTGACAAAGACCAGAAAATAAAATTTTATATTGAAGGCAACCAAGATTCATGACTAGAGCCAGGAGATGTTACCATCACTTTAGATCAGGGTATTGCTGTTTCCACTAGTGAGATCTTTTCAAGTGTAAAGGCATACATTTGGGGGAAGCATCAGCTTCCAAAAGCAAATGTCAATACTTGATGCCAAACAAGAGTCATCACACTTCTTCAGGGCATGGGGTCAAACATGAAGAAGCAAGTGTGTACTAACTGAAGGCATTTCCATTTACCCTAGACCATAGAGAAAAAAGAGTGGCCTAATCCTTGAATTATTTTCTGAAAATAACTTTCTCTCTCCTGAGATACTCTCTTTGTTGGAAAAATTCTTTCTTGAGAAGGACAACAAAAAAGGTCAACTAAACCAAGAGTTAGTTCTTTTCAATGTTTTGGGTTTTAGTGTTTGGACAACACCCAGTGGCATTCAGAGCCCATTATTGGCTTAGTAGTTAGGGTTTACCTTCAGTGATGTTCTTGGAACCAGGAAGTGCTGGTGGTCAAACCCAGAAATCTTTCGTGCAAAGCCTACACTCCACTTTTTGAGTTGGCTCCCAGGCCTAAAAATTAGATTTTCAAAAATGATCAATTGATAGGTCTTTAGGTAGACTAAGAAAAAAGGAGAAAATTAAATAAAATCAGAAATGAAAGATATTAAAATTGCTTTCACAGAAATTTCTAGGATCCTAAGAGACCACTATAAACAATTACTGTTGACAAGTTCAATAACCCAGAAGATATGAATAAATTCCTAGGAATATATACTATCAAGACTAAATCAAACAAACAATCTCTCACAGTCTGTCTCTGTCTCTCTCTTTTGTGAGAATGGGGGCCAGTATTATTTGCTCAGGGGCTACACCTGGGGGTGCTCAGGAATCTTGTGCTGTACTGATGACTAAACTGGAGTTGGCTGCAATGCAAGAGCAGTGCCTTAAACCTGGTACTGTATCTCCAGCCCCAGAAATAGAAAATCTGAACAGACTCTTCACAAGCAAGGTAGCTCCCACTTTGGCATTCAGAAAGAGGTGCCGGAGGGGCCAGCATGATAGTATATATGGTAAGGTATTTGCCTTGCACGCAGCCATCCCAGGATAGACCCTGATTCAATCCCCAGCATCCCATATGGTCCCCCAAGCTTGCCAGGAGCAATTTCTGAGCACAGAGCCAGGAGTAACCTCTGAATGCCACTG